>NC_041388.1:254219025-254273121 GCF_002162155.2 Triticum dicoccoides
GTTAGCCGCGGCGTCGGTCTCGGTGTCTAGCGAGAGCAGAGGGGAAAGAATCAATAAATATTAAGCAAACAGATGCATGACGATGCATGACATGACAAAGCGTGATGCTAGGTGTGCCCTAACACGGTATGAGATGGTACCGGTGAAGGGGGGAACATCCGGGAAAATATCCCCGGTGTTTCGCGTTTTTGGACAGACGAACCGGAGGAGGAAAGTTGTGTGTTCGCTATGCTAGGGATGCGTGGCGGACGAATGGGCTGCGTATCCGGATTCATCTCGTCGTTCTGAGCAACTTTCATGTACAAAGTTTTTTCATCGGAGTTACAATTAATTTCCTTTGATTTTCCGAACTTTTAAGTATTTTCTGAAATTTCTAGATTTATTATATTTAGTTTAATCCGAATTGACCAAGTTAATTTGACTAGTCAAAAGGGCATGTGTGGCCCACATGTCATAGACTATTTATCTAAACAAATAAATAAATCTAATTTATTTAATGGGGGCCTACATGTCATCTACTAGTAAACTAACTTAGCATTAATTAAGACCTACTGGTAGTACTAATCTAAGTAAGGGCCGGCCATTACTGGACATAGCCCAGCCGGCCACACGCACGGCGCACACACACCACGCTGCACAAGGCACGCACACAACACACGGACACACACGTCCATGGCCAGCTGCAAGCACACACGGCACACGCCACCCTTGGCCATGGCCACGGCCATAGCCGAAGTTAGCGCCGAAGCAACAAGCAGGGACAGCAGTAGTGCAGCAGCACGCAACGCATCCAACACAGAAGAGCAACAACAGCACAAAGCAAAGCAGCAGCAGCTAGCAAACAGCAGCGGGAGCAGCAGCAGGCGATTGCAGGCAGCGGCAGGGGCCGAGCAGCGTCGGCAAGAAGCAGCAGCATACCGCGGAAACCACGAGCAGCAAGCGGTTGCGGGGGCGCGCGTGCACGCGGACTGGCGGGCAGGGGCACATGGTGAGGAGCTTGGGCTCCCCTCCATGGCGCCAAGCACAGTAGGGGTGACGTATGGCGCGAAACTAAGCGGGAAGGGAGGGGATCCGGAGGAGGGACTCACGGAGAGGCCGCAGACGAGCTCAGGGAGGCTGGGGACGGTCGGGATGGAGCGAACCGAAGAAGAGATGGCGGCGGCCGTGGCAAGGAGACGAGGGCGATGTAGAACGTATGGGCCACCCCGGCTTGATTTGGTGCCCGGGACGGACGAAGACGGCCACGCTGGACCTCCTGAACGTGATCCCGAGCGCCAACGTCGATGGTGGCCGCGGTAGCAACGGCGAGAAGCTCGGTCACCACGGAGCTCTCAAGCCCGAAATCGAGTAGAAGAGGGAGGAGGTTGATGGGGAAACAAAGGGGAAAGAGGGAGGGCGATCTAGGGTTTCGCGGGGGCGCAGTTGTAGGGGGGTTTGGGGGCCTGGATGGCCTCCACGAATCCATGGCAGCCATGGATGGCTGCCACGGCCTACCCGTCTCCTGTAGCGATGATGAAGGAGAGAGGAGGTGGGCTGGGCTAGCCATTTGGCTAGATGGGCCAAAGGTTCAGTAGTTTAGGTCCCCTTCTTGCCTTCCTTTTTGTGTTATTTTCTTTTCTATTTTACAATTAGTTGGACCGCAAAACAAATTTTGTTATAAATAAAACTTGGCACATAATTCATGCACAACATTTGTGGTGTTGCACACAAGTTTGGATTTGAGTGGAGCAATTAAAATTCCTATTTGAATTTAAACGTGCCTATTGAAAACCCGCTAATGGACTAAAATATTCCTAGGGGCAAACCAAAACTCCATTTAATGTTGGTTCCTACATGTTAATTACTTGGTGAATATTTTCAACCCATCAAACATTTTAGTGTTACAATTTGGAGAAATATTAATTTTGACTTTATTTTAAATTGAATTTGAATTTGGTTTGGAACAAAGCGAGGTTTAGAAAAATAATTGCGATGACATGGCATCATTATTGAGTGTTTACTGTAGCATGATTCTCGGGGTGTTACACTAAGCTTGCCTTCCACGCCAAGGAGAGTCCCATCCAGACACGAGGAAAGGCCTTTTATCTTTTATCTGCACGGCCCATCTGTCCGGCCCACATCACGTAGCCCGGACACCTGAGGACCCCATATTCCAGGACTCCCTCACCGGTGCCATTGGCGATTGTGGGAGAAGCAGACGAGATAAGCTATAGTGAGGGAGGGGAAAATGCGAGGCAGGACTCGCCGACCGTGAGGGTTTTTATAGCAGGTCGGTAAGCATTGGGATTTTGGGGGATTTCATCGAGTCGTGAGGGAAGCTTGCACGGAATCCTGCGAGGTTGCGCGGGAACGGGCTCACCGATGATTCGTTGGCGCCACCGTTTGGCCAAAAGAACGCCCCGCGCGCTGCGCAAGCCTGCGCTGTAAGCCGTCTGCGGCAGCGGGGTGACAAGACATGCGAGAGGAGGAAGAAAGGCCACGTACACATACGGTTAATAAAAGAATATTCACGATTTAATTACCTACTATACCCTGTCTTGGTTTATAAGTATGATTTAACTAATAAAATACGAATGCATGTCGCCAAAGATTATATAGTTGGATTCGTATTTGAACATAGTTTCCAATTATATAATTTTTATAACATGCATTAACATTTTATTGGTTAAATTTGAGGGCAAAGTATGGCACAGAATATACAGGGGACTATAGACTAGACGGAGGTGGTAGCACACGGCCGCTCTCTACGCAGCGACGCAACTGTCGGTCGGCTTGTAGGCGACTATTTCCTGCGTGTTCAACTGCTCTATGCGTGTGGTTGCTTGCGGTTCAGGCGGCCGCAGCGCGCTCTGCTCTCGCGTCCCTCTGGGTGCTCTGCCCTCGTCCCTCCACGCGTGCTGCCAGTGTTTGGGGCCAACGCACGATCACGCATGCGGTTGCGCCGGGCGCAACGCGACGATGCAGTTACCCGCTGCAAAAGAAGCCATGCGGACGCGCCGAGAATCCATGCCGCCCGGCCCCTTTTATTCCTGCGGCCATTTACATTCATCTCTCATCTCACATGAGACAATAAGCACACCCACGAGGACACATACAGAGACGACATCCACTGGTTTCATGGCGCTCCCCTTGGCTCCAATGGCGCTCCCAGCGGCCGACGACGACAACGACGGGCAGTTCACCATGCAACACGTTGTGGACACCCACGTGAGGGGGAAGGCTCTCTTGGTGGTGTACACGAATGATCCGGTCTTGGTGGAGAGCTCCATCCAAACTATGGAGCAGTTTCTTGCCGAGGACAAGTACCAAGTGGTCGACTTCGACCTCGAGTACACCATGGGTCATGCCGGGCACGATCAGAAGGTTGTCGTCACCTAGTTGTGCATGCTACATGACGTCCTCATCTACCACTACCACCTGGCCACAACGCCTTGCGAGCATTTCTCCAGGTTTATCAACAGCTCCGACTGCAGTTTCGCTGCGGTGGACACCACCAACGATCTAAAAGCGCTCAAGGTTTCGGGCTTGAAATGCCCGAATATTGTCAACATCTAGTGCCACTACAAGGTCTGGGGCAGCGACAAAAACAGAGTGAACTCCCTGGTTGACCTCGCCTTGGCCATCATTAACCCCTACTACATGAAGATGAAGAATGAGAGCAATAAGGATAAGAATGCCTGGCACAGTGTGTGGCAGGAGATACTGGATGAACAACATGTCAAGTACGCGACCATGGACACATACACAAGCTACGAGATGTACATGCAGATCGTTGACATGAGGAACTGTCTTCTTCCTGACCGAGACGAGGGATCGAGCCACATAGCAGTGGCGGGAGCATCACAAGAAGTAGATGACTAGACGATTGTCTCTCCTACTTTAGAATGCATGCAATTGTTTATTGAGGTGTGTGCGAATGATCTGTATAGTCACTTATGTAATTGGATGTTTATTTCAGTTATATATATATACATGTTATTCTACTGTAGACATAGCAAATCACAGGGCTTATTAGCAGCAATCGTCTGTGTTATTATTGGTCTTCACACACATTTTTTATTACGGACCTGTTTCCCGCATATCACACACATCTTGTTCAGTTGAACCGTTTCCATTGTGTTGCCTAATCACACACAGTTCATCCTAGTGAACCGTATGCTATATATCGCACACGCCTTCATCTGGCTGCCCGTTTCTTTTGTTCCTCCTCATCACAAATAGTTAATTGAACTGAACCATATGCCGTGCATCGCACACGCAACCAAAATCTGAACCGTGTTTGATGCATCCGTCATCGCAAATGTTTTGCACCTTCTTAACGAGTTTTTTACACCATCGTTTGCGATTATGGCATCACACACAGTTTCATCGAAGGGTCTCTGATCGTAGTGTCGCGTTTGGACCATCCTGTAGTAGTGTGTCTAGATAATCCGCAAGCACCGGAAGGAGGGCAACCCACAAACTAGCCGACTCTATGGTGTCGGCCAGCCCAAATGACCGTCAGAATAAGATGTTCCAACAGCCGTTGTGGAAAGCCGTGGAGACCAACACCGTCGGATCCAAACATGTGGCAAACAAGTTTGAAAACCACATACATAACGGGGCTCCCTCTACCCACAAGTCAAGCCGAAAAAGGGTTCACTCTCCATTGCCAATGGAGGACAGCCCCAGGCGGATCTCGTAGTTGATCGACGGGATTGATCTCCAAAACTACGATCCCTCCATACAAGAATATGCAAGTAGTGACTAACCCCTCGAATGATCAACCATAACCCCTTCCCCTCGGATGATCTACCATACCAAGCGCAGCATAAGGGCCATGTTCATGCGTCGTGACGCCAAGATGCCTATCCCTCCAAGATCCTTTGGCATGCATATGTCATCCCACTTTCCATATGGTAGTTTTGTCGGCCATCCATCGCCTACTACAAGAAATGGGTGAGATCTTTATCAAACGAGCTATACACCCCTGGGAAGGATATACAACCTCCTCATATACATGGGGAGACTAGAGAGGTTGGAGTCAATTAAGATGGTCTTGTTTCCTTTGGATGTAAAATGACATCACCAAGGTTCCGCCCTAGACGCGCCGCAAAAGCAGGTTGAACTCGCTCAAGGGAACCAATGAGTCAGACAGCGGCATCCCCAAATACACAATGGGGAAAGTGGAGAAGCTGCAATTTAGTTTTTCTGCTATCCACTATTTGTCAGCCTTAGACTACCCTAAGACCACAACCTCGCACTTTTTGAAGTTGATTTTAAGACCAAACATGGCCTCAATACAGAGGAGGGGGAACTTGAGATTGATGATATCTAGATCCAAGATTGATATGCTCTCGGAAAGTCATCAATCCACGCAAACTGTCATTCATGCTTTGCTTAATATTACATGCATCTATTTCTAATATTTTTAACTTCTCGCGGTGCATTTGGAAAGTAAAAGATGATTTTCTTTTTGCTAAGAAAAATCTTTCTCTCCTCAGGTTCATGATGTTGTTGCGGCTATTGCAGTTGTAGTACTATTCAATGGGCTTCACCAATTAATGGTGATTCCACTATCCATTCACAACACACAGAGGATTTAATGGAGATGGAAAGGAATACACTCCCTACTCAAGGGTAATAGGTCAACTCATATCTTACAATAGTGTGAGCAAAAAAATTACGAATGAAGGTTTTTTAAACACAAAAATCCTTGGATTTGCTGGCTCAATAGGCGCTAGGAATTGGTGTTTCAATTCATTACTCTGACGATGCAAGTTTCAGCAAAATTAAGATTCAGGCAGTAGCTCATCCACTCTCGCCCCCTTGCAAGCTCAAGCTCCAACCCTATGTTTTGGTTCCAAGGTTGTCTCCATCTCCAACTTAACCAGGTAAGTTATCTCACGGACAACGCTTCTTTGCCTAGAGCAATTATAAGCAGGAATGTCAATTCAGATGCTTTTCGTTGGGAGATGAGACCAAATTTTTCTATTTTCTCAGTATCGCAAACCATAATGATCACTCCATATTTATATCCCTTGTTCTCTTAGTGATGATGCGCACAATTGTGCTCATGAGGCTCTCAACTACTCTACATCTGCATTTTTACTTGTTCCGACTTATACTACTCATAGACCTTATGGTTATATTCATGCTTATTTGTAGAATGCCAATTTCAGTGGATATTTTGTCCATGTTATGTGTTTCTAATGCAAATGTTAATCTCCCTTCCTTAAGATCCCAATTCCCATTTGCTCCAAAGCCACTACTACTTCTTTTCACTTTATACAGGCTTTCAATGCATCAATGTGCCTTTACAATTTGAAGGGATGTCAGAAGGGAGATTTTTCTAGGGTCATAAGTACAACATCCAGAGACATTTGCAGGTCATAGGAATCATGCCTTGTAGTGACTGGGATGTTCACCGGACTTTGTTTTCTATGATCTAATGTAGTTCTCCCTAGCTAAAGCTATTGCTACTTGTGATAGGCGTTAGGATTTCCCTGAAGAGGAAGGGTGATGTATTCTAGTAGTAGATTGCATTTCCCTCAGTAGAGAACTAAGTTTTATCGAACCAGTAGGAGATTCACGCAAATAAAGATAAACAATACTTGCACACACACAAAACAAGTAGTTACACCCAATGCGAGCAAGAGGGTTGTCAATTCCATTGAACTCATTAATTGCAAGGATTAATTCTGTTAATGGTAGATATATAAATTGCAAAAAAAAGATAATAAATTATAACAAGGTATTTAGGTATTTAGTAATATGATAGGAATGGACCCACGGGGCATAGCTTTCACTAGAGACATCTCTCTCATGAGCGTATTAACGGTGGGCACACAAATTATTGTTAGTCAATTGATAGAAGAGTGCATAGTTAAGATATTATTCATAGCATGAACAGTACATAGGCATTACGTCCATGACAGGTAGACCAAAACAATTTTGCATCTACTAGTATTACTCCACCCCTCGATCGCTATCCAACATGCATATTAATGTATTAAGTTCATAACAAACAGAGTAATGCTTGGAGCATGATGACATAATGTAGAAAAAATAAGACCACCTAATATGACCGAACCCCGTCATTTTACCCTTAGTAGCAACATTACAAATACGTGCTTCGCTACCCCTTCTGTCACGAGGTGAGGACACCACAAGATTGAACCTACTACTCTGCATCACTTTCACTGAAGATCTACTCATCAACTTGGCCAAAGAAAACTCATAGATCGGAAAGCATTACATAGACATAACAATCACACATAATAAAGTTCAGAATAAATGTAATTGCTTCCAATTAATAATCGGATCATAAACCCACAATTCACTGAATCCCAACAAATGTACCGCAAAAAGATTACATCGAGTCAATCTCCGAAAAGAGCATTGTATTGAAGATCAGAGAGAGTGATAGAGAGAGAGAGAGAGAGAACCAACGGAAGCTCTATATCAGATCGCGAAAGAACAGAGGCTTGCGGCAGTGGAATAATTGTTTCGGGTCTCCCTCCGGTGTTTTCTGGATTTTAGGGAATTTATAAGCTTGGAATTAGGTCAAACGGAGTTACAAAGGGGCCACAAGCTCGGGTGGCGCGCCCCCCTGGGGGCCTGCCGTATGAACTTGTGGTTCTCTCGTGCATCGTGTGGTCTCCCCCAAAGCTTCTAGGGTCTCTCCTGGTCCAGAAAAAATTACTGTAAAATTTCATCGTGTTTGGACTTTGTTTGGTAGTGTTTTTGTGCGAAACAATAAAATAGGCAAAATCAAGAACTGGTACTGGGCATTGAGTTAGTAGGTTAGTACTCAAAAATGATATAAAATTACATATAAAGCATACAAGACTGGTAATATAATAGCATGAAACAATAAAAAAATATAGATACGCTAGAGATGTATAAGCTATATTTGCTATCTTTCTTTATCTCACTTTGTTTCCTTACTGCTCATCACAATCTTCTTTAGGTTCCTCCTTCTAGTGGCTTGCTTCAGCTCAGGATGTTAGGCTCTGCTCTTTCTCTCAACTCTTGTATCTTTTAGCAGGGCCTTGTGCTTCACCTTGTACTACTATTTGAGATGAATGCATTTGGACGCCTTTTCCCGTTAAAAAAGGTTGTCGTCCATTTCAGAATCATGCATACAACTCTAATTGTGGGGACATGATGACATAATTGGGTCACACATCCAAACCAAAGTAGTTTTCTTACAGCAAACATAGGAATGAGTTATTGGGAGGCTCTCTGCTGAAGAGAGTGTGCTTCCTCTTGATTACATGCCTGGTGTTTTTAAAGGCAGTTACAATCTGCGTACCTTTGAGGGTGAGATGCCATGCCACTATTGTTGTAGTAAGCCCAAGCTAGGAACTCGCTAAAGGTCGAGATGATGCAGCGGGGCCGCTAGAGAGTAGGGAGCAGGTTAAATGGTTGGGAGGGGAGGTTTAATTTGATCCCTGCTCGGATGGATTAGACGGAGCCCGAGGTTGAGGCAGGGTCCTGACGTCGCTGGTGAGGGTGAGCTAGGACCTCAGCAACGCAATGTCTCTATTGTAGTGGAGGAAAGGGGTTAACTAGTTCAAGTGCTTACAATTTAGGCAAGATGATGAAGGTGCTGCACCATGGGATCCTGGTCGAATGGTGGGGGGAAAATCCCTATATTGGGTTGATCGGCATAATAACCAATGATATGTCAAAAAGACCACTCTAGTAGAGTCGCTATCCATCTTCTAATCGCTATAATTTATGGAAAGGGCTCCCAATTGTCCCTGCGAGCCTCCATATATATTTGAAGATTATGGGGCATTGGTTTGAAGGGTGCTCCATCCGTTAACTGCTCATGCGGGAGGCAAGTTTTGAAGGAAATATGCCCTAGAGGCAATAATAAAGTTGTTATTTTATATTTCCTTATATCATGATAGATGTTTATTATTCATGCTAGAATTGTATTAACCGGAAACTTGATACATGTGTGGATACATAGACAAAACACTGTGTCCCTAGTAAGCCTCTACCAGACTATCTCATTAATCAAAGATGGTTAAGTTTCCTAGCCATAGACATGTGTTGTCATTTGATGAACGGGATCAGATCATTAGGAGAATGATGTGATGGACAAGACCCATCCGTTAGCTTAGCATGTTGATCATTCAGTTTTATTGCTATTGCTTTCTTCATGTCAAATACATATTCCTTCGACTATGAGATTATGCAACTCCCGGATACCGGAGGAATACCTTGTGTGCCATCAAACGTCACAACGTAACTGGGTGATTATAAAGATGCTCTACAGGTATCTCTGAAGGTGTTTGTTGGGTTATGATATGTCTCCAACATATCTACTTTTCCTAACGCTTTTCCTCTTGTTTTGTACTCTAATTTGCATGATTTGAATGAAACTAACCCTGGACCGACACTATTTTCGGCAGAACTATCATGGTGTTGTTTTTGTGCAGAAATAAAAGTTCTCGGAATGGAACAAAACTTTGCGAGGAATTTTTATATAATATATACGAATTTCTGGAGTCAAGACCTACCAGAGAGGGGCCCCTGGGTGGGCACAACCCACCAGGGCGCCCCCCTCTCCTAGCGCGCCCAGGTGGGTTGTCCCCACCTGGTGGCCCCGCAGACCCTGATTCTGACGCTATAAAATCCTATTTTCAGAGAAAAAATCAAGGAGAAAGAATTATCATGATCCACGAGACGGGGCCGCCACCAAGCCCTGTTCTACCTCGGGAGGGCAGATCTGGAGTCCGTTTGGGGCTCCAGAGAGGGGGATCTTCGTTCTTCGTCATCGCCAACCCTTCTCCATCGCCAATTCCATGATGAGTGAGTAATTCCTTCGTATGCTCGCTGGTCAGTGAGGAGTTGGATGAGATTCATCATGTAATCGAGTTAGTTTTGTTAGGGCTTGATCCCTAGTATCCACTATGTTCTTAGATTGATGTTTCTATGAGTTTGCCATGCTTAATGCTTGTCACTTTGGGCCCGAGTGCCATGATTTCAGATCTGAACCGTTTATGTTATCACCATTATATTCATGTTCTAGATCCGACCTTGCAAGTTATAGTCACCTACTACGTGTTATGATCCGGTAACCCCGGAGTGACAATAACTGGGACTTCTTCGGGTGATTACCATAGTTTGAGGAGTTCATGTATTCACTATGTGTTAATGCTTTGTTCCGATTCTCTATTAAAAAGAGGCCTTAATATCCCTTAGTTTCCAATATGGACCCCGCTGCCACGGGAGGGTAGGACAAAAGATGTCATGCAAGTTCTTCTAATAAAGCACACATGACTATTTACAGAATACATGCCTACATTATATCGATGAACTGGAGCTAGTGCTGTATCGCCCTAGGTTATAACTATATCATGATGAATATCATCCAACAAGTCACCGATCCAATGCCTACGATTTTTTCCATATTGTTTCTGCTAAGTTACTACTGCTATCATCACTGTTACACTTGCTACAAAATTACTGCCATCACTGTTACTGTTACTATTGCTGCTACTACTATCAAAACTATCAAACTACTTTGCTACTAATCACTTTGCTGCAGATAATTAATCTCGAGGTGTGGTTGAATTGAGAACTCAGATGCTAATACCTTCAAATATTCTTTGGCTACCCTTGTGTTGAATCTATAAATTTGGGTTGAATACTGTACTCTCGAAAACTTTTGCGATCCCCTATACTTGTTGGTTATCAAGACCTTTTTCTGGCGCTGTTGCCGGGGAGCATAGCTATATTTGTTGAGTCACTTGGGATTATTATCATATTATCACTATGAAGAATTTGAAGGATGCTAAAACTAAGATATTTCCCTCAAAGATGAGGGGAGGTAAGGAACTGCCATCCAGTTCTGCTTTAGATTCACCTTATGTTATAAGTAAACTTGCAACACCACCACATGCTATTAATTTTGATATGTCGCAAGTTATTGATGATGCTACTTCTGCTTTGGATAATGCTTATGATGATGCTAGTACCTTGCTTAATGATGATGTGCCACTTGGTGAATTTCTTGATAAACAAATTGCTAGAGTTATACAACATGATGTTGTTGAATCTGATGATGAGCTTGAAACTGAATCTCCAGAAACACCTACTAGAACTAGCCTTTCTAGATATGAATTGCCTAAGATACCTGAAGGTTATGTTATGAGTGAAGAAACAACTATATATATCCTTGCTTGCAATGATAGAGATGATTTAGAGAAATTATTATGCAAGTATAAAGAAAAATCTCTGAATGCTAGAATGAAATGTGATCATAAGTTTGCTACTTCACCTATCTTTATTGATGATAAGGATTATGAACTCTCTGTCGCCCCAGAGTTAATTACTATAGTTGAATCTTCTCCTTTCCATGGTTATGAAACTGAAACTGTTGTGACACATCTTACTAAGTTGAATGACATAGCCACCATTTTTACTCATGATGAGAAAACTCGCTATTACTTTATTCTCAAATTATTTCCTTTCTCATTAAAGGGTGATGCTAATTCTTGGTACGATACTCTTGCTCCTGGTTGTGTGAGTAGTCCCCAGGATATGATTTATTACTTCTCTGAAAATATTTTCTTGCTCATAAGAAACAAGCTGCCTTACAGGAAATATTTAACTTTGTGCAAATTAGAGAAGAGAGTCTCCAACAAGCTTGGGGGAGGCTTTTCCAATTACTTAATGTTTTGCCTGATCATCCACTTAAGAAAAATGGAATACTTGATATCTTGTATAATGGACTAATCGATGCTTCTAGGGACTTCCTAGATAGTTGTGCTAGTTGTGTTTTTAGGGAACGAACTGTTGGATAAGCTGAAGAATTATTGAATAACGTATTGAAAAATTATGATGATTGGACTATTCCTGAACCACCACCTAAACCCACTCCTAAGAAGAGGGGTATATTATATCTCAGTCCTGAAGATATGCAAGAGGCAAAGAAATCTATGAAGGAAAAAGGTATTAAAGCCGAGGATGTTAAAAATTTACCTCCTATTGAAGAAATACATGGGCTTAATACACCACCACTGCCTAAGGTGGTAGAGGTAAACTGTCTTATGAAGTTCAATGATAATGATAATCCTCACAATATGCATCCTAGCCAATGCCTTTATGAGTTTGAAAATTATATTAGAAAACAAGATCACTTCAATGCAAATATTATGAAACAATTGAAATATAATTCTGATATGATTGCTCGCTTGAGTGACTTGTTATTTAGAATTTCAAATGATGTTAGAGGTGTTGGAAAACATGCTTCTATGGTTCAAACTCAGTTAGAACAAGTTGCTAAATCTCAAAGGGAATTGCTTGATGAAATGAATAATAATATACATGACTTTGCTGTTAGAGTTGCAACTAGAGGAGGTAAAATAACTCAGGAACCGGTTTATCCTGAGGGACACCCAAAGATAATTGAAAAAGATTCACAAAGAGCTAACACTAGTGCACCTACTTCTTCTAAAAAGAAAAAGAAAAAGAAGAATGATAGGACTTCACATGCTCCTAGTGAACCCGAAATAGAGAAACCTCCTGACATAGATAATGAAGTTTCTATCTCTGATGCTGAAACTTAGTCTGGTATTGAACACTCACCTAGTGATAATGAAAAAGATAATGTTGATGTTCATGAAGACACTCAACCAAATAATAAAGAACCAGACAATGATGCTGAGATAGAACCACATGTTGATCTTGATAACCCACAACCTAAGAATAAAGGATATGATAAAAGAGACTTCATTGCTAGAAAACATGGTGAAGAAAGAGAACCGTGGGTTCAAAAACCTATGCCTTTTCCACCCAAGTCAACTAAAAAGAATGATGATGAAGAATTTGAACGCTTTGTTGAAATATTGAGGCCAGTCTTTTTGCGTACTCGCTTGACTGATATCCTAAAAATGCCTCCTTATGCAAAGTATATAAAAGACATCATCACAAATAAGAGAAAAATACCGGAAGCTGAAATCTCCACTATGCTTGCTAATTATACTTTTAAAGATGGAGTACCTAAAAAACTTGGAGATCCGGGAATACCAACTATACCTTGCTCTATCAAAAAGAATTATGTGAAAAGTGCTTTGTGTGATTTAGGAGCTGGTGTTAGTGTTATGCCTTTCTGTTTATATAAAAGACTTGACTTGAATAAACTCACACCTACTGAAATATCTTTGCAAATGGCTGACAAATCAATTTCCATACCTATCGGTATATGTGAGGATGTGCCCGTTGTTGTTGCTAATGTTAGTATTTTCACTGACTTTGTTATACTTGAGATGCCCGAGGACGACAATATGTCGATTATCCTTGGTAGACCCTTTTTGAATACTGCAGGGGCTGTTATTGATTGCAATAAAAGCAAGGTCACTTTTCATATCAATGGTAATGAGCATACGGTGCACTTTCCAAAGAAACAATTCCAAGTGAATGGTATTAATGTTATTGAAAAATCTCCGACAATCACTATTGGAAGTTTTCAAATACCTCTACCTACTGTCAAAAAGAAATATGAAATGCTTATTGTTGGGGAAATGCATATCCCCATTGAGGTAACCTAGTGATTTACGAAAGTTCTTCGGTTTCATGCTAATCGAAAGTGATTGTTAATAAGACTTGATCAACCTTATTAATGGATAATTTTTGAACGGTATGAAGTTGATGAATTTAGTAAGCACTACTTTCTGTCCCTACTTTTTATTCTCTATTCTTATTAGTTAAATAAAATAAAATGCCATGTTTTGTCTGTTTTCTGATTTCCCTGTGCAACAAAAAACGACCCAAAAATAAAAGTACTCGGAATGCCCTGAAAATTTAATACGATTTTTTTTCTGAATATTTGAGTATTTTTGGTGCAATAAACATCAGAGGGAGGTGCACCAGGTGGGCACAACCCACCTGGGCGCGCCAGCACCCCTAGGTGTGCCCTGGTGGGTTGTGGTCCCCACGTGGGCCCTCTCACTTATCTCTTCATACCACATCATCACCTACCTCTAGAAAAAATCTCCATTGCTCACTCTCCAGTGTTCTTGCTCTCAAACCCGCGGATTTTGATCTCTTTGCTCGAAGCTCTGTTTCCAAAACTGTTTCGGGGGATTGTTGCTTGGTATGTGACTCCACCGTTTGTCCAATTAGTTTTTGTTTTAGTGGTCTATATTTTGAATAATTAGCTACTCTTGGTGCTGTTGTAGATGTGCTTGCATGTTAAATTCTTAGTGTTCTAAGTAGTTTAAATGCTTGCTATGGCCTCTATGTATCCCTATGAGTAGTTGGTATCATTTTTGTGAAGTTTTATTGAGAAAATTTTGTGGGCTAATAAATTTCAGATTTTTGTTCATAGGAAAACCATGAATATCTTTAGGAAGTTTGGCTCCAAGAAGAACTCCAAAGGTGTTAGTGGGGAGTCATCTGATAGTGATCTCCATCCTCGAAGGTTGGCGGAGGTACGACCGTGCAAATGGCCGCACACCCTGTTCCTGGAAGAGGCTGGAATCCTTCATGAGTTCATGCAATATGCTACGAATGCCGACCTCACTGACTTCATTGCAGATGAGTGTGAACAACACCAAATCCTCACAAACATTTTGGTTCAAAGCTTTACTTTCCTTCCTAGGAATAATCCTCCTGAAGTTAGCTTTGATTTATATGCTGAAAACCATCAGATACCACTTACTGAATTTTGTGACATATGCTTGATCCCTTCTGATGGGAGCTTGGCTGAGCCTAGGCCGGCTGGGTTTGAGGCATTTTATCGTACTTTGACTGTGGGAGATGAGAGAGGGGTGTCAGCTACCACTACCGCTGGCCTGCAGTTTCCTGCTATTCATTACTTTGCACGTTTCATTGCAAAATGCTTGCTTACTTGGGAGAAGGTAGGTGCGCTCAGCTCACCAGACCTTGCTGTTTTACATCGTGCATTGGAGGGCAACAACACTTATAGCTTGGGAGCTATTGTGGCTCATCGCCTCCATCTTATAAAATCCATGGTAGGATTTATGCTACTCGCTTGGCGGCCAACTTTAATGTTGGGATACGCCCTCATGATTACCCCCTCATCAAGGTTTACTTCAACCGTGCAGCCATGGAACACCTTCTTGCACAGGATTATCCTAACATTTCTATTCCTTATAACTTGGTATTTAGTGTTGAAACTCGTGATATTATTCCGTTGCCTGCTCCTTCTTTGTTTGATCCTATTGCCAGGGGCAGATATAAGATCATGCTTGCAGACATCATCGCCCATCGGAACGCTCAGGCTGCTGAGAAGGCAGCATAGGAGGA
Source organism: Triticum dicoccoides (assembly GCF_002162155.2). Classification (NCBI taxonomy): domain Eukaryota; kingdom Viridiplantae; phylum Streptophyta; class Magnoliopsida; order Poales; family Poaceae; genus Triticum; species Triticum dicoccoides. Next base: position 254,234,296 of record NC_041388.1, read on the forward strand.
GCCTCCACAGTGGGATCAGTGGATCCGCGGTCCTCAGTACCCCAACTACTATCCGGACTACTGATCAATTACCTAGTTAGGCCAAAAGCCTAAGCTTGGGGGAGTACGTTTTTCTCACCGATGTTACATTCATGTCCACTTATTCATCTTGTCGGTGTTCACACCTTTTCATTGTATCATCCATGCTTAGATTTATTTTTCTTGCTTTATTCTTGTGTGTTTGAAAAACTTTAGAAAAACCAAAAAAATTAGTTGTAGCTAGTTTATTTTCCATGCATGCTTAGTTGTTATATTAAAAAGAAAATCCAAAAAGAATTCCTTGTTCTTCTTTTGCTTGTTGGGAGCTTTCCCGTGTAAATAGTTTTTCTCGTTTTTGCTTTTCCCATTTATTTGCTTGTTCAAGAAAACCAAAAACTCCAAAAATATTTCAGTGTGTTTATCTGAATTTCTTTTCTTTCATTCGAGTTGTACCAAGGAGAATACCACGATGATAATGTTGAGTGGCTCTCATATGAATAATTGTTAAACTAATAAAGATCCCATTTTACTTTGTCTTCTCCTGTTGAATAAAATGTTTTGCAGGTTCCAGCTTAGACCATGGCACTCTTGCACTATTATTATTTTCACATCGTTCGGTCATGCAAGTGAAAGGCAATGATGACGATATTCGATGAACTGGCCGTGGCAGAGATAAACTGGTATGAACTCAACTTGTTCTATTTGTGTAAATATGTTTAACCTAGTATCCATGATTCAACCCATTATTATTAAACATGTTTGAAATAACAATTAGAGATTATAGTTTCTCATGCCATGCATAAGTAGCTGGGAGTTGATAATGATTTATCTTGGATATCAACATTGCGTTAAAATGATTGTGATGTAGTACGATGCTATGGTATCCTCCTCTGAATGTTCGAGTGGCTTGACTTGGCACATGTTCATGCATGTGGTTGAATCAAAACCAACATAGCCTCTATGATATTTATGTTCATGGTGTTCATATCCTACTCATGCTAGTGTCCAATGTTACTTATGCATAATGCATGATCATGATCGTTGTTGCTCTCTAGCTGGCCGCTTCTCAATCTAATTGCTAGCCTTTGCCTGTACTAAGCGGGGATTCTGCTTGTGCATCAAAACCCTTGAACCCAAAGTTATTCCAAATGAGTCCACCATATCGACCTATATGCGGTATTACCCTGCCGTCCTAAGTAAATTTGCATGTGTCACCTCTAAAAACCTTCTAAAAATTTATCCATTTTGTGTGCCTGGATTGTTCATGGAACGACAGGAGGTGGTCGGTATCTTCCATGCTAAGCGGGTTGTTCTCAGGTCGAGTGTTTATTCACTCGCCATCGTACAAGAAAAGGGCGTCAATAGGGATGCCCAGTCCCAAACTGCAAAATACAAAAAGAGTTAATCACTCAAATAATCAAACAAAAACTCCCAATGGAGTCAAAACCTTTACTTTTATCGCTTGGGAATCACCACTAGCCTATTTAGCATGGGAGATATTGATAACTGATGGTCGTGAAGTGAATGAGAAGGGTGCATGTCTCAAAATATCATTTATCTCCGTTTTAAAACTTGAGCTCTAGCACCTCTGCAAATCACTTCTTCCCTCTGCGAAGGGACTTTCTATTTACTTTTATGTTGTGTCATCACCCTCTAAAACAAGCGCTAGAAAATGAGAGAACACATCTGTCATGACTTATGCATTGTGTGTAGCTAATGTTGGTGCATCCTGACTAGATCTTTTCTACCATGAATTGCAATGTTTAGTGATACGTCTCCAACGTATCTACTTTTCCAAACACTTTTGCCCTTGTTATGGACTCTAACTTGCATGATTTGAATGGAACTAACCCGGACTGACGCTGTTTTCATCAGAATTGCCATGGTGTTATTTTTGTGTAGAAATAAAAGTTCTTGGAATGACTTGAAAATCAACGGAGACTATTTTTGGAATATATAAAAAATACTCGCGAAAGAATCAAGGCCAAGGGGCCCACACCCTATCCACGAGGGTGGGGGCACGCCTACCCCCATGGGCGCGCCCCGTGCCTCGTGGGCCCCCTGGTGCTCCACCGAACTCAACTCCAACTCCATATATTCATGTTCTGGGAGAAAAAAAATCAGGGAGAAGGATTCATCGTGTTTTACGATACAGAGCCGCCACCAAGCCCTAATCTCTCTCGGGAGGGCTGATCTGGAGTCCGTTCGGGGCTCCGGAGAGAGGAATCCGTCTCCATCGTCATCATCAACCTTCCTCCATCACCAATTTCATGATGCTCACCGCCATGCGTGAGTAATTTCATCGTAGGCTTGCTGGACGGTGATGGGTTGAATGAGATTTATCATGTAATCGAGTTAGTTTTGTTAGGGTTTGATCCCTAGTATCCACTATGTTCTGATATTGATGTTGCTATGACTTTGCTATGCTTAATGCTTGTCACTAGGGCCCGAGTGCCATGATTTCAGATCTCAACCTATTTTGTTTTCATGAATATATGTGAGTTCTTGATCCTATCTTGCAAGTCTATAGTCACCTATTATGTGTTATGATCCGTTAACCCCGAAGTGACAATAATTGGGATACTTACTAGTGATGACCGTAGTTTGAGGAGTACATGTATTCACTAAGTGTTAATGCTTTGGTCTGGTACTCTATTAAAAGGAGGCCCTAATATCCCTTAGTTTTCAATAGGACCCTGCTGCCACGGGAGGGTAGGACAAAAGATGTCATGCAAGTTGTTTTCCATAAGCACGTATGACTATATTCGGAATACATGCCTACATTACATTGATGAACTATAGCTAGTACTCTGTCACCCTATGTTATAACTATTGCATGAGGAATCGCATCCGACATAATTACCGTCACTAATCCATTGCCTACGAGCTTTTCGTATATTGATCTTCACTTATTTAGTTTTCCGTTGCTACTGTTACAATCACTATAAAACCAAAACTGCTACTGTTACTTTTGCCACCGTTATCACTACTATCATATTACTTTGCTACTAAATACTTTGATGCAGATATTAAGTTTCCAGGTGTGGTTGAATTGACAACTCAGCTGCTAATACTTGAGAATATTCTTTGGCTCCTCTTGTGTCGAATCAATAAATTTGGGTTGAATACTCTACCCTCGAAAACTGTTGCGATCCCCTATACTTGTGGGTTATCAAGACTATTTTCTGGCGCCGTTGCCGGGGAGCATAGCTCTATTCTTTTAGTCACTTGGTATTTATATCCACTGCTCACTATGAAGAACTTGAAAGATAAAAGAACCAAGATTTTTCCCTCAACTATGAGGGGAGGTAAGGAACTGCCATCTAGCTCTGCACTTGATTCACCTTCTGTTTTGAGTAAACCTTCGACACCTACTCTTGCTATTCATTTTGATATGTCGCATGTTATTGATGATGCCACTTCTGCTTTGCATGATACTTATCATGAAACTACTTCTATGCTTGATAATACTGTGCCATTAGGTGAATTTCTTGATGAACAACTTGCTAGGGTTAGAGAGAATGAAATTATTGAAACTGATAATATTGATGAAAGTGATGATGAAGATTCTCCCCCTAGATATGAATTGCCTGTTGTGTCTGAGGGTTATGTTATGGATGAATAAACTGCTAGAGACTTCTTAGCTTGCAATGATAGATCTGATCTTAAGAAATTATGAGCTAAGCTTAAAGAAAAGTCTTTGAATGCTAGAATGAAATATGACCCTGCTTTTGCTACTTCACCTATTTTTATTTCAGATAAGGATTATGATTTCTCTGTCAATCCTGAGTTAATTACTTTGGTTGAATATGATCCTTTCTATGGCTATGAATCCAAAACTGTTGTGGCACATCTTACTAAATTAAATGATATAGCCACCCTGTTTACTCACGATGAGAAAACTCACAATTACTTTATCCTTAAGTTGTTTCCATTCTCATTAAAGGGTGATGCTAAAATATGGTTTAATTCTCTTGATCCTGGTTGTGTGCGTAGTCCCGAGGATATGATTTATTACTTCTTTTCTAAATATCTCCCTGCTCATAAGAAACAAGCTGCCTTAAGGGAAACATATAACTTTGTGCAAATTGAAGAAGAGAGTCTCCCACAAGCTTGGGGAAGGCTTCTCTGATTACTTAATGCTTTGCCTAATCATCCTCTCAAGAAAAATGAAATACTTGATATCTTTTATAATGGACTAACAGATGCTTCGAGAGACCACCTGGATAGTTGTGCTGGTTGTGTTTTCAGGGAAAGAACAATTGATCAAGCTGAATTGCTATTGAATAATATGTTGAGTAATGAAAATGATTGGACACTTCCTGAACCAACTCCGAAGAAAAGGGTATTCTATTTCTTAGTCCTGAAAATATGCAAGTGGCAAAGAAATCTATGAAAGAAAAAGGTATTAAAGCTGAAGATGTTAAGAATTTACCACCTATTGAAGAAATACATGGTCTTGATAACCCGACACAGGTAGTAAAGGTAAATTCTCTCTATAGATTTGATGAAGGTGATATTCCTCGTTATAAGTCTGCTAGCCAATGCTTAGATGAGTTTGATAATTTTATTGTTAAACAAGAAAACTTCAATGCTTATGTTGGTAGACAATTGAAACGCAATGCTAATATGCTTGAACACTTGAGTGATTATATGTCTAGAGTTAAAGGTGAAGTTAAACTTATTAGTAAACATGTTTCTATGGTTACTACTCAAGTAGAACAAGTACTTAAGGCTCAGAATGATTTGCTCAATGAATTAAATAACAAGAAAAATGATAATGCTGTTAGAGTTATGACTAGAGGGGGTAAAATGACTTAGGAACCTTTGTATCATGAGGGCCACCCTAAGAGAATTGAGCAAGATTCTCAGAGAACTAATGTTGATGCACCTAGTTCTTCTAAGAAGAAGAAGAATAAAAATGATAGGACTTTACATGCTTCTAGTGAACCTGTTGGCGACACACCTGAGAATCCCAATGATATTTCTATTTCTCATGTTAAAACACAATCTGGTAATGAACATGAACCTAGTGGTAATGTCAATGATGGTGTTCATGTTGATGCTCAACCTAGTAATGATAATGATGTAGAGATTGAACCTACTGTTGATCTTGATAACCCACAATCAAAGAATCAACGTTATGATAAGAGAGACTTTGTTGCTAGGAAGCATGGTAAAGAAAGAGAACCGTGGGTTCAGAAACCCATGCCTTTTCCTCCTGAACCATCCAAGAAAAAGGATGATGAGGATTTTGAGCGCTTTGCTGAAATGATTAGACCTATCTTTTGCGTATGTGTATGACTGATATGCTTAAAATGAACCCTTATGTGAAGTACATGAAGGATATTGTTACTAATAAAATAAAGATACCGAAAGCTGAAATTTCCACCATGCTTTCTAATTACACTTTAAGGGTGGAATACCAAAGAAACTTGGAGATCCAGGAGTACCAACTATACCATGCTCCATTAAAAGAAACTATGTTAAAACTGCCTATGTGATCTTGGAGCCGGTGTTAGTGTTATGCCTCTCTCTTTATATCGTAGACTTGATTTGAATAAGTTGACACCTACTGAAATATCTTTGCAAATGGCTGATAAATCAACTGCTATACTTGTCGGTATTTGTGAGGATGTGCCTGTTGTGGTTGCAAACGTTACTATTTTAACGGACTTTGTTATTCTTGATATTCCCGAGGACGATAGTATGTCGATTATCCTTGGTAGACCCTTTTTGAATACTGCAGGGGCTGTTATTGATTGCAACAAAGGCAATGTCACTTTTCATGTTAATGGTAATGAGCGTACGGTACACTTTCTGAGGAAACAACCTCAAGTCCATAGTATCAATTCTATTGGAAAAATATCAACCATTACTATTGGAGGTTTTGAATTTCCTCTTCCTACTGTCAAGAAGAAATATGATATTCTTATTGTTGGGGATGTGCATATCCCCGTTGAGGTAACTTAGTGTTATTCGAAATTTCTCTGGTTTCATGCAATTCGGAATGAGGTTGTTAACAAGACTTGATCAACCTTGTTAGTGTATTCCTTTTGATGAGCATGAGATGGATGAAGTTAGAAAGCACAACCTTCTATACCCTCCTTTTACTTTCTGTTATTTATATTAAATAAAGCAAAAATAGCATTTTCTGTCTGTTTTCTGAATTATCCTTACAATAAAAAAAACCCTGAAAATAAAAGTTCTCCAAATGCCTTGAAAATTTAATATGTTTTTTTCCAGAATATTTAAGAATTATTGGCACTAAGAACACACCAGGGGGACCCACCATGTGCCCACGAGGGTGGAGGGCGAGCCCTACCCCCTGGGCATGCCCCCTACCTCATGGACCCCACGTGGGTCCCCTCCACTTATTCTTGCACCCACACACTTCGTCTTCCTCCAGAAAAAATCATCCACCAGCTCAAACCCGAGTTCTAGCTCATCTTGCTGCCATTTTCGATCTCCTTGCTCAAAGCTCCATTCACAAAACTGCTTTGGGGGATTGTTCTTCGGTATGTGACTCCTCCAATTTGTTTTTGTTCTAGTGCTTTATTCATTGCAAAATTTTGCTGCTTAGGTGACCCTATTCTTGAGCTTGCATGTCAAATTTATGTGGTCAAAAGTAGTTTTTATTGAATGATATGGCCTCTAGGCACTTGTGGGAGTAGTTGCTATCTTTCTTGTTGAGTTTGGTTCACTTTTATTTTGAGTTACTAAAAATTTCAGAAATTTTTCAGAGAAAGAAAATGATGAAAAGATTGTTGAGGGGCGCTTCGGGACGAAGCACGAAGGATAAGAACAGTGAAGAGAATAAGAAGCCCAAATATAATCTCCCTCGCACTGCGGAGGTTCGGCCGTGCAAATGGCCTTGTGATTAGTTCTTGAGAGCAGCTGGGATTTATGAAGACTTTTATTATTTGGCTGAGAATGCAGTCCTCGTCGACTTCCTCCGCGACTAGCGCGAACAGTATCTCCTCCTCACTAATATTTTCGTGCAAATTTTTTACTTTCATGCTAAGAAATCACCACCTTTAGTGGAATTTTGTTTATATGATGAGATTACGGAGATGTCACTACACGAGTTTTGTCGGGTCTGTAAGGTACCATTTGCGGGCAGCATAGAGGAACCACATCGTAATGATGTGGAGGGGTTTATTGATATGATTGTTGTAGGGGAAACAAGGAAGGTTTCCGATGCAAGAATTACTAGCATACATTTTCCTGTTGTACGTTACTTTGCAATATTTGCTAGTAGATGCTTAATTGGTCGCAGGAACAGTGGAAATCTCAGTGTCCCTGATATTGTTATTTTGTGCCATGCTTTGTTTCGTGATACCACTTTTAGTTTAGGCACCATTGTTGCTAAATGGTTAAATCTGAACCGTACAAGGGTCCCGTCTTTGGAGGCATCTTTGCCTCACGCCTTGCTGCACACTTTAACATACCTATTAGGCATTATGAGAAAGAGGAAAAGTTCCTGCCTCCTATTTTTCTAGATTACAAGAGTATGGTAGCACATGATTTTATTGTTAAGGATAAGAAGAAGATGCTTAAATATAGACTAATATTTGATAAAAAATACTTTGAGACTATTACCTTGCCTGCTCCCTCTTTGTTCAACATATTTTCAGGCACGTACCTTGTTTTGCATGAGGCCCTTCATGCATACTGGAGCCTGACATCAGCTCCAGAGCCTGTGCCGGAGCCACTACTTGATCCTCACCGTCAGTCTATTTATCAGTGGGATCCGGTGGAGATCGCCAACCAGTGGCACCCTGAGGACACTCCTCTGTACACTGGAGAGGGAGGCTTTCAGCCATGGCCATAGACCAACTTAGGCCAAAATCCTAAGCTTGGGGGAGTACATATTCCTCACCGACATTACATTCATGTTCACACACTCATTCTAGTTGTCGGTGCTCATAATTTTTCATTGTACTATCCATGCTACTTTAATTTCTTTTTAAGCCTTCTTCTCGTGTGTTTGAAAAACCTTAAGAAAAACCAAAAAGATTAGTTGTAGCTTTTAGCTAGTTTACTTTTCATGCCTGTAGTAGTAATAATTAAAAAGAAAACCCAAAAAGATTTCTCGTTCTTCTTTTGCTTGTTGGGAGCTTTCCCATGTAAATAGTTTTGTTTCTTTTCTTTAATTTGGGGGTCGAGAGGAGAAGACCATGATGAAAATGTTAAGTGGCTCTCATATGCATTATTGTTTATCTAACCAAGATCCCATATTAACTTGTCTTCTCCCTTATATTGCTTGCAGATTCCAGCTTTGTCCAATGCACGTGCACTATTATTATTATCCACACCGTTCGGTCGTGCAAGTGAAAGGCAATTATGACGATATATGATGGACTGATTGAGATGAGAGAAGCTGGTATGAACTCGGCCTATCTTGTTTTTGTAAATATGATTAGTTCATCGTTCCTGATTCAGCCTATTATGAATGAAACATGTTTGCAATGACAATTAGAGATTATATTTGCTCATGACATGCTTAATTAGCTAGGAGTTGATAATGGCTTACCTTGCGTGCCAACATGCTATTAAAATGGTTGTGATGTGGTATGACAGGGTGGTGTCCTCCTTTGAATGATTAGAGTGGCTTGACTTGGCACATGTTCACGCATGTAGTTGAAACAAAATCAACATAGCCTCCATGATATTTATGTTCATGGTGAATTATATCCTACTCATGCTTGCACTCAGTGTTGACTAATTTTAATGCATGTTCATGACTGTTGTCGCTCTCTAGCTGGTCGCTTCCCAGTCTCTTCCTAGACTTCACTTGTACTAAGCGGGAATACTGCTTGTGCATCCACTTCCATAAACCCCAAAAGTTATTCCATATGAGTCCACCATACCTTCCTATATGCGGTATCTACCTGCCGTTCCAAGTAAATTTGTATGTGCCAAACTCTAAACCTTCAAATGAAATTCTGTTTTGTATGCTCGGATAGCTCATGTATCAAGTAGGGTTGTCTATATCTTCCATGCTAGGCGGGTTATTCTCAAGAGGAGTGGACTCCGCTCCTCACTCACGAGAAAATGGCTGGTCACCAGGATGCCCAGTCCCATGCTCAGATCAAATCAAAATAATTGCAAACAAAACTCCCCCCGGATTGTTGTTAGTTGGAGGCACCCGTTGTTTCGGGCAAGCCACGGATTGATGCTTGTTGGTGGTGGGGGAGTATAAACTTTACCATTCTGCTTGGAAACCGCCTATAATGTGTGTAGCATGGAAGATATCGAGATCGCTCGGTTGTTATGTTGACAATGAAAGTATACCGCTGAAAATATTATTCATCTCTATTTCAAAACCGAGCTCTGGCACCTCTACAAATCCCTGCTTCCCTCTGCGAAGGGCCTATCCATTTACTTTTATGTTGAGTCATCATCCACTTATTAAAAAGCACCAGTTGGAGAGCACCACTGTCATTTGCATGTATTATTATTAGTTTACATTGAGTATGACCGTGACTGGATCTCTTTTACCATGAATTACAATTTCCAATCAGCCCTTGATCTTCAGAGGTGCTCTGCATTTATGTTTTGCGGTCTCAGAAAGGGCTAGCGAGATACCATCTTGTTATATCATATTATGATTGTTTTGAGAAAGTGTTGTCATCCAAGATTTATTATTATTGCTCGCTAGTTGAATATGCCATTGATATGAGTAAAACATGAGACCTAAATGTTATTGTGGATATGGTTAGTTCATAATCTTTGCTGAAAACTTGAATGCTGGCTTTACATATTTACAACAACAAGAGCAAACAGAGTTTGTAAAAGTTTTTCTTTATCACTTTCAGTTTGTCAACTGAATTGCTTGAGGACAAGCAAAGGTTTAAGCTTGGGGGAGTTGATACGTCTCCAACGTATCTACTTTTCCAAACACTTTTGCCCTTGTTTTGGACTCTAACTTGCATGATTTGAATGGAACTAACCCGGACTGACGTTGTTTTCAGCAGAATTGCCATGGTGTTATTTTTGTGCAGAAATAAAAGTTCTTGGAATGACCTGACAATAAACAAAGAATATTTTTGGAATATATAAAAAATACTGGCGAAAGAATCAAGGCCAGGGGGCCCACACCTTGTCCACGGGTGTGGTCGGCGCGCCTACCCCCCTGGGTGGGCCCCCTGCCTTGTGGGCCCCCTGGTGCTCCACCGACCTTAACTCCAACTCCATATATTCACGTTCGGGGAGAAAAAATCAGGGAGAAGGATTCATCGCGTTTTACGATATGGAGCCGCCACCAAGCCCTAATCTCTCTCGGGAGGGCTGATCTGGAGTCCGTTCGGGGCTCCGGAGAGAGGAATCCATCACCATCGTTATCATCAACCATCCTCCATCACCAATTTCATGATGCTCACCACCGTGCGTGAGTAATTTCATCGTAGGCTTGCTGGACGGTGATGGGTTGGATGAGATTTATCATGTAATCGAGTTAGTTTTGTTAGGGTTTGATCCCTAGTATCCACTATGTTCTGATATTGATGTTGCTATGACTTTGCTATGCTTAATGCTTGTCACTAGGGCCCGAGTGCCATGATTTTAGATCTGAACCTATTATGTTTTTCATGAATATATGTGAGTTCTTGATCCTATCTTGCAAGCCTATAGTCACCTATTATGTTTTATGATCCGTTAACCCCGAAGTGACAATAATCGGGATACTTATCGGTGATGACCGTAGTTTGAGGAGTTCATGTATTCACTAAGTGTTAATGCTTTGGTACGGTACTCTATTCAAAGGAGGCCTTAATATCCCTTAGTTTACAATAGGACCCTACTGCCACGGGAGGGTAGGACAAAAGATGTCATGCAAGTTCTTTTCCATAAGCACGTATGACTATATTCAGAATACATGCCTACATTACATTGATGAACTGTAGCTAGTACTGTGTCACCCTATGTTATAACTATTGCATGAGGAATCGCATCCGACATGATTATCCATCACTGATCCATTGCCTACGAGCTTTTCATATATTGATCTTCGCTTAATTACTTTTCTGTTGCTACTGTTACAATCACTATAAAACCAAAACTGCTACCGTTACTTTTGCCACCGTTACCACTACTATCATATTACTTTGCTACTAAATACTTTGCTGCAGATATTAAGTTTCCAGGTGTGATTGAATTGACAACTTAGCTGATAATACTTGAGAATATTCTTTGGCTCCCCTTGTGTCAAATCAATAAATTTGGGTTGAATACTCTACCCTCCAAAACTGTTGCGATCCCCTATACTTGTGGGTTATCATTTAGTTGCTGCTTGGACTTTGGAGGTGCTCTGCATTTATGTTTTGCGGTCTGATGACCCACAAGTATAGGGGATCTATCATAGTCCTTTCGATAGGTAACAGTGTCGAACCCAACGAGGAGCAGACGGAAATGATAACTGGTTTTTAGCAAGGTATTCTCTGCAAGCACTGAAATAATAGGTAACAGATAGTTTTGTGATAGGATAATTTGTAACGAGCAACAAGTAACAAAATAAATAAAGTGCAGCAAGGTGGCCCAATCCTTTTTGTAGCAAAGGACAACCCTGGACAAACTCTTATATGATGTAAAGCGCTCCCGAGGACACATGGGAATATCGTCAAGCTAGTTTTCATCACGTTCATATGATTCGCGATCGGTACTTTGATAATTTGGTATGTGGGTGGACCGGTGCTTGGGTACTGTCCTTACTTGGACAAGCATCCCACTTATGATTAACCTCTATTGCAAGCATCTGCAACTACAACAAAAGTATTAAGGTAAACCTAACCATAGCATGAAACATATGGATCCAAATCAGCCCCTTACAAAGCAACGCATAAACTAGGGTTTAAGCTTCTGTCACTCTAGCAACCCATCATCTACTTATTACTTCCCAATGACTTCCTCTAGGCCCAAGTAATGGTGAAGTGTCATGTAGTCGACGTTCACATAACACCACTAGAGGAGAGACAACATACATCTCATCAAAATATCGAACGAATACCAAATTCACATGACTACTAATAGCAAGACTTGTCCCATGTCCTCAGGAACAAACGTAACTACTCACAAAGCATATTCATGTTCATAATCAGAGGGGTATTAATATGCATATAGGATCTAAACATATGATCTTCCACCAAATAAACCAACTAGCATCAACTACAATGAGTAATTAACACTACTAGCAACCCACAGGTACCAATCCCGGACTTGGAGACAAGAATTGGATACAAGAGATGAACTAGGGTTTTGAGAGGAGATGGTGCTGGTGAAGATGTTGATGGAGATTGCCCTCTCCCGATGAGAGGAGCGTTGGTGATGATGATGGCGATGATTTCCCCCTCCCAGAGGGAAGTTTCCCCAGCAGAACAGCTCCGCTAGAGCCCTAGATTGGTTCCGCCTCGTGGCGGCGGAGTCTCGTCAGGGAAGATGGCTTATGATCTTTTTCTCATCGAAAGACTCCATATAGCAGAAGATGGCCACCGGAGGGCCACCAGGGGGCCAACGAGGTAGGGGGCGCGCCCAGGGGGTAGGGCGCGCCCCCACCCTCGTGGGCAGGGTGTGGCCACCCTGGTGAACTTCTTGCACTTAGTATTTATTATATATTCTGAAATTGACTTCTGTGAAGTTTCAGGACTTTTGGAGCTGTGCAGAATAGGTCTCTAATATTTGCTCCTTTTCCATCCCAGAATCCCATCTGCCGGCATTCTCCCTCTTTATGTGAACCTTGTAAAATAAGAGAGAATATGCATAAGTATTGTGACATAATGTGTAATAACAGCCCATAATGCAATAAATATTGATATAAAAGCATGATGCAAAATGGACGTATCAACTCCCCCAAGCTTAGACCTGGCTTGTCCTCAAGCGAAAGCCGAAATCGAAAAATATGTCCACATGTTTAGAGATAGAGGTGTCGATAAAAATAAAATACAGACATGAGGGCATCATGATCATTCTTAGAACAACAACTTATATAATTCTTGTCATATGATTTATTATGCTAGAGTAATAATTCAATCACAATTTCAAGTATGAATCATAAACTTCGTTGAAAACTATAAAACTATAATCTCAGTCATTGGAGCAATTGCAATTTATCATAACATAGGAAAGATTAAAAAATAAGAGCTTTTCAGCAAGTCCACATACTCAACTATCATATAGTCTTTCACAATTGCTAACACTCACACAATACTTATGGGTATGGAGTTTTAATCAGACACAGAGAAAGATAGGGGCTTATAGTTTTGCCTCCCAATGTTTTACCTCAAGGGTAATGTCAACAATAATAGTTCATGAAAACTCACATCCAATTAGCCATATATACCAGGATCCTTCCAACATGTGCTTGCCAAAAGGTAAAATATAAAAAGGAAAGGTGAAGATCACCATGACTCTTATATAAGGTAGGAGATGAAGGTAAAAGATAGGCCCTTCGCAGAGGGAAGCAGAGGTTGTCATGCGCTTTTATGGTTGGATGCACAAAATCTTAATGTGAAAGAACGTCACTTTATATTGCCACTTGTGATATGGACCTTCATTATGCAGTCTGTCGCTTTTATTTCTTCCATATCACATGATCGTATAAAGCTTATTTCCTCCACACCAATCAATCATACATATTTAGAGAGCAATTTTTTTATTGCTTGCACCGATGACAACTTAGTTGAAGGATCTTACTCAATCCATAGGTAGATATGGTGGACTCTCATGGCAAAACTGGTTTAAGGGTGTTTGGAAGCACAAGTAGTATCTCTACTTGGTGCAAATAATTTGGCTAGCATGAGGGAGAAAGGCAAGCTCAATCATGTTGGATGATCCAAGACAATATAACTTATCTCAGATGTAAGAAAACATAACCCATTACATTGTCTTCCTTGTCCAACGTCAACTCCTTAGCATGTCATACTTTAATGAGTGCTCAAAATCATAAAATATGTCCAAGATAGTATATTTATATGTGAAGACCTCTCTTTCTTTATTACTTCCTATTAATTGCAACGATGACCAAAACTATGTTTGTCTACTCTCAACAACTTTTATTCATCATACTTTTTATATGTGAGCTCATTACTCTCCATAAGAACCATATGATCTCTTTTCTTTCTTTCTATTCTTTCTCTTTTCTTTTATTCACTCGAGATCATGGCAAAATAATCAAGCCCTTGACTCAACACTAGTCTTTATTATATATATAGCTCATGGACTCGATTACATAGAAGGATCATAAAGCAAAACTCACAACTAGATCATACTAAAAAGCTTTATGCTACTAGATCAAAATATTATCAAAGGATCGAAAGAAAAACGGTAAAGATAAAAGTGATGGTGATACGATACCGGGGCACTCCCTCAAGCTTGGCAGTTGCCAAGGGGAGTGCCCGTACCCATGTGATTATGTCTCCTTTGTTGGTGAAGAAGTTGATGTTTTTTTTGATGGCGTAGGCTTGTCGTCCTTCTTCCAGGGCATAGGCTCACCATCATAGAAGGATGACCGAGTCTCCTGAAACCTCAAATCTGCAGCCAAACTCATCCTCTTGAATCTATATTCATACTCACAGTTTTGATTTTGTAGGTCATAGATCTAGGCTTGGAGGTGCTCGATTTTCTCATGAAGCTTGAAGATGGCCTCCCCAATGTCCTTGACGTCCAGCTTGTGGTTGTTGGTGAACTCCGTGATCATAATGTGATTGGAATCAAGTCCACGCTCCACCATCTCCTGACACTTGAAAACTTCTTGCTCCAATGCCTCGAGCCTTGCCTCTGTGCTTCCGGTCTTCCTTGGTCCCTCAGCATCGCGGATGTGCAACAACCCCTCACGCATCTCAATGGTTTGAGGGTGTTGCAGCACTTCTGCGAGTTAGGGGTTGATGACCTTCTCGAAGAACTGGTCCTTGGGGGCACTTGAAGACGACATGATGACCTAGATCTGTCAAAAAAACAGCTCGAAACAAAGACAGGAGATTTTTGCGTGATACGGTGGCCAAAACCTTCAGGAGGTTATATAATGAATTTTTACCAACCAAAATACGTGTCGTGTACGAAAATGGAGTCCGGAGAGCACACGAGGTGCCCACGAGGTAGGGGCGCGCCCAGGGGGGTAGGACGCGCCTTCCACCCTCGTGGAGCCCTCGTGTCCTTCCCGAACTGCTTCTTATTTTTCTATTTTCTAAATATTCCAAAACGGAAGAAAATTGCCATTAGAACTGTTTTGGAGTCGGTCTACTTACCGTGCCACATACCTATTCCTTTTCGAAGTCTGAAACATTCCGGAAAGTGTCCCTTATGTATTCCTCCGGGGTTACGATTTCAATAACATTGGTTTCAACATTTATAGGATTACCTGAGATATAATGTTTATTTTTTTGACCGTTCACCACCTTCGGGTTTGTGCCTTCGAAGTTGTTGATTTTTATGGCACCGGAACGATATACCTCCTCGATAACGTAAGGACCTTCCCATTTAGAGAGAAGTTTTCCTGCAAAAAATCTTAAACGAGAGTTGTATAATAATACATAATCACCTACATTAAACTCACGCTTTTGTATTCTTTTGTCATGCCATCTTTTAACTTTTTCTTTAAATAATTTGGCACTCTCATAGGCTTGGGTTCTCCATTCATCAAGTGAGCTAATGTCAAATAACCCCTTCTCACCTGCAAGTTTGAAATCATAATTGAGCTCTTTAATAGCCCAGTAAGCCTTATGTTCTAGTTTGAGAGGTAAGTGACATGCTTTTCCATAAACCATTTATACGGACACATACCCATAGGATTTTTATATGCAGTTCTATAAGCCCATAATGCATCATCAAGTTTCTTGGACCAATTCTTTCTAGATCTATTAATAGTCTTTTGCAAAATTAATTTGAGTTCTCTATTACTCAATTCTACTTGACCACTAGACCGTGGGTGATAAAGAGATGCAATTCTATGATTAACATCATATTTAGCAAGCATTTTACGGAAATCACCATGAATAAAATGTGAACCACCATCAGTCATTAAATATCCAGGAACTCCAAACCTTGGAAAAATAACATCTTTAAGCATTTTAATAGAAGTGTTATTATCAACACTACTAGTTGGAATAGCTTCTACCCACTTAGTAACGTAATCAACAACAACTAAAATATGTGTATATCCATTAGAGGCAGGAAAAGGTCACATATAATCAAAACCCCAAACATCAAATGGTTCAATAACAAGTGAATAATTCATAGGCATTTCTTGACGTCTACTAATATTACCAATTCTTTGACATTCATCACAAGACAAGACAAACTTACGGGCATCCTTGAAGAGAGTAGGCCAATAAAAACCGGATTGCAATACCTTGTGTGCAGTTCTATCTCCAGCATGGTGTTCTCCATAAGCCTCAGAGTGACACTTGCATAGGATCTGTTCCTGCTCATGCTCAGGTACACAACGTCTAATAACACCATCTACTCCTTCTTTATAGAGATGTGGGTCATCCCAAAAGTAATGTCTCAAATCATAGAAGAACTTTTTCTTTTGCTGGTATGTAAAGCTAGGTGGTATAAATTTAGCAACGATGTAATTAGCATAATCAGCATACCATGGAGCAGTATGAGAAGCATTTATGACATTTAATTGGTCATCAGGAAAGCTATCATCAATAGGTAGTGGGTCATCAAGAACATTTTCTAACCTAGACAAGTTGTCTGCAACGGGGTTCCCAGGTCCCTTTCTATCAATAATATGCAAATCAAATTCTTGTAGCAAGAGAACCCATCTAATAAGTCTAGGTTTAGCATCTTTCTTTTCCATAAGATATTTAATAGCAGCATGATCAGTGTGACTTAGAATCAACAATATAAGGTCTGAACTTATCACAAGCAAATACAACTGCTAAGAATTCTTTTTCAGTAGTAGCATAATTTCTCTGAGCATTGTCTGGAGTTTTACTAGCATATTGAATAACATTTAGTTTCTTATCAACTCTTTGCCCTAGAACAGCACCTACAACATAATCACTAGCATCACACATAATTTCAAAAGGTAAATTCCAATCAGGTGGCTGAACAATAGGTGCAGAGATCAATGCTTTCTTAAGTATTTCAAATGCTTCTACGCAATCATCATCAAAAACAAATGGTATACCTTTTTGTAATAAATTAGTCAGAGGCCAAGAAATTTTTGAGAAGTCCTTAATTAACCTCCTATAAAAACCGGCATGACCAAGGAAACTTCTTATACCTTTGATGTCCTTGGGACATGGCATCTTTTCAATAGCATCAACCTTGGCTTTATCAACTTCAATACCTCTTTCAGAGACTTTATGCCCCAAGACAATACCTTCATTAACCATAAAGTGGCACTTTTCCCAATTCAAGACAAGATTAGTTTCTTCACATCTCTGCAAAACTCGATCAAGGTTGCTTAAGCAATCATCAAAAGAGGATCCATAGACGGAAAAGTCGTCCATGAAAACCTCACAAATCTTTTCACAGAAGTCAGAGAATATAGCCATCATACATCTTTGAACGGTAGCAGGTGCATTACATAAACCAAAAGGCATACATGTATAAGCAAAAGTACCAAAAGGGCAAGTAAAAGTAGTCTTTGATTAATCATTGGCTGACACGGGTATTTGAGAGAAACCAGAATAACCATCTAGAAAGCAAAAATGTGTATGTTTGGATAATCTTTCTAGCATTTGATCGATAAAAGGTAAGGGCTAATGATCTTTTTTAGTAGCTTTATTTAATTTCCAGAAATCAATTACCATCCTATAACCTATAATAATTCTTTGCAGGATCAACTCATCTTTATCATTAGGAACAACAGTAATACCTCCCTTCTTAGGGACACAATGGACAGGACTTACCCACTGACTATCAGCAACAGGATAAATTATACCTGCCTCAAGAAGCTTTAGTATTTCCTTTCTTACCACTTCCTTCATCTTAGGATTCAGCCATGGTTGATGCTCACGAACTGGTTTGGCATCTTCCTCCAAATTTATTTTGTGTTGACACAGAGTGGGACTAATGCCCTTAAGATCATCAAGTGTATATCCAATAGCAGCTCGGTGCTTCTTCAGAGTTTTCAATAATCTCTCTTCTTCATGCTCTGAAAGGTTAGCACTAATAGTAACAGGATATATCTTTTTATCATCAAGATAAACATATTGAAGAGTATCAGGTAACGGTTTAAGCTCAAACACGGGATCACCCTTGGGTGGAGGAGGATCCCCTAGGATTTCAACAGGCAAATTGTGTTTTAGGATGGGTTCCTGTTTAAAGAATACTTCATCTATTTCCCTTCTTTCATTCATAAACATATCATTTTCATGGTCTAGCAAATATTGTTCTAAAGGATCACTAGGAGGTATGGCAATAGAAGGAAGACCAATAATTTCATCTTTATTAGGAAATTCCTCTTCACGGTGTTGTCTATGAAATTTAGAGAAATCAAATTCATGAGACATATCATCTAAACCAATAGTAAGAACATCCTTTTTGCAATCTATCTTAGCATTAACTGTGTTCAAGAAGGGTCTACCAAATATAATGGGACAAAAGCTATCTTGTGGGGAACCAAGAACAAGAAAATCAGCAGGATATTTAGTTTTCCCACACAAGACTTCAACATCTCTAACAATCCCCATTAGTGAAATAGTATCTCTATTGGCAAGTTTAATTGTGACATCAATATCTTCTATCTCAGCAGGTGCAATATCATGCATAATTTCTTTGTATAAGTCGTAAGGTATTGCACTAGCACTAGCACCCATATCACATAAGCCATGATAACAGTGATCTCCTATTTTAACAGAAATAACAGGCATGCCTACCACAAGTCTGTTTTTATCTTTAGCACAAGGTTTAGCAATTCTAGCAGTCTCATCAAGGAAATGAATAACATGCCCATCAATATTATAAGACAAGAGATCTTTAACAATAACAATATCAGGTTCAACTTTAATTTGCACAGGAGGTGTATACGGTTTAATATTGCTTTTATGAACCACAGTTGAAGCTTTAGCATGATCTTTTATCCTAACAAGAAAAGGTGGTTTCTCAACATAAGTAGGAACAATAGGATCATTATAAGTGATGGTCTTTTCTTCAACTTTAATAGGTGCAGCTACTTTTACTTCTATGGGAGGATGATATTTAAACCACTTCTCCCTAGGGAGATCAACATGAGTAGCAAAAGATTCACAGAAAGAAGCTACTATGTCAGAGTCAAGTCCATATTTAGTGCTAAATTTACGGAAAACATCGGTATCCATAAAAGATTTAACACAATTAAACTTAGGTGTCATACCTGACTCCTTACCTTCGTCGAGGTCCCAATCTTCAGAGTTGCGCTTAATTCTTTCCAATAAATCCCATTTGAATTCAATAGTCTTCGTCATAAAAGAGCCAACACAAGAAGTATCAAGCATGGTGCGATTGTTATCAGAAAGCCGAGAATATAAGTTTTGAATAATCATTTATCTTGAGAGCTCATGATTGGGGCATGAATATAACATTGATTTAAGCCTCCCCCAAGCTTGAGTGATGCTTTCTCCTTCGCGAGGCCAGAAATTATATATATAATTGCAATCACGATGAACAAGATGCATAGGATAAAACTTCTGATGAAATTCCAATTTCAATCGTTTGTAGTTCCATGACCCCGTATCATCACATAGCCTATACCATGTCAATGCATCTTCCTTCAAAGATAAAGGGAATACCTTCTTCTTAATAGCATCTCTGGGTACACCCGCAAGCTTAAATAATCCACAAACTTCATCCACATATATTAGGTGCTCATTAGGATGCGTTGTTCCGTCTCCTGCAAAAGGATTAGCTAGCAATTTTTCTATCATACCCGAAGGAATTTCAAAGCAGACATTTTCATTTTCAGTAGGTTCAGTAGGTTGAGGAGCAACTATTTGCTCTACTGGTCAGGGTGAAGATACCCCGAACAAGCCCCTTAGAGGATTACTTTCCATAGTAACAAGTGACAGTAAATTTCAACACACTATATAAATTTTTCGTTACCAAATTCCACCTACCAAAGGCGCTTCACTCCCCGGAAACGGCACCAGAAAAGAGTATTGATGACCCACAAGTATAGGGGATCTATCGTAGTCCTTTCGATAAGTAAGAGTGTCGAACCCAACGAGGAGCAGAAGGACATGATAAGCGGTTTTCAGTAAGGTATTCTCTGCAAGCACTGAAATAATTGGTAACAGATAGTTTTGTGACAGGATAATTTGTAACGAGCAACAAGTAACAAATGTAAATAAAGTGCAGCAAGGTGGCCCAATCCTTTTTGTAGCAAAGGACAATCCTGGACAAACTCTTATATGATGTAAAGCGCTCCTGAGGACACATGGGAATATCGTCAAGCTAGTTTTCATCACGTTCATATGATTCGCGTTCGGTACTTTGATAATTTGGTATGTGGGTGGACCGGTGCTTGGGTACTGTCCTTACTTGGACAAGCATCCCACTTATGATTAACCTCTATTGCAAGCATCCACAACTACAACAAAAGTATTAAGGTAAACCTAACCATAGCATGAAACATATGGATCCAAATCAGCCCCGTATGAAGCAACGCATAAACTAGGGTTTAAGCTTATGTCACTCTAGCAACCCATCATCTACTTATTACTTCCCAATGCCTTCCTCTAGGCCCAAGTAATGGTGAAGTGTCATGTAGTCGACGTTCACATAACACCACTAGAGGAGAGACAACATACATCTCATCAAAATATCGAACGAATACCAAATTCACATGACTACTAATAGCAAGACTTCTCCCATGTCCTCAGGAACAAACGTAACTACTCACAAAGCATATTCATGTTCATAATCAGAGGGGTATTAATATGCATATAGGATCTGAACATATGATCTTCGACCAAATAAACCAACTAGCATCAACTACAATGAGTAATTAACACTACTAGCAACCCACAGGTACCAATCTCGGACTTGGAGACAAGAATTGGATACAAGAGATGAACTAGGGTTTTGAGAGGAGATGGTGTTGGTGAATATGTTGATGGAGATTGCCCTCTCCCGATGAGAGGAGCGTTGGTGATGAGGATGGCGATGATTTCCCCCTCCCGGAGGGAAGTTTCCCCGGCAGAACAGCTTTGCCAGAGCCCTAGATTGGTTCCGCCTCGTGGCGGCGGAGTCTCGTAAGGGAAGATGGCTTATGATTTTTTTCTCATCGAAAGACTCCATATAGCAGAAGATGGCCACCGGAGGGCCACCGGGGGGCCCACGAGGTAGGGGGCATGCCCAGGGGGTAGGGCGTGCCCCCACCCTCATGGGCAGGCTGTGGCCCCCCGGTTAACTTCTTGCGCTCGATATTTATTATATATTCTGAAATTGACTTCCGTGAAGTTTCAGGACTTTTGGAGCTGTGTAGAATAGGTCTCTAATATTTGCTCCTTTTCCAGCCCAGAATCCCAGCTGTTGGCATTCTCCCTCTTTATGTGAACCTTGTAAAATAAGAGAGAATAGGCATAAGTATTGTGACATAATGTGTAATAACAGCCCATAATGCAATAAATATCGATATAAAAGCATGATGCAAAATGGACGTATCACGGTCTCAGAAAGGGCTAGCGAGATACCACTATTGTCATATTATATCATAGTTCTTTTGACAACATGTTGCCGTTTGAGATATCTTATTATTGCTCGCTAGCTGATTATGTCATTGATATGAGATATTATTATCTTTAAGAGTTATTTACTACATGGTTAGTTATAATGTTGGCAGAAAACCTGGGTGCTGTTTAATCTTATTTATGCAAACACGAGCAAAAGAGTTCGTAAAAGTTTTTCTTTTTCACTTTGAGTTTATCAACTGAATTGCTTGAAGACAAGCAAAGGTTTAAGCTTGGGGGACTTGATACGTCTCCAATGTATCTTCTTTTCCTAACGTTTTCCCTCTTGTTTTGGACTCTAATTTGCATGATTTGAATGAAACTAACCCCGGACTGACGTTGCTTTTAGCAGAACTACCATGGTGTTGTTTTTGTGTAGAAACAAAAGTTCTCAGAATGGAACGAAACTTTGCGAGGAATTTTTATATAATATATAAGAATTTCTGGAGCCAAGTCCTACCGGAGAGGGGCCCCTGGGTGGGCACAATCCACCAGGGCGCGCCCCCTCTCCTGGTGCGCCCAGGTGGGTTGTCCCCACCCGGTGGCCGCTTAGACCCTGATTCCGATGCTATAAAATCCTATTATCGGAGAAAAAAAATCATGGAGAAAGAATTATCTCGATCCACGAGACGAAGCCGCCGCCAAGCCCTGTTCTTCCTCGGGAGGGCAGATATGGAGTCCGTTTGGGGCTCCAGAGAGGGGGATCTTCGTTCTTCATCATCACCAACCCTTCTCCATCTCCAATTCCATGATGCTCCTCACCGGGAGTGAGTAATTCCTTCATAGGCTCACTAGTCTGTGAGGATTTGGATGAGATTCATCATGTAATCGAGTTAGTTTTGTTAGGGCTTGATCCCTAGTATCCACTATGTTCTTAGATTGATGTTGCTATGAGTTTGCCATGCTTAATGCTTGTCACTTTGGGCCCGGGTGCCATGATTTCAGATCTGAACCGTTTATGTTATCACCATTATATTCATGTTCTAGATCCGATCTTGCAAGTTATAGTCACCTATTACGTGTTATGATCCGGTAACCCCGGAGTGACAATAACCGAGACTTCTTCCGGTGATTACCGTAGTTTGAGGAGTTCATGTATTCACTATGTGTTAATGCTTTGTTTCGGTTCTCTATTAAAAGGAGGCCTTAATATCCCTTAGTTTCCAATATGGACCCCGCTGCCATGGGAGGGTAGGACAAAAGATGCCATGCAAGTTCTTTTAATAAAGCACGTATGACTATTTACAGAATACATGCCTACATTATATTGATGAACTAGAGCTAGTGCCGTATCGCCCTAGGTTATAACTGTCTCATGATGAATATCATCCAACAAGTCACCGATCCAATGCCTACGAATTTTTCTATATTGTTTTTGCTAACTTACTACTGCTATCAGCGTTGTTACACTTGCTACAAAATTACTACTATCACTGTTACTATTACTATTGATGCTGCTACTACTATCAAAACTATCAAACTACTTTGCTACTGATCACTTTGCTGCAGATAATTAATCTCCAAGTGTGGTTGAATTGACAACTCATCTGCTAATACCTTCAAATATTCTTTGGCTCCCCTTGTGTCGAATCTATAAATTTGGGTTGAATACTCTACCCTCGAAAACTGTTGTGATCCCCTATACTTGTGGGTTATCAGGTTGGCATAGATCAAGATAAGGATTTGTCACTCCGAGTATCGAAGAGGTATCTCTGGGCCCTCTCGGTAATACAAATCATAATAAGCCTTGCTAGAAATGTGAGTAATGAGTTAGTTGTGGGATGATGTATTACGGAACGAGTAAAGAGACTTGCCTGTAACGAGATTGAACTAGGTATGAAGATACCGACGACCGAATCTCGGGCAAGTAACATATCAGTGACAAAGGGAATAATGTATGTGAAAGTGCGTTATATCGACTAGAGGGGGGGGGGGGTGAATAGGCGATTTTTATGAAAGTCTTCAAAACATGAGAGTTATGAAGACAATCAACGAAGAGTATGCCTATTACTATGCAGCGAAAGTTAGATTACACTAGGCCAGCCATGGTCATGTATTCAATAGAGTGAAAGCACAATGACAAACAGCTTCAGTGTAATAAGGATCAGGTAGGAAGAAGTTATGAAGCCAAACAGATCATACTTTCACGTTGTGAAGACAAAAGATAAAGCAAGCATGCAATGGCTTCACAATGAGTAACAGTAAGAGAAGTAAGTGAAGATAAAACCAGTGATTCGTTGAAGACAATGATATGTTGGACCAGTTCCAGTTGCTGTGACAACTGTACGTCTGGTTGGAGCGGCTAGGTATTTAAACCTTAGGACACACAGTCCCGGACACCCAGTCCTGAACACACAGTTCAGGACACCAAGTCCTCACCGTATTCTCCTTGAGCTAAGGTCACTTAGTCCTCGCCCAATCACTCTGGTAAGTCTTCAAGGTAGACTCCCAAACCTTCACAGACTTCGTTCACTGGCAATCCACAATGTCTATTGGATGCTCTGAACGCGACGCCTAACCGTCTGGAGGATTCATAGTCCTCAAGTGTAATGAGTCTTCAGATCACACAGACACGAAGACTTAAGTGATGCCCAATTTACTCTGGCTTTGGGTGGTTAGGGCTTTTCTCCTCACTAGGAATTTTTTTCTCAAAGGCTTCGAGGTGGGTTGCTCTCAAACGACAAAAGCCGTGCATTGAAATTTGAGCAGCCAACCGTTTATGGTTGTGGGGGTGGGCTATTTATAGCCACTTGGCAACCCGACCTGATTTGTCCGAAATGACCCCGGGTCACTAAGGAACCGACACGTGTCTCAACGGTCAGATTTCAAACTCTCATGGCAACTTTACTTGGGCTACAAGCAAAGCTGACTTGTCCGGCTCTGGACAAGATTCGCTCTCATTGTCTTCACTCGAAGACATAGGTTTTTTATTTAGGCATCACTTCAGTCATTCTGACTGGTTCTCCTGGACCCCACTTAACAGTACGGTGGTTCCTATGACTCAACACAAAATAAAATGAACTACGAAAGATCTAAGTCTTCGAGCTCCATAGGCTTCATAACGTGTCTTCTTTTGTCATAGTCTTCAATGTGAATATCTTCATATACCACCTTTGTCTTCAATGTCTTCATACATTTTTAGGGGTCATCTTTGGTAGTAAAACCGAATCAATGAGGAACTTCTACCTGTGTTTTCCTGCAATTATCACAAACACATTAGTCCCTCAACTAGGTTTGTCGTCAATACTCCAAAACCAACTAGGGGTGGCACTAGATGCACTTACAATCTCCCCCTTTTTGGTGATTGATGACAAACTAGTTGAAGTTTTCAACGGGGAATATAAAGTGTGGAGTTTGTAAAGGATAGGGAATTGTCTTCATAAGTTGCAAGGACACCCCCTGAAGATGTGCATATAAGTTAATTTGCTTTTGGAATGCAAATGCACATGGCAGGTTGTACTTGTGGAGATCCACTTCAGCTTATGGTGACAATCCACTATGCATGTGAAAGTATATGAAGATAATGACATGCATAATGGAAAATGGACGTCTGCAGAATGAGATAAGTGCGGAATTTATCTTCGCACATGCGGTATTTATATTCGCAAACAGAGTGGCAAACAAGTAGCAGACGACCATCGAGTTTTAGTGTTTACAACTCAAAGAACCAAATGAAGCAAAAGCAAGATTTGTAAACACGAAGCAAAATATAACAAAGCATAAGGCACCCGCCCATATTGACCCGCTTGAAGACTATAAACAGCATATGCTTCTCCCCCTTTTCTCAGTAATGACCAAAAAGGTTTGAAGACATAGAGTTTTCTACGCGTTCCCAGGCGCAGCAGGGTCGGTGGAGTTGTTTGGCGGTGCAGAACTTGGAGGTGCTGAAGCAGGTGGTGGTGAAGTAGCATCGTCGTCTTCATCAATGATCCTTGCAGTAACTGTGGCAGCAGATGAAGAAAACTCAGAGTCTTCAAGTGATGGTGTGTTGCGCATCACAGCCCTTCTAGGAGGTGTGGTGTCAAATTTGAAACGCTCTGTGAAGCCATCCTCTTCAAGTTCAGCTTCAGTACATATCATTAAGAGCCCTTTCCATGTACGACGGCAGGTTTCGTGGGTAACGAAGGCATTCTTGGTGGCAAGGTTTCGAAGAAGATTGACATCCACCAAGAGGCTCTTCATTTGATGTTTTAGCCAGTCGTGATGCCTATCCTGCTTTTGGTGAAGGGCCACAAGAAGCTCTCGGTCAGTGAGGACACGAGCACGCTTCTTGGGTCTTGGAGCATTTGTGCTGTCTATGGCTTCAGTAGATGCTGGTGCACGTGTAGTGCCAGCCAACGGATATACCCTGGATATGGCTTCAACCCCTTCAACATTCTGCGTGAAGCTCTGGTGTTCTGCATTCTAAAGACTTATCGGTTGCTTGTCAGGCTCAGGATATATTGCTTCAGCAGAGGTATCCACATCTGGCAGGAAGATCCGATGGTTTCGGGCTAAGGGCTGATACGAGATCGTAGAGTGCAGTTTGATCAGCCTCATCACCCAAGGGGCATAGAACTTCAAACCAAATAATTCCGAGCCTGACGCTGCAAGTTGGTGTATGAAGAGATCCTGTGCGTTGAAGCATTTGCCATGCAGGATATAGAATATGAGAGTCTTCATTGCACCCTCAATCTTGGCATGTGGTGAGTGCCCCTTAATGGGCCAGAGAGTCCGCCAGATGATGTGATATATGGTCCTGGGCAGATACTCAAAGTCTTCAACGAAGAACTCAGTTGGATAGGGTGCATCCTGAGGCAATGGCTTCATCATTGAGAGCATCTGACTCATATTTGGTTCAGGCCTCTGGAATATGCTCTCAATAGCTTCAGAATGTAGTTGACAGCCTTCCTCGAAGAATTCGCCTGGAGTGGGCAGGCCGGTGAGCTCAATGATATCAAATGCATTGGCTTCATGATGGACATTTCCAGTCATCCACTCCAGGATCCAAGTCTTTGGATCTCTATTGTATCCTTTTATATGAAGGGTGGCATAGAACTGAAGCAGAAGCTCTTCATTCCAGTGCTCTTCATCAGTCACAAACGGCAGCAGACCCACTTGCCTGAAGCAATCCAAAGCTTCCTCAAGACATGGCAGACCAGCAATGGCTTCAACCTCAAGGCGCTTGTGCGGGAAGATGCGACCTTGGTTGTATAAGATGCATGAATAATAGCTGCGCTGAGAATAGCTCCAGAACCTATCTGATACAATCCTTTCCCTTGAATATGGGTTCTTGGAGCTATTGAAAAATGTATTGTCTGCCTTGAAGCTGTTAATATCAAAGGAGCCAGGTGCTGATGCAGGACCTGGGAACCTTGGAAGCCTTGGGACTGGCTTCTGGACATGAGGCCTGTGCTCAATATGATGATCAAACTGGGGACCTGCAGCAGACTCAGGAACAGAAGTGTCTGGCTCAGTAGCTTCGCTGTCCGCTGAAGCATTTGGTGGGGCGGGCTCCACATTGGCTTCAGTGTTTGTGGTGGCAGCCGCAACATTTTCTTCCTCCGCTTGTGTAGTTGGAGGGACAACCTCAGGCACGTTTCCCTGGAAAACTGCATCTTGATGGAGCGAGGGAGTGGGTTCTGGTGGTGCTTCTACATTGTCTTCGGCTAATGCAGCCGGAATTTCTGCAGTATGGACTTGAGGCCTTGGACCTTTGCGAAGTCTACGGAACATAGACGACGCTTGTGGGGTTGGAGTGGGCTGGGCCTCAATGTCTTCTTCCTCCTGAGGGCGATCCGCCCATGACTCATCTTGTGCCATTGGCGTCAGAGGACGACCAATACTGATGAGTTCGCTTGTTTCGAGCGGAGGAATGGCTGCATCATCTTGTACATTGTCTTGGTGACCAATGTCTTCAGCAGCTGTGGGGTCGGCTGCTGGAATATCTTCAGCTTCAGGAGCCTCTGTGGGAGCAGGCTCATGAACTGCCAGTCGTCTTTCTGCATTGGGGTGAATGACAGAAAGGGGTTCAACCATCAAGGGCTTTGTGGGAGCAGCCCTAGATTTCTTGGTCTTGCGCTTCTTTTTGCTGGGGGCAGTAGGAGAGGCTTCAGAGCTCTTCCTTTTTCTGGCTTCAGCCTCTGCAGTTCTTGTCTTCTTTAGCTCTGAAGCTGTTGATCGGCTCTTTGTCTTCGAGCCAGTTGTTGCAGTGGGGAAGACAATTTGAACCGCTTCTTGTCGAGGTGCCTCTGGTTCATTCACAGCAGGCTCCTTCTTCTTCTTTGTGGCCAACTTGGGGTTGATGCCAGGACGCCCAAGTGCCTTGCGCTTTTCAGCCTCGTTGTAGGCTTGAACACATTTTTCTGCCAAAGAATTCATTCTTTCATGCGAGCCCTGAGCTTCAGCATGCTTCTTCAGAAAGTTTTCTTTGAGCTCATGCAGCATGATTTTGAAGCTCCTCACTTCCTGCACACTGAGGCTGGCCATGTGCTTCTTGAACTGAGCCTTTTCATGATCAATTTTCTGCTTTAGCTCAACATTGCGCTGAGCAATGGCCAGTTCTGAAGCAATTGCGCCTTGGAAGGCGACACTGAGGCCAACTGGCAGCTGCAGATCATTGAAGCTTATGTCTGGTGAGTCAACCATTCATCGATGAAGCTGTGGATGATGGCGACATCAAAGAGAGGCAGATTGTTGAAGATTTCAGCTTCTTCCTTGCTTTTGATGAGCTGCTCTAGAGCGTCATCTCCCAGATCTTCATCGCTTGATAGATCAATGGCTTCGCTGCGCAGAATGGCAGCAACAGTGAGCTCTTTGCCTGTTTGTTGCTGGGGCTCCTTTTCCTTCTGGGGCTTGGAGACGCGGGATACGTCTTCAGACTGCACACTGACTTCAGGAGGTGCAGTTTTCAATGGCTTTGCCCTTGAGATTTTTGAGGCAGGGCCGGCGTTGAAGCTTTTGGTTTCTTTGTCTGCTTTGGCTTCGGCACAGCAGGAGCTTCATCAGACTCAGAGTCAGCTGGAGGGTCATTTACGGCAGTCCCTTGGACTAAGATGTGGGTGATCAGGCCCTCAAGATTGGCAAACGGACCGATGACATTGGGTTCCGCGTCGCGTGTGCCATCTGCCCTAGGTGCGGAGGGACCAGGGTTGAAGTCTAACCCAAATTTCTTCTTGTTTAGCTTTGCTGACTGTTGGGCAAACTGAAAGTTGCGCTTGAAGAGATTGTCATCACGGCACCAGAGGAGTGACGACGGATGTGCATCATCAGGCTGTGGTCCTCGGACCATGCATGGGTAGAAGCCTTGAGCAATGGCTTCATCTTTGGTCTTGGGTATGAGATTCTTGTAAAGGATGTCCCCCCATGGCTTCTTGATGGCACATTTCTTAGCATACTCCTGGGTGACGAAGCGGTATTTGAACCATTGTTCTGCCCAATAGCGTCGAATCCATTGGATTCGGGTCTTGCGCTGCCCATAGCTCTCTTCAGGATCTGTTTTATACATTTCTGCCAGGTCTTCAGGCAGATCTTTGGAAGTGCCTTCACGTCTCTGTCTGCCCCCCTTCCTTGCTGCTGCTTCTGAAGCCATAAACTTTAACTTGAAAGGCTTCAAAACTTTCAAAGGCTTCAAAGGCTTTCTTTTTCTGGACCAACAGGAACTGGCTTCAGGAGAGTTTATGTGTTGCTGTAGTAATTCTGCAAATGAATGCAGACTATGAGAACCGAAGGATTCTCCCACGGACATGTACCTGTGACAGCATTAAGGTGCGAGGGAAGGGGAAGAGGTCATATGCATTCTCAGAAGGTTTTGAAGATTAATCAGTTTAGAAGACATTGACCTCATCGTGCGAAGACATTCACTCATAGATAAGAAGTTGGTTCCAGATTTGTACGAACCCACAGATCAGTACAAGTGAGGAATCTAACTACTTTATGAAGCACAAGTGAATATACTAGGCATGTCATGAGATGCAGCGAGAGATCTAACTAGTGTGAAGAGAAACTTCTTGTGGTAGAAAGTGACAGAACCATGAGATCAAAGGGGCTGTAAAAAGAAGTTTTATTTACCACACTGGAACTGCTAGACGGAAGGGAGTTGATGCCAAGCAGTTCAGTCCTCCGTGCCCTAACTTGGCGATGGAAAACACCTACGGCGACGGCGGAGAGGACGATGTCCGCGGTCGGCGTGAGGACGGCGTTGGAGAGGTTGCGGCAGCGAAGCGCTTCGTCTCCGGCGTCGTCGAGTGCTAGCGGTGGCGCTAGGGTTCGTGCGAGGGTGGAAGAAGGAGATAATGACCGCGGTAAGTGTGAATTTATAGGCTCAAGGGCGGCACTGTGCTATTACACAGGTGCCCCTGGCGGTTCGCATTTGAGGAACGCGTGGCCAGTTAGCGAAAGTTTGGGGTTTGTTCCACGTCCCACGCGTGCCTAAATTGTCGGGCGGTCGTTCCTGCTTCTCCGGATTTTATGTGGAGGAATGAGCATTAAAACTGGACTTTATGGTTGTCTCTATATCTTCAGCTGACAAGGACACAGTGAAGACATCCGGCAGTTTCAATAGAACGCATATGACTTGGAGAGATAGAATTTGAGATAGAAAGCATAGAGAGATTAGGGTCCGATCACATTCACTTAGTTCAAAAGATTCAACCAAGAAGACGTAGCTATAAGTGAATGCTGCAGAGGACAGAACACTAGAGTATATATCTATATAATCAATGTAGTGAAGATAATCATGAAGACATGCTGAGTTCGAAGCCAAACCAAATGTGAAGATATTTCAAGGTAACGCCATGAGTGAAACACTTCAAAATGGAACGTTTGGTGGTGGCGTTACCCACCATATAGGAAGTATTAGACCCAGACACGGCGCACAATTATCGTGGCGCTCCGAAGTCAAATTCCACATTAATGTATTCACACTTAGAATGTATGTCTTTATTGATTGAAGATATACTTTACTCTGTGTGTTGCACATCTAAGTCATCAATATGCATAAGCATTAGGATGTGTGCCTGATCACAGGACATTTGAGGATTCCAAGATATTTAGCTCACACCGTAACTTGCAAAACCTCTTCTCATCCAAGGGCTTGGTGAAGATATCTGCCAATTGCTCTTCAGTGTTGACGTGTATGATATCAATGTCTTCCTTCACAACATGATCTCTGAGAAAGTGATGACGAATTTCAATGTGCTTTGTCTTCGAGTGCTGAACTGGGTTGTTGGCAATCTTGATGGCGCTTTCGTTGTCGCAGTATAGTGGCACTTGCTTCAGATGAATGCCATAGTCCTTGAGTGTTTGCTTCATCCACAGAAGCTGAGCACAGCAAGATCCAGCAGCAATGTATTCAGATTCAGCAGTGGAGAGAGATACACAGTTCTGCTTCTTTGAAGACCAACATACAAGTGATCGTCCCAGAAAGTGACATGTGCCTGATGTAGACTTGCGATCAACCTTGTCACCAGCATAATCAGCATCCGAAAATCCAACCAAATCAAACTCTGAGCCCTTTGGATACCATAATCCTAGAGTTGGGGTGTGAGCCAAATATCGAAGAATTCGCTTCACAGCTAAGTGATGCGACTCCTTTGGTGCCGCTTGAAATCGAGCACACATGCAAACACTAAGCATGATATCTGGCCTAGATGCACATAAATAAAGCAAAGACCCAATCATGGAGCGGTATACCTTTTGATCGAACTCTTTACCATTGTCGTCAGGACCTAGATGATGTTTAGCTGGCATTGGTGTTGTGAAGCCTTTGCAATCTTGCATACCAAACTTCTTCAGGCAATCTTTGAGATACTTCTCTTGAGATATGAAGATGCCATTGCGCTGTTGTCGTATTTGAAGACCAAGGAAGAACTTCAGCTCCCCCATCATGGACATCTGATATTGCTCTTGCATCATATATCCAAACTCTTCACTGTACTTTTGATTGGTGCAGCCGAAGATAATGTCATCCACATATATTTGGCACACAAACAGTTCACCATCACATGTCTTCGTGAAAAGAGTGGGATCCAGGGAACCAGGTATGAAGCCTTTGCTTTTCAGGAAGTATTTGAGTGTGTCATACCAGGCCTAGGGGCTTGTTTGAGGCCATACAGTGCCTTGTTGAGCTTGTATACCATGTCAGGATGTTTTGGATTTTCAAAGCCAGGCGGTTGTGCAACATACACTTCTTCTTCAATCTTGCCATTGAGAAAGGCACTTTTCACATCCATTTGATATAGAAGTATGTTATGATGATTTGCATAGGCCAGCAGTATGCGTATGGCTTCAAGCCTAGCCACAGGAGCAAATGTTTCATCGAAGTCAATGCCCTCCACTTGAGTATATCCTTGAGCAACGAGACGGGCTTTGTTTCTGACAACTTGACCATGCTCATCTTGTTTGTTGCGATATATCCATTTAGTGCCTATAATGTTGTGCTTTCATGGATCAGGACGCTTAACCAGTTTCCATACATTACTCAACTCAAACTGTTGAAGCTCTTCTTGCATAGCTTGAATCCATTCAGGTTCCATGAGGCTTCTTCAACTTTCTTGGGTTCTGATATTGATACGAATGCGAAGTGCCCACTGAAATTTGCTAGCTGAGTTGCCCTTGAACGAGTGAGTGGACCAGGTGCATTGATGCTGTCAATTATTCTGTCAATCTGCACTTCATTGGCAACACGAGGATGTATAGGGCGAAGACTTTGCTCTTGCTGTTCTGTGTTGTTGTTGGGAGGAATGTCTTTAGGCTGAGCAATGTCTTCATTTTGATCAGGTGCTGAGATGATAAGTTCTTCTTCAGGATGAGCTTCAGAAGGTATAATCTCTCTAGTTCCCATAAGCTTGATTGATTCACTAGCTGGAACTTCATCTAGAACATTTGGCAGTTGCTCTCTTTGTGAACGATTTGTCTCATCAAACCGCACATCCACTGTTTCAACCACTTTCTAATGGAAGAGATTGAAGACTCTGTATGAGTGTGAATCCTTTCCATATCCTAGCATAAAGCCCTCATGTGCTTTTGGTGCAAACTTTGAGGTGTGGTGTGGGTCCTTGATCCAGCACCTTGCTCCAAATACTCTGAAGTAACTGACATTTGGCTTCTTGCCAGTTAGGAGTTCATACGATGTCTTGTTCAGAAGCTTGTGAAGATAAACACGATTGATTGTATGACATGCAGTATCAATGGCTTCAGTCCAAAATTTTCTTGGAGTCTTGTATTCATCTAGCATTGTTCTAGCCATCTCAATGAGTGTTCTGTTCTTGCGTTCGACAACGCCATTCTGCTGTGGCGTGTATGGAGCTGAGAATTCATGTGTGATGCCCAAGGTATCTAGATATGTATCAAGGCCAGTGTTCTTGAATTCAGTGCCATTGTCACTTCTGATGTGCTTTATCTTGGCGCCAAAATTGTTCATAGCTCGATTGGCGAAGCGTCTGAAGACATCCTGCACTTCAGTCTTGTAAAGGATTATGTGCACCCAAGTATATCTAGAGTAATCATCAACAATGACGAAGCCATAGAGGCAAGCAGTAGTAGTAAAAGTTGAGTAGTGAGTGGGACCGAAAAGATCCATGTGGAGCAGTTCAAAGGGTTGTGTAGTAGTCATGATTGTCTTCGAAGGATGTTTTGCCCTTGTCATCTTCCCTGCTTCACAGGCACCGCATAAGTGATCTTTCTCGAACTTGACGCCCTCCATGCCTATGACATGCTTCTTCTTCGCAAGAGTGTGGAGGTTCCTCATGCCAGCATGCCCAAGCCTCCGATGCCAAAGCCAGCATTCTGAAGCTTTTGCAAGAAGACATACTGCAAATTGTGGTCCTGCTGAGAAATCTACCACATACAAATCACCCTTTCGGTACCCTTCAAACACTAGAGACTTGTCAGATTCCATTAGTACTAGGCAACGATATTTTCCAAACATTACAATCATGTTCAAATCGCAAAGCATTGAGACAGACATTAAGTTGAAGCCAAGGGATTCAACAAGCATGACTTTATCCATGTGTTGATCCTTTGAGATTGCAACTCTACCTAGACCCAATACCTTACTTTTACCAGTGTCAGCAAATGTGATGTGGCTCTTGTCGAATGGACGTAAGGTTGAGTCCATAAGAAGGCTTCTTTTGCCAGTCATGTGATCTGTACATCCACTGTCAATAATCCATTCTGAAGACTTTGAAGTCGCTGGTGTCGTACCCTATAGTGCAGTTAGGGGGATAGGCTTCACGAAGAGAATTGTGAAGCAAAAACATTCGACGAACCAGTGGGTTATGAAAACTTAGATCCAGATTAGGACTAATAGGGAGAGTAGCATGCGATTCAGGAACGAAGTACATAATGATGCCATTCGGGCATTTTATCTTGCGTCCTACAAGATTTTTAAGGTCCCCAGCAATAGCATCAGAAGATTTTGTTTTTCTGCTGGAGACCTTTCCCTGCAAAAGAGAGTTAAGCTTTCTTAACCACCCACATCTTCAAGGGTGGCTTAGAAGGAATAAGTCTAAGTGCAGCATTTGAGAATTTTGGCTTTGAAGCCTTAGCAAACAGTCTAGCAGGTGGACAATAATACTCATAGGAATAAGCAGAATAATTTTTGGTCATATGAACATGACGGTTTGAAGAACCGCTCTCATATTCATATGCCTGAGTATGGTTTCCCTGCAAAACATTTGCGTTAGTGTGACTCTGGTGAGTCCTCTGTTTGTATGAAGCCTTTGGACCATATGAAGCCTTTGGTCTGATGTTTGCCTTCTTCAAGTGAGGTGTCATGAAGACATTCACAGGAAGATTTTCCAGATCCTTTTTCGGAACCCAGATCTTCTTCATAGGTGGTCCATTCCTGCAGTTAGTACCAATGTACCTGGCAAACACTTCACCATTCTGATTCTTAAACAGTTTATAGTTTGCATCAAAGGATTCATCAATGATAATGGGGTTAGCACAAGTGAAGCCAGATAAATTGGATGGATCTGCTGAAAGTTCCTTTGCAGCAACCCATGTGGTTTTGGGGTACTGCTCAGGTTTCCAGTAAGAGCCATCTGCATTTATTTTCCTCTCGAACCCAACACCCTCTTTCCTAGGGTTTCAGTTCAGAATCTGCTTCTTGAGGACATCACATAATGTCTGATGTCCTTTAAGACTTTTGTACATCCCTATTTCAAGCAATGTCTTCAACCTAGCATTCTCATCAGCAATAGCAGTGGTATCCTCAGCAGAGGGGTTAGTCACCACATCAACAGTTGAAGATATTGCAACAGCAGTAGCAGTGGAACATTCAGCAACAGAAGTAGCATTATCACGCTCAATGCATTTAAGACATGGTGGTTCAAATCCTTTCTGAGCGGGACTGGTCTGTTCGGCGCGAAGTGACTCATTTTCCTTTTGAAGATCTTCATGAGCCGCTCTCAATTTCTCAAGTTCTTGCTTCCTTTGAAGATCATCATAGGAAAGCTTTTCATGAGTTGTTGAGAGAGTATCAAGACGATCTTCAAGTTCCTGATACTTAACGTGAAGGTTTTTATGTCTTTAATTAAGGATTCAGATCGAGTCATTTTAGCACCCAACAGATCATCGCTTTTGTCTAACAGTTTTTGAATATGTTCCATAGCTTTCTGTTGTTCAGTTGCAATTTTAGCAAGTGTTTTGTAGCTGGGTTTTGAATCACAGTCAGAGTCATCATCACTAGATGTTTGATAGCGAGTAGTGCGTGTGTTTACCTTGGCACCGTGTGCCATGAAGCAGTAGGTAGGAGTGGAGTCGTTCTTGTCATTTGCGTCGGTGTCGGTGATGCAGCCATTGTCTTCAGTGTTGAAGATGGACTTGGCGACGTATGCTGTAGCCAGACTCGCAATGCCAGAATCAGACTCCTCCTCAGACTCCACCTCTGCCTCCTCAGATGCGGACTCCTCCTCTGAATCCATCTCCTTGCCAACAAACGCACGTGCCTTGCCAGATGAGCTCTTCTTGTGTGTTGAAGACTTTGAAGAAGACTTGTAAGAAGACTTTGAGTATTTCTTCTTCTTCTTGTCGTCAGAATCATATTCCTTGCTCTTGTTCTTCCTTATGTTCTCATTGTCCCATTGTGGACACTCAGAGATGAAGTGTCCAGTTTTCTTGCACTTGTGACATGTTTTCTTCTTGTAGTCATGAGCAGAAGCTTCATCATTCCTTGAGCTTGATCGTGAAGATTTTCTGAAGCCTTTCTTCTTGGTGAATTTCTGGAACTTCTTCACTAGCATTGCAAGTTCTCTTCCGATGTCTTCAGGATCATCAGAACTGCAGTCAGAATCTTCTTCAGATGAGGAAACAGCTTTTGCCTTCAAGGCACGAGTTCGCCCATAGTTTGGACCGTAGATATCTCTTTTCTCAGAAAGCTGAAACTCATGTGTGTTGAGCCTCTCAAGTATGCCAGACAGATCGAGTGTCTTGAAATCAGGACGTTCTTGAATCATCAGGGCCAGGATGTCAAACGAACTATCAAGTGATCTCAGCAGCGTCTTGACGATTTCATGTTTGGTGATCTCAGTGGCGCCGAGGGCTTGAAGCTCATTTGTGATGTCAGTGAGCCGGTCAAATGTGTGCTGGACATTCTCATTGTCATTTCGCTTGAAGCGGTTGAAGAGGTTGCGAAGAACACTAATTCTTTGATCTCTCTGGGTTGACACGCCTTCATTGACCTTGGAGAGCCAGTCCCAGACCAGCTTGGATGTCTTCAAAGCACTCACACGGCCATACTGTCCTTTTGTCAGATGACCACAAATGATATTTTTGGCAGTAGAGTCCAGTTGAGTGAACTTCTTGACATCAGCAGCAGTAACACCTTCTCCAGCCTTGGGAACGCCGTTCTCGACGACATACCATAGGTCGACGTCAATGGCTTCAAGATGCATGCGCATCTTATTCTTCCAGTAGGGATATTCAGTTCCATCGAAGACGGGGCACGCAACGGAGACTTTGATTATCCCTGCAGTCGACATAGCTAAAACTCCAGGTGGTTAAACCGAATCACACAGAACAAGGGAGCACCTTGCTCTGATACCAATTGAAAGTGCATTATATCGACTAGAGGGGGGGGGGGTGAATAGGCGATTTTTATGAAAGTCTTCAAAACATGAGAGTTATGAAGACAATCAGCGAAGAGTATGCCTATTACTATGCAGCGAAAGTTAGATTACACTAGGCCAGCCATGGTCATGTATTCAATAGAGTGAAAGCACAATGACAAACAGCTTCAGTGTAATAAGGATCAGGTAGGAAGAAGTTATGAAGCCAAACAGATCATACTTTCACGTTGTGAAGACAAAAGATAAAGCAAGCATGCAATAGCTTCACAATGAGTAACAGTAAGAGAAGTAAGTGAAGATAAAACCAGTGATTCGTTGAAGACAATGATATGTTGGACCAGTTCCAGTTGCTGTGACAACTGTACGTCTGGTTGGAGCGGCTAGGTATTTAAACCTTAGGACACACAGTCCCGGACACCCAGTCCTGAACACACTGTTCAGGACACCAAGTCCTCACCGTATTCTCCTTGAGCTAAGGTCACTTAGTCCTCGCCCAATCACTCTGGTAAGTCTTCAAGGTAGACTCCCAAACCTTCACAGACTTCGTTCATTGGCAATCCACAATGTCTCTTGGATGCTCTGAACGTGACGCCTAACCGTCTGGAGGATTCACAGTCCTCAAGTGTAATGAGTCTTCAGATCGCACAGACGCGAAGACTTAAGTGATGCCCAATTTACTCTGGCTTTGGGTGGTTAGGGCTTTTCTCCTCACTAGGAATTTTTTTCTCAAAGGCTTCGAGGTGGGTTGCTCTCAAATGACAAAAGCCGTGCACTGAAATCTGAGCAGCCAACCGTTTATGGTTGTGGGGGTGGGCTATTTATAGCCACTTGGCAACCCGACCTGATTTGTCCGAAATGACCCTGGGCCACTAAGGAACCGACACGTGTCTCAACGGTCAGATTTCAAACTCTCATGGCAACTTTACTTGGGCTACAAGCAAAGCTGACTTGTCCGGCTCTGGACAAGATTCACTCTCATTGTCTTCACTCGAAGACATAGGTTTTTGATTTAGGCATCACTTCAGTCATTCTGACTGGTTCTCCTGGACCCCACTTAACAGTACGGTGGTTCCTATGACTCAACACAAAATAAAATGAACTACGAAAGATCTAAGTCTTCGAGCTCCATAGGCTTCATAACGTGTCTTCTTTTGTCATAGTCTTCAATGTGAATATCTTCATATACCACCTTTGTCTTCAATGTCTTCATACATTTTTAGGGGTCATCTTTGGTAGTAAAACCGAATCAATGAGGAACTTCTACCTGTGTTTTCCTACAATTCTCACAAACACATTAGTCCCTCAACTAGGTTTGTCGTCAATACTCCAAAACCAACCAGGGGTGTCACTAGATGCACTTACAGTATGTTGTCATTACGGTACGACCGATAAAGATCTTCATAGAATATGTGGGAACCAATATGAGGATCCAGGTTCCGCTGTTGGTTATTGACCGGAGAGGTGTCCGTAACATCCCAAATTTTCAATTTGGAATGTTATATATTAGATCATCATTGCATATCATATTTTATTTTGTATTTTGGTTGATCCTAGAAATTCTACGCAACTCAATGACCCACGGAGAGAGTTGGGGATTTTGTTATTTTCAAATTTGAGTTTTCTCAAATTTTGAGAATAGGATCATTTGATTTTATTTATTTTATTATCAATTATTTCTATTACAAAAATATGAGAGAGGGAATAAAATGACTTTCCCAAAATAAAGAAATATTGAGGATCAAATAATAAAATCAAATAAGATTTTATTTCGGAGTTTTTCGGTGTTTTATTTTAATTTAGGAAAAATGTGCGTTTTTCAAAATTGCACTTAGGTCCCAAATAAATGTTCACCTTATGCGGCTTGATTTTAGAAGGCTATGAAAATTTATTTCGGAATTTTTGGAGTCCCTTTAGTATTTCTTTTATTTTTTTCTTCTGCGTGTAATATTAAAAAAAATGAACCGACCTAGGGG
Source organism: Triticum dicoccoides (assembly GCF_002162155.2). Lineage (NCBI taxonomy): Eukaryota > Viridiplantae > Streptophyta > Magnoliopsida > Poales > Poaceae > Triticum > Triticum dicoccoides. The sequence continues at coordinate 254,272,993 of NC_041388.1, forward strand.
CCGTGTCCGACTAGGACTCCCGGCCCGTTAGGCTTTATAAGCCAGCCCACCCCGGTCGAACCCTAGCCCCATCCCCAGCCCCAGCCCCGCCGCCACCCGCGCCGCCGCCGCCGCCGCCGCCCCGCCGCC
>NC_041388.1:254273892-254304220 GCF_002162155.2 Triticum dicoccoides
GCCGCCGACCGAGGTCCGCCGCCGCCTCGTTTTCCGCGCCGTTTTTTTTATTTTTTTCGAAAAACCGTTCGGTTTTTTCGTCGGTTTTTTTAGTTTCGGTTTTTTTTAAATAGATCGGTTTTTCCAGTTTATTTAATTTAGCGAGCATTCGTCGTTTTTCTTTTTCTCGGATTAAATCCGCGATTTTCTGACCGCGATTCCTGATCCGATTTTCGTTTTAGTATAACTTTTCGCTCGTTTTTCGGAATCAGGCGATTCAAGCGCCTGGAGTTTCGTCTCGAAACCCTTTATCCGTTTAACCAACTTAAACAAGATTTTGCTACTGTAAAATTTTCCCTAGATCCAGATTAGTAGAATGAAGTTGTTTTTTTTTTCGCCGGTTGACTTTCGTTGCTTCGTTCGATTTGACTCTTTTTGCCAACCGGAGTTCTTAAGTTGAACCTTTTGGTTAGATCTCTTATTTGAGTTTTACTTGTGCATTAGATGAGTACTTATTGTATGCTTGTTTGTTTGTCTGTGATAGAATACCCGGAGTGCACCGCTTGTTACTTCGAATCTCTAGGTTTCGCGGATCATCAGCAAGGCAAGTAACACTTTGATCATACCTTTCCTACTACCCAGTTTCTTTTGCATTAGATCAATCCTCACACATTACATGATTAGGATCTAATTAAATTGTGGGATGGGAATTAGTTGAGGTAGTACCTATTACCTGTTTATTATCAAACCTTTGGGAGTTACTTCTACGTTTGCTTATTATTCCATGCTATGCTAGTAGACGTGGATTGGGTGAGTGATATCCATGACAGATATGAGTTTGTTAATTAATGGCTTATCTAAGGTGGCAACTTAAACACACATCTGGGTGGATTGAGGCACCTGGGTATTCCAGGACTTGCCTGTTTTCTTTCGGACCGCCACCCAGGCTCAAAGGGATCATGAGACTATTCATACTAGAAACTTCCGTGTGCAGCCACAAGCTATTATGGGCTCTAGCATAGTTGACTAAGTCGTGCGAACTCTTACAGTGGTAGACTAGCAGATGTAGGGGATGTAGGTGGTACGGTCTACCCGATCGTAAGGTGCTAGCGCTTCTGAAAGACTATGTCTCGGTCATCCGTCTTCTCAAACACCATGTAGTGCGAGAAACCAAACGGAGGCGATCGAGTCTTGTGGGGAAAAGTGCGCAAATCTCTGCAGAGTGTAATAAACTAATCATGATTAGCCGTGTCCCCGGTTATGGACATCTTGAGTATCTAGTACCTGGATTATCATGTGAATCTCAACATGTTACTCTAAATTAGTTTTGTTGGGTTATGATTAATGATGATGTTTAATTGGGATTGAGAATGCTGTCAACCATTCTCAATGTTTAACAACTACCATGATAGTAATTAAATTTTATTCCTTTGAAGTAGGGAAAAATTGGCTTTACGCAAAACTGTAACCATAGAGCTTTCCACCAGCCAAATATGCATATAGTATAGCTGTTTCATTCCATTACTCTCTATGTGTTACCTTGCCAGCATATTCCATGTGCTAACCCATTTTCGGGCTGCAACGTTAATGTTGCAGACTTTTCAGACGACGATTAAGGAGTTTTTAGGTCATGGTTCTATACTCAGTGATGCCGTTGGAGTTGATGGACTCACTTATCTTCCAAGCCTTCCGCTGTTACCGTTATTAGATGGCCTTAAGCCATATTTATTGTAATAAGTTCTCTTATGAGACACTCGATGTAATAAGTGTGTGATTGCTTCTCTGCTATAAATCCTCCGAGTACTGTGTGGTGTCAGCATTACTGATCCAGGGATGACACCGGAGCACAGAGATCAGACTGTTTGAGGTCTGGTCGCTACAGAGATGGTATCAGAGCCAGGTTGACTGTAGGACACGACCACTAAGCTAAAAGACCTAGATCACTTTTCACTCTCTTCTCTTCTGACTGCTCATCTTTTCTACTCTTTAGGATGGTGGATGCAAGGAACAAGTTCACGCAACCGGATGAAGATACACCCTTTGGACGTCACTTGAAGGAAGTCACTAGATACCTGAATATAGGAGTACCAAGCTTCACCAGAACCTACAACGCCACTTTACCTGAAGAAGAGCGCAGGATGATTCAAGTTCATGTTCCAGGAAGGACGTTCATGCCAGTCACTGAGCCCATAGAGTTTTCTTTTGATGCACCAACTTGGAGTCTAGGAAAGAGCATGGCAGCTCACATCGCCATGGGACACATTGGAGAAGTCTACCGCAAGGATCTCAAGGATACTATCTACCAGATTTGTGGGCGCCGAGATGAGCACTGGGAGATGATCAACACCAGGAAGGATAGATCAATCGCAACTTTTATCCAGGAGTTAAACCAGCACATTCGACGACAGGAGAACCAGATGTGCACCGACATGATAGATCTGAAGAAGGCAAGGACAAGAATCAAGGAACTAGAGGAAGAACTCAAGGCTACACGTGAAGATTATGAAGAGGAAATTGAAGTATTGGTGGAGAAGAATGACGACCTGATCAAGAAGATTGGGATATTTATGGGAGGCCCTACACCAGTAGATGAAGACGAAGAACCCAAGGAGATTAGCCCGGAAGACTACATCATCATCGACGACACCGACTCGGATCCAGATAGTAGAGATGATGACTATGTTGATGAAGCTGGAGCAGATATCATGGAGTCTACCACCGAAGAATATTGCTAGTAGACCACCCCATCAGTAGTAGTAGTCCACCATGTAAATATAGTAGTCCGAGCACTTTTGCGATAGTTAGATCGATTGTATGCCCTTATTTGATTGAATGAAGTGAATTGTTTGCTTTTGCCTCATGTGCATATGGGTAGTGTTTTCTCTTTAGACCCCTCTATTCTTACATCTCATCTTTTCTAAAAACCCTTAGATGCCTCCGAGACATGACCCTGGATTTTCCTTTCCACCGGAGCTCACCCAGTTGATCCAGCAGCAGAACACACTAATGCAGTTGCTAGTCTAGAATCAGAATCAGGGGAACAACAACAACAACAACCCACCACCACCACCACCACCTATTGACCACTTAGCCCGTTTTCTTAGGCTGAACCCGCCGGTGTTTTCCAGTAGCACCGAGCCGATAGTAGCAGATGATTGGCTTCACAAGAGAGCTAGGGAGTTGACCACAACATGATGTACGGATGCGGAGAAGGTGAAGTTTGCCGCACATCAGCTAGAAGGACCCGCATCATCATGGTGGGAGAATTTCACAGCCACTTTCCCAGTCGACACTGTCACATGGGACCAGTTTCAGCAGGCTTTTCGTACTGCACATGTTTCAGCAGGAGCTATGGCCATGAAGAAGCGTGAGTTTCGCAACTTGCGCCAAGGAGGACGGACAATTGGCCAGTATGTGGAGGACTTTAGTAAGTTAGCACGTTATGCACCAGATGACGTCGCTAAAGATGCAGCTAAGCAGGAGAAGTTTCTGGAAGGACTGAATGATAAGTTGAGCATGCAGTTGATGGTAGCAACCTTCAACAACTACCAGGAGTTGGTAGATCATGCTCTTATGATTGAAGGGAAGCAGCAGCAAATTGAGAATCGCAAGAGGAAGTATGGACAAGGGAAGTACAATTCAGGAGCTCAGCAGAAGCCACATTTTACCCCTAGACTGGGAGGACATTTTCAGCATACCCATGGAGGAGGTAGCTCGCACCATCACAATGGCACCAAGAATGGTAATGGAAATGGAGGAAGCAACGGCCAGAATCGCACCAACCCCTCAACCCCAGCCAAGAAGGACCTGAGCCAAGTCACTTGCTTTAAGTGTCAGAAGACCAGACACTATGCCAATGAATGTCCTGAAGGCCAAAATGGCAATGGAAGTTTTGGGAAGAAGCCGAACCCTTTCAACAGGGGACAGGTGAACCACGTTAGTGTGGAGGAGGTTGAAACTCAGCGTGATGCAGTAATAGGTAAGTTTTTGGTTAAGTCATTTACTGCACTCGTTCTTTTTGATACTGGTGCATCGCATTCATACATCTCAAGGGGATTTGTGGATAAGTATAACCTATGAACCCAAGCCCTTAGGTCACCCATGTTAGTAACCTCGCTTGGAGCAGAATATATGGCTAGTCTATGGTGTGATCGGTTACCATTAAGGATTGGTAACTATGTTTTTCCCTTAGACCTAATAGTGTTGGAATACCAAGGATTGGATGTGATATTAGGCATGGATTGGTTATCAAAGTATGAAGGGAATATTGAATGTGCTAGTAAGTCAATTTTGCTTACCACCCCAGAAGGGAGAAGGATCAAGTATGTATCCTGACATGTGCCAAAGAGGACTCAAGTAAATTGCTTAACAGGAGTTGTGCAGGAGGAAGTACCAGTGGTAAGGGATTTCCCTGAAGTATTTCCAGAGGAGTTGCCAGGCATGCCATCCGATAGAGATATTGAGTTTTTGATTGAGCTATTGCCAGGCATAGGGCCAATATCAAACAGACCATATAGGATGCCAGCAAAGGATTTGGTGGAAATTAAGAAGCAGATTAAGGAGTTACTGGATAAGGGATATATTCGCCCAAGTTCTTCACCTTGGGGATCGCCAGTACTTCTAGTGGAGAAGAAGGATGGATCATTAAGGATGGTTGTTGATTATCGAGGATTGAATGAAGTAACAATCAAGAATAAGTACCCACTACCAATGATTAATGATCTGTTTGATCGCTTGCAAGGAGCTAAGGTATTTTCCAAGATCGATCTGCGATCAGGATACCACCAGTTGAAGATTCGAGAACAGGATATACCTAAGACAACTTTTACCACCAGGTATGGGCTGTACGAGTATACCGTTATGTCATTTGGTCTGACTAACGCTCCCGCATATTTTATGAACATGATGAACAAAGTATTTATGGAGTTTTTGGATAAGTTCGTCGTAGTGTTCATTGATGATATCCTGGTTTATTCGAAGAATGAAGAGGAGCATAAGGAGCATTTGAGTTTGGTACTTGGAAAGCTCAGAGAACATCAATTATATGCCAAGTTCAGCAAATGTGAGTTTTGGTTGAAGGAAGTAGGATTCCTCGGACACGTTATATCCGGAGAAGGAATAGCAGTAGATCCCACTAAAGTTGATACTGTGACCAAATGGGAAGCACCGACCATAGTTGGAGAGATCCGGAGTTTTCTTGGACTCGCAGGATACTACCGGAGATTTATTGAGAATTTCTCAAAGATTGCGAAGCCTATGACTGAGTTGTTGAAGAAAGATACCAAGTTCATATGGACGGAGGAATGTGAGACTAGTTTCCAGGAGTTGAAGAAAGTTTGGTTACCTCACCAGTGTTAATTTTGCCAGACCAGACCAAAGATTATGAGGTGTATTGCGACGCTTCACGTCGAGGACTTGGAGCAGTGCTTATGCAGGAAGGGAGAGTTGTTTCATATGCCTCAAGACAACTGAAACCTCATGAGTTGAATTATGCCACGCATGATTTGGAGTTAGCAGCCGTAGTGCATGCATTGAAAACATGGAGGCATTTCCTCATTGGAAATCATTGTGAGGTGTACACGGATCATAAGAGTTTGAAGTACATTTTCACACAGAAGGAGTTGAATCTCAGACGAAGGAGATGGTTGGAGCTCATCAAGGATTATGATATGAGATTGCATTATCACCCTGGAAAGGCTAATGTAGTAGCTGACACATTAAGCCATAAGAGCCATGTCAATACATTAATGACGGGAGAAATACCCAATGCGTTAGCAGAAAATCTTCGAGAGTTATGTTTAGAAATAGTTCCGAGAGGCTATGTAGCAGCATTGGAGATTCAATCAACTTTGATGGATAGAATCAGAGAAGCTCAAAGGACTGACAAGGAGATTGCCGCTATAAAGCAGAAACTTAGCAAAGGAAAAGCTAAGGGATTTCGTGAGGATGAACACGATACCCTATGGTTTGAAGACCGCGTTTACGTGCCCAATGACCCGGAGATCAGGAAGTTGATACTGCAAGAGGAACACGACTCACCGTATTCAATTCACCCAGGGAATACCAAGATGTATTTGGAACTAAAGGATATTTTCTGGTGGACCGGAATGAAGAAGGATATTGCGGAGTATGTAGCAGTTTGTGATGTATGTCAGAGAGTAAAGGCAGAGCATCAGAAGCCAGCAGGATTGTTACAACCATTGCCGATACCCGAATGGAAGTGGGATAAGTTAGGCATGGATTTTATCACGGGATTGCCCAGGACTCGTTCAGGCTATGACTCAATTTGGGTTGTAGTTGATCGATTGACGAAAGTAGCTCATTTCATCCCAGTAAAGACCACTTACACCAGTGCTAAGTTGGCAAAGATATACATGACCAGGATCGTATGTTTGCATGAAGTTCCAAGGAGTATCATATCAGATAGAGGAACCCAGTTTACCTCAAAGTTCTGGGAGCAGTTGCTTGAAACTTTGGGTACCAGGCTAGAATTCAGTACAACTTTTCATCCATAGACAGATGGACAGACCGAGAGAGTTAATCAGATTTTGGAGGATATGCTGAGAGCTTGTGCGCTAGATTACGGATCTAGTTGGGACGATAATTTGCCATATGCAGAGTTCTCTTACAACAACAGTAACCAAACCAGTTTAAAGATGGCCCCTTTCGAAGCCTTGTACGGAAGGAGGTGCAGGACACCGTTGTCGTGGGATGAAGTTGGAGACCGCCAGTTGTTTGGACCTGACTTGATTAAAGAGTCTGAATAGAAGGTGAAATTGATTCGCGATAGGCTCAAGGTAGCTCAATCCAGACAGAAAAGTTATGCAGATTCTAAACGCAAGGAGACAGCTTACGAAGTCGGAGATAGAGCTTATCTTCGAGTATCTCCACTTCAGGGAACAAAGCGTTTTGGAGTTAAAGGGAAGTTAGCGCCACGATTTGTAGGACCATATCGAGTTTTGGAGCGTATGGGAGAAGTGGCCTACAAGTTGGAATTACCTGAAGGATTGTCAGGAGTTCATGATGTGTTCCACGTTTCCCAGTTGAAGAAGTGCCACGCGGAGATGGCTGACATACCATTGAGAGACACAATGCCTTTGGAAACTATTCAATTGGATAACGATTTGACCTACGAGGAGAAACCAGTTAATATTCTCGAGTTTGCCAGCCGAGTTACTCGCATCAAGGTTATCAAGTTTTGCAAGGTTTAGTGGAGCCACCACACGGAGGATGAAGCCACCTGGGAACGAGAGGAATATTTGCTCAAGGACCACCCTCCCCTATTTTCTAGCCAACCCGAATCTCGAGGGCGAGATTCATCTTAAGGGGGGTAGGTTTGTAACATCCCAAATTTTCAATTTGGAATGTTATACATTAGATCATCATTGCATATCATATTTTATTTTGCATTTTGGTTGATCCTAGAAATTCTACGCAACTCAATGACCCACGGAGAGAGTTGGGGATTTCGTTATTTTCATATTTGAGTTTTCTCAAATTTTGAGAATAGGATCATTTGATTTTATTTATTTTATCATCAATTATTTCTATTACAAAAATATGAGAGAGGGAATAAAATGACTTTCCCAAAATAAAGAAATATTGAGGATCAAATAATAAAATCAAATAAGATTTTATTTCGGAGTTTTTCGGTGTTTTATTTGAATTTAGGAAAAATGTGCGTTTTTCAAAATTGCATTTAGGTCCCCAATAAATGTTCACCTTGTGCGGCTTGATTTTAGAAGCCCGTGAAGATTTATTTCGGAATTTTTGGAGTCCCTTTAGTATTGCTTTTATTTTTTTCTTCTACGCGTAATATTTAAAAAAAACGAACCGACCTAGGGGCCGTGTCCGACTAGGACTCCCGGCCCGTTAGGCTTTATAAGCCAGCCCACCCCGGCCGAACCCTAGCCCCAGCCCCAGCCCCGCCGCCACCCGCGCCGCCGCCGCCGCCGCGCCTCGCCACCCGTGCTGCCGCCGCAGCCGCCGCGCCGCCACCGCCGCCCCGCCGCGCCGCCGCCGCCCGCGGCCGCCGACGCTGCCGCCCGAGGTCCGCCGCCGCCTCGTTTTCTGCATCGGTTTTTTTATTTTTTTCGAAAAACCGTTCGGTTTTTCCGTCGGTTTTTTTAGTTTTGGTTTTTTAAATAGATCGATTTTTCCGTTTTATTTAATTTAGCGAGCGTTCGTCGTTTTTTTCTCGGATTAAATCCGCGATTTTTCTGATCGCGATTCCTGATCCGATTTTCGTTTTAGTATAACTTTTCGCTCGTTTATCGGAATCAGGCGATTCAAGCGCCTGGAGTTTCGTCTCGAAACCCTCTATCCGTTTAACCAACTTAAACAAGATTTTGCTACTGTAAAATTTGCTCTAGATCCAGATTAGTAGAACGAAGTTGTTTTCTTTCGCCGTTTGACTTTAGTTGCTTCGTTCGATTTGACTCTTTTTGCCAACCGGAGTTCTTAAGTTGAACCTTCTGGTTAGATCTCTTATTTGAGTTTTACTTGTGCATTAGATGAGTACTTATTGTATGCTTGTTTGTTTGTCTGCGATAGAATACCCGGAGTGCGCCGCTTGTTACTTCGAATCTCTAGGTTTCGCGGATCATCAGCAAGGCAAGTAACACTTTGATCATACCTTTCCTACTACCCAGTTTTTTTGCATTAAATCAATCCTCACACATTGCATGATTAGGATCTAATTAAATTGTGGGATGGGAAGTAGTTGAGGTAGTACCTATTACCTGTTTATTATCAAACCTTTGGGAGTTACTTCTACGTTTGCTTATTATGCCATGCTATGCTAGTAGATGTGGATTGGGTGAGTGATATCCATGACATATGTGAGTTTGTTAATTAATGGCTTATCTAAGGTGGCAACTTAAACACACATCTGGGTGGATTGAGGCACCTGGGTATTCCAGGACTTGCCTGTTTTCTTTCGGACCGCCACCCAGGCTCAAAGGGATCATGAGACTATTCATACTAGAAACTTCCGTGTGCAGCCACAAGCTATTATGGGCTCTAGCATAGTTGACTAAGTCGTGCGAACTCTTACAGTGGTAGACTAGCAGATGTAGGGGATGTAGGTGGTACGGTCTACCCGATCGTAAGGTGCTAGCGCTTCTGAAAGACTATGTCTCGGTCATCCGTCTTCTCAAACACCATGTAGTGCGAGAAACCAACGGAGGCGATCGAGTCTTGTGGGGAAAAGTGCGCAAACCTCTGCAGAGTGTAATAAACTAATCATGATTAGCCGTGTCCCCGGTTATGGACATCTTGAGTATCTAGTACCTGGATTATCATGTGAATCTCAACATGTTACTCTAAATTAATTTTGTTGGGTTATGTTTAATGATAATGTTTAATTGGGATAGAGAATGCTGTCAACCATTCTCAATGTTTAACAACTACCATGATAGTAATTAAATTTTATTCCTTTGAAGTAGGGAAAAATTGGCTTTACGCAAAACTGTAACCATAGAGCTTTCCACCAGCCAAATATGCATATAGTATAGCTGTTTCATTCCATTACTCTCTATGTGTTACCTCGCCAGCATATTCCATGTCCTGACCCGTTTTTGGGCTGCAACGTTAATGTTGTAGACTTTTCGGACGATGATTAAGCAGTTTTTCGGTCGTGGTTCTATACTCAGTGATGCCGTTGGAGTTGATGGACTCACTTATCTTCCAAGCCTTCCGCTGTTATTGTTATTAGATGGCCTTAAGCCATATTTATTGTAATAAGTTCTCTTATGAGACACTCGATGTAATAAGTGTGTGATTGCTACTCTGCTACAAATCCTCCGAGTATTGTGTGGTGTCAGCATTACTGATCCAGGGATGACACCGGAGCACAGAGATCAGACTGTTTGAGGTCTGGTCGCTACAGTGTCTCGGTCATGTCTACATAGTTCTCGAACCCGTAGGTTCCGCACGCTTAATGTTCGATGACGATTTTGTATTATATGAGTTATGTGATTTGGTGACCGAATGTTGTTCGGAGTCCCAGATGAGAGCACGGACATGACGAGGAGTCTAAAAATGGTCGAGAGGTAAAGATTCAAATATAGGACGATAGTATTCGGACACCGGAAGTGTTCCGGGGGTACCGGGTACGTATCGGGTCACCGGAAGGGGTTGCGGGAAACCGCCAGCAAGCTATATGGGCCTAATGGGACAAGAGTTGGATAGACCAGTGATGATCCACAAGTATAGGGTATCTATCATAGTCCTTTAGATAAGTAAGAGTGTCGAACCCAACGAGGAGCAGAAGGAAATGATAAGCGGTTTCAGCAAGGTATTCTCTGCAAGCACTGAAATTATAGGTAATAGATAGTTTTGTGATAAGATAATTTGTAACGAGCAACAAGTAAAAAAAGTAAATAAAGTGCAGCAAGGTGGCCCAATCCTTTTTGTAGCAAAGGACAAGCCTAGACAAACTCTTATATAGAGAAAAGCTCCCTCGAGGACACATGGGAATTATCGCCAAGCTAGTATTCATCACGTTTATATGATTCGCGTTCGGTACTTTGATAATTTGATATGCGGGTGGAGCGGTGCTTGGGTGCTGCCCTTACTTGGAAAAACATCCCACTTATTATTAACCTCTATTGCAAGCATCCGCAACTACAACAGAAGAATTAAGGTAAACCTAACCATAGCATGAAACATATGGATCCAAATCAGCCCCTTACGAAGCAACGCATAAACTAGGGTTTAAGCTTCTGTCACTCTAGCAACCCATCATCTACTTCTTCTTCCCAATGCCTTCCTCTAGTCCCAAATAATGGTGAAGTGTCATGTAGTCGACATTCACATAACACCACTAGAGGAGAGACAACATATATCTCATCAAAATATCGAACGAATACCAAATTCACATGACTACTAATAGCAAGACTTCTCCCATGTCCCCAGGAACAAACGTAACTACTCACAAAGCATATTCATGTTCACAATCAGAGGGGTATTAATGTGCATATAGGATCTGAACATATGATCTTCCACCAAATAAACCAACTAGCATCAACTACAAGGAGTAATTAACACTACTAGCAACCCACATGTACCAATCCCAGACTTAGAGACAAGAATTGGATACAAGAGATGAACTAGGGTTTGAGAGGAGATGGTGCTGGTGAAGATGTTGATGGAGATTGACCCCCTCCCGACGAGAGGATCGTTGGTGATGATGATGGTGATGATTTCCCCCTCTGGGAGGGAAGTGTCCCCGGCAGAACAGCTCCGCCGGAGCCCTAGATTGGTTCCACCAAGGTTCTGCCTCGTGGCGGCGGAGTCTCGTCCCGAAAGCTTGCTTATGATTTTTCCCATCGAAAGACTCCATATAGCAGAAGATGGGCATCGGAGGGCCACCGGGGGCCCCCGAGGCAGGGGGGGCGCGCCCAGGGGGTAGGGCGCGTCCCCCACCCTCGTGGCCAGGGTGTGGGCCCCCTCTAGAACTTCTTGCGCTCAGTATTTTTTATATATTCTGAAAATAGCTTCCGTGAAGTTTTAGGACTTTTGGAGCTGTGCAGAATAGGTCTCTAATATTTGCTCGTTTTCCAGCTCAGAATCCCAGTTGTCGGTATTCTCCCTCTTTATGTAAACCTTGTAAAATAAGAGATAATAGGCATAAGTATTGTGACATAACATGTAATAACAGCCCATAATGCAATAAATATCGATATAAAAGCATGATGCAAAATGGACGTATCAACTCCCTCAAGCTTAGACCTCGCTTGTCCTCAAGCGAAAGCCGAAATCGAAAAATATGTCCACATGTTTAGAGATAGAGGGGTCGATGAAAATAAAATACGGACATGAGGGCATCATGATCATTCTTAGAACAACAGCTTATATAATTATTGTCATATGATCTCTTATGCTAGAGTAATAATTCAATCACAATTTCAAGTATGAATCATAAACTTCATTGAAAACTAACAAACTATAATCTCAGTCATTGGAGCAATTGCAATTTATCATAGCATAGGAAAGAGTCAATATAAGAGCTTTTCAGCAAGTCCACATACTCAACTATCATATAGTCTTTCACAATTGCTAACACTCATGCAATACTTATGGGTATGGAGTTTTAATCGGACACTGTCGGATTTCGGGTTCCGGCAGACCTTTGAGGTTCGAACACTGGGGTGCGCGCGGAGATTTCGCCTCCTACCTACCTGCACTCCTCCGCCTTACTAGGATCTAAACTAAGGAAAGAACAACACAAGAGACACAGGGTTTATACTGGTTCGGGCCACTGTTGTGGTGTAATACCCTACTCCAGTGTGTGGTGTGGTGGATTGCCTCTTGGGCTGATGATGATGAACAATACAAGGAAGAACAGCCTCGCGAGGGTCTGCTCTTGGCTGGGGCGATGAACTGCTGGGAGGAGCTCAGTCACCCTACTCTCTCTCTCTCTACCTGATCTTCCCTATCTTTCCAACTCTTCGGCCAGCTCTGTTTTTCCAGCCTCCCTTTGCTCTGTGGGTGGTTGGTCCTATTTATAGAGGCCTTAGTCCTCTTCCCAAATATCGAGCGGGAAGGGAGCCAACAATCGCGGGCTAATTTGAAGGGGGACAACTAGTATCAACTATCCTGACAAAAGTAGTCTTCGCCTGCGCAAAGCTCTGGTGATGACGCCGTCTTGGGCTCCACGGTGACCTCCATCTCGTAGTCCTCCTGGTCTTGGTATCGTTGCATCGAAATGGCAACCTTTGCCTGATGCCTCGGTACTCCACGGCTGCGCTTGCCCCCTTTGCACCAAAGAGGAAGGGAGGACGCTGCACGGGCTGGCACCCGCCTGGCGCCCCCGGTCGTCATGGCTTGCATCACAGGCACCTCATGAGGTACCCCGCCTTGATCTCTCCGCCTCCTCGTGAGCCAGCCTAACGAGGCCGCGCCTGAGGAAGCTCCGCGTCGTCCGCCCCGTGAGGCTTAGCCCCTCGCGAGGGTCTTGGGTTTGTGTTGGTGAAGATGGGCCGCGCTGGGCCCCCCTTTGAGCCACGCCGCGGGCCGCAGGCAGGCAAGTCTGGGGACCCCCGTTCCCAGAACGCCGACAGTAGCCCCCGGGCCCAAGGCGCGCTCGGACTTGGCCGTGCTGGGAGGCAGAAGGGCAAGAGCGAAGCGCCGCGGGCCCTAACAGCCTGCGGCCTTGGGCGCCGCATGGCAGTTGATTGGACGTGGGCGGCACTGTTCCCACGCCCTCCTTATTTTGCGCCATGCTAGGCGGACCCGTAGTCGTACACAGCCGTTCCCCTGTTTGGTTGCTCGAGCGCCCTCTGTCCTTCCTCCGCTCGAACTCTGGTTTCTGTTTTCAACTCAATCTTGAACCTTCCCCCTCCCCCTTCCCATCGCCATGGCTCCGACGAAGAAGGGAAGAGGGGAGAAACCCGTGTCTCCGCCTTGCCCGCCGCCGTTGGTGGCCCCTGCCGAGGGCTTGGGCAAGGTCAGCTTGGCTCTGGCCACCATCTTCAATGAATGCGGGAGGACGACGGCCTGGCCTGCGTCCCACTTTTCCATCGGCAGGATAGCCACCAAGGTCCCGTATTTTGCCGATGCCCTGTGGGCGGGTCTGGTTCCTCCCTTTTCTGATTTCTTCAATGTCGTGCTCTCCCGTTATCAGATCCACATGATGCATCTGGGTCCTGAATCCATCACTCTCCTTTCGGTCTTCGCCTTTGTTTGTGAGGCTATCATGGGCATCCTTCCTTCGGTTGCCTTGCTGCGCCACTTCTTCTCGCTGCGCCTTGTTGACCCTACCCAATGCTGGGCGTGTGTGAGCTTCGTTGCCGCACCTGAGAGGGCGGCCTCTGGGATTGACTTCAAGCTCCCTCCGCTCGCGGCTGGGTTCCGCGAGCGGTGGCTGTATGTGGATGTTGGGGTGCCCAGCCCCCTGCTGTCGGAGCCAACTTCGCCTGCTGTCCCCAATTCGGGCTGGGGCCAGGAGACGCTTGAGAGCCCCCGGCTCGTCTTCGTCTGGCACCGCTTCGCGTTCTTGAGGTTGCTTGGCGCGACAGCGCCCAAGGTGGTGAAGGAGTTCCTGCTACGCCGCGTTGCTCCTCTCCAGCGCCACTCCCGCCAGATGTGGGCCTTTGGCGGGCGCGATGATCGTATGAGGCTCCAGGAAGAGGACCTGATGCCTGAAGTGCTGAGGACGGCGCTCTTGACCCTGACGGGGGACCCCAACCCTGGCAGTATCCAGCAGGGAGGGGCCTTGTTGTACCTCTGCCAGAGCGGGGGCGATTTGGTGAGGCAGATGCCTATCTTCGATGAGTGGGGGCCGCGCCCCGCCGGCCTTCAGGGGCCTCACGAGAACCCAGTGGTGGTGGCTGCCCTTCCAGTCGGCCAAGGCGGCTCTTCCTCAAGTGGCGGAGCAGGGAGGCACGAGGCGCCGGAGGCCGAGGGGGCTCCCGGCAGGGTGACAGCGCCGGGCGAGGCTCATGAGGAGGCAGTCATCGGGGCCCATGCTGCCGAGGCTGAGGGTGACAAGCAGCTGCCTTCTGCACCTACGACCGAGGCCACCGAGGCTCCGGCGGCTTCTCTTGGTGAGGCGATTGGCGGCGCACGTCAGGCAGGCGCCCCTGACGCAGATCGTCTTGACGCTCCATCTTCGTCGCAGGTTGATCCCTGCGCCCGACTCTTAGGCCGCTTCCGCGTGGACTTTCAGGCCCTCCGGAAGAGAAGGGAGGCCCTGGGAGACGATTACCCTTGTCGCCTGCTGAAGCGTAGGAAGTACTTCGCCACTGCTGAGTAAGCCTTCTCCTTTCCCAGCTCCCGATCCTTCTGCTGCTCTTACTGACTCTTGCTTCGCAGGCCCCTTCCAGCCGAGCTTGCGGATACAGCTGAGGAGCTGTCCCTCTTGGCTTTGCCCCCTCCACCGTCCTCAAGCGCTCCAAGCAGTGGAGCCCTTGTGGTGAGGGCGACTGACGAGGCAAACCGTCCCGAGGCGTATCGTGCCCTGCGCACCTCGCGATCCTTCGCGGGCCTTCTCGTGGCATAGCTGGCCTGTCGTGGGCTTCTCGCCTGGTCGTGGACTGCGATTGGCTGAGGCGCTTCCTACGCTCTTCACCTGGGGACGGGCTGGCCCCCGGCCGGGCTTCTGACGCGGCGTGCCCGGTCGTCGCGAGGGTGCCAGCCCCCATCCCCCAGCCCGGAGGGGGAGTGCTGGCTCACGGCCCCCGGCGCTTTCTTAGGGCAGATGATGGTGTGGAGGACGTGCTCGAGCGTGCTCGGGAGCGTCGCGCTCTCCACCAAGGATTCCTTCGAAGGGCGGCTGACGCGGTAAGCCTGCTTGGAGAGGAGCTTGCCGATGAAGACGCGCGCCTTGAGGCCGAGGGCCTGCGCCTGGCTGCAGAGAGGCGCGAGCTGGAGGACGCCATCGCCCTTGCGCGTCGTCAACATGATCTTGACGACACAGAGGCCAAGGCGTCGCTGGTGGCCTCTCAGGAGGCTCGATCTTGGGCCGCTGAGGAGGCTCGGGAAGCTGACAGGTGGCGAACGACGGCGGAGGAGCAGGCTCGGGAGCTCCTGGCCTGGTGCCACTCACTGGAGGAGCAGGCGGAGCTGCGCGAGGTAGCTCTCGTGTCGATGAAGGTGGCCTCCGGCGACTCAGCAGAGCTCCAGAAGCGCGAGGAGGTGCTGACGCTGGAAGCCGCCAAACGCACCTATGAGTATGAGTGTCTGGAGACGAGGGAGCGCTTGGTGACGTAGGCGGAGGATGATGTTGCCTCACGGGAAGCCCGCGTCCTGGAGGAGGTCAGACATCGAGTGGCGATGGCGCATTTGAACCTCGAGCACGAGTTCGACGAGAAGCTGGGGTTGATCCGGGCCGAAGCTGAAGGCAGGACTGCTGCCTTGAGGGCCAAGCTGGAGGAGGCGACGCGGCGGGCCGACGCTTTCCGAGCTACTCTTGAGGTGGCGCAAGGTGAGCTAACCGCTTCCCAGGCCGAGGTGCTCCTTCTCCGCCAGCGGGTGGAGGAGGCTGATTTCATCACGGGCCAGAACGCGGATGAGATACGTTAGTGGCGGATCCTGGAGCATGAGCACGGCCCCATGCTTGCCACGCTCCGGGAAAGAGCCAACACAGCCTTGGGAAACATCTGCGAGGCGACTATTGGCGAGCCGCACTCAGTCAACTATGCTGGCAATCTTCAGTTCTTCATTGACGTGGTGACGCAGCTGGAGGCACGGTCGGTCAGGGCTGACAGGTTGGTGGAGGAGAGGAGCCGCGGCCTGCTTGGGCGCGCCTTTTCTCGCGTCTTCAGCCACCTCCAGAACATGGATCCCCACTTTGATTTTGACGCCGCCATCGCCCCAGTCCCCCAGGCCGTCCGAGGCGACCTGGCGCACTGGGTGGAGGACGACGTGGACGCTCTTATCAGGGCCTTCGCTTCAGACAACGACGACGCGATCGTGGCAGCTGATGAGGGCGGCGTGGTGAACGGCCCTGACGCCGCTGGCGGCGACGCGGACAGCGATGGCGAGTTCAGTGACGCCAGCAACGGCTCGGGTGGTGCTCTTGAGAACGCATTGGGGGATTCATCCGACTGGTTGTGCATCGCTCCTACTTCCTTACCCTGCATGAATAGAACTCAGGTTTTGGCCTGATTGCAGTGAGAGCATTTTGGAGGGGAGCCCCTTATGTAAAACTTGTGTTCATCGTATTAGTAGATGCTACATTGCCCATGCACCCGCGCCAAGTGGTTGGCCCAAGCGACGTGCTGGTCGGCTAGTTTACCTTTGTCCCGTGCTGGCCCTGAGGCAGCCCGCGGGGGGTTGTGGTGTTTCGAGTGTTCCCTGATTGGGTTCGTAGGATCTGCAGTGAAACACCATCCTGAGAGGTCACGTCGGCGGCAGTCTGGGCTGCGCGCAAGCTAGGCCTGACCCGGTTCGCGAGGGGCTCGCGAGGGGAGGAAGCTGAGGCGATGCGGTAACCAAAACGCGAGAAATTGCTCGAACGAGACTAAGCACCGCTTCCCTGAACACACGCAAATCTCAAATTCGAATCCAACTTGAATCCAGCGGGGGAAAGCGGCAACCAAAAGGGAAAAGCGACGAAAGCAAACAAAAGGCCGCGTCCGGCACCTAGTCTAATCTTGGACGTCTTCTCACCAGCGCGGTGCTAAGTGCTGCCACTGGGCGTGGGAGGGAGCCCCAGGGCCTGAGGCCGGCACCCCTGAGACTCCGGGGCGTGTACAGCCCCACTCATTATTACGTGAGAGTGTCACGGGGCGGCGAGCTTCACAGGCACTGGGCCTTCTTCACAGGCACTGGCCTTGCTTGATATCGCCAGATGAGGGCCCCGCCTTGCGCCACACTCTAGTGCCATCAACGACGACCGGAAACCAGGACGCCGTCGATGGGGTAGAGCGGTCGCCAGCGGTTCCCCCGACGACCACGGGTCCTCCGCCGGGGGCAAGCCTTGAGGCACCTCCCCAGCGGAGGGCCTACCTCCTGAGAGCACCTTGCTCCGAACGCCGCGGTGGTGATGTCGGATCCTGGCCCCTCTCCTGCAGTCCCCTGCGCCCTCCTCCCGAGGGGAAGGAGACTGTGGGAGCGGGGCAGCTGCTCGCTGTGGCGACCTGCACCTCCTGTGATCCATGGTTAGCGTATGCCTGCTCCTGAAAAATTAGCGGTACCCGATAATCGTTGGTGCCATCGTGGCCAGTGGGACCATCCCGGGGCTCCCAAAAAGGCTCAGCTTCTGGCGCCTCGTCCCCCCAGCTCGGGCTGAGGAGCGAGCCTTGTTCGCTCTCGTGTGGGTGTCCTCGGTCCATCATGAGGGGCACATATTCCTCCGGCGCCGTCATCCTGGATGCCACACCGTAATGCCCCGCATGCCACGCGGTCCTGCCTGACACGCCCACCATGGGTGGCAGCGCGGCTGTCCACTGGGGTCGCGGGTCACGTCGAGTCCTTCTTCTTCGCGGACAGGGAGTGGGGGCAGCGCCGCCGCCGGTCCGGCGCTGACAGCTTCGCTAGCGTTGGAATAGCCTTGGAGCCCGCGGGCGCGCGCAGAGCCCCCGCGCGGGCCGCCCTGGGCCTGAGATGGGAGCTGGGTGGAGAAGGGGTGAGCCCCCAAGGCGGCAAAGCCCAGGAGCTCTGCCACTCGCTCCAGCAGCACGTCGTGGCCGCCCTCCAGCAGCCTGCACTGCAGCAGCTCTCGGGCCACTGTGAGCGCGGCCCTCGAGTTCGCCTGCTCCCTGCGGGTGTACGGTGTCGTGGTCGCGGCATGATTGGAGGCCCTTGCTGCCGACCGCGCCTGCCGCGGTGTGAGAGCTGTCGAAGCCTGTCCGCGTCGCCCGCGACCCGCAGCGCCCTGCGGACTGCGAGCTGCCTGGGGCACAGGGTCGCACAAGGCAAGCGGCTCTGCGCAGGCGGGCCACGCCGCCCACGGATCTGGGTTGCCCGCCTGGTCGCCGGACATGGTGATGACGATGCGACGGGGCGCGAAGCGGTAGAAGGTGGATTCCGGCGCACCCCTACCTAGCGCGCCAAATGTCGGGTTTCGGGTTCCAGCAGACCCTTGAGGTTCGAACACTGGGGTGCGCGCGGAGATTTCGCCTCCTACCTACCTGCACTCCTCCACCTTACTAGGATCTAAACTAAGGAAAGAACAACACAAGAGACACAGGGTTTATACTGGTTCGGGCCACCGTTGTGGTGTAATACCCTACTCTAGTGTGTGGTGTGGTGGATTGCCTCTTGGGCTGATGATGATGAACAATACAAGGAAGAACAGCCTCGCGAGGGTCTGCTCTTGGCTGGGGCGATGAACTGCTGGGAGGAGCTCAGTCACCCTACTCTGCACGGGCTGGCACCCGCCTGGCGCCCCCGGTTGTCATGGCTTGCGTCATGGGCACCTCGTGAGGTACCCTGCCTTGATCTCTCCGCCTCCTCGTGAGCCAGCCTGATGAGGCCGCACCTGAGGAAGCTCCGCGTCGTCCGCCCCGCGAGGCTTGGCCCCTCACGAGGGTCTTGGGTTTGTGTTGGTGAAGATGGGCCGCGCTGGGCCCCCCTTTGAGCCACGCCGCGGGCCGCAGGCAGGCAAGTCTAGGGACCCCCGTTCCCAGAACGCCGACAGACACAGAGAAAGATAGGGGCTTATAGTTTTGCCTCCCAACGTTTTACCTCAAAGGTAATGTCAACAGTAATAGTTCATGAAAACTCACATCCAATTAGCCATATATACCAGGATCTTTCCAACATATTGTGCTTGCCAAAAGATAAAATGTAAAAAAGGAAAGGTGAAGATCACCATGACTCTTATGTAAGGTGGGAGATAAAAGTAAAAGATAGGCCCTTCACAGAGGGAAGCAGAGGTTGTCATGAGCTTTTATGGTTGGATGCACAAAATCTTAATGCGAAAAAATGTCACTTTATATTGCCACTTGTGATATCGACCTTTATTATGCAGTCCGCCGCTTTTTTTTCTTCCATATCACAAGATCGTATAAAGCTTATTTTCTCCCACACTAATAAGTCATACATATTTAGAGAGCAATTTTTATTGCTTGCACCGATGACAACTTACTTGAAGGGTGTTAGTCAATCCATAGGTAGATATGATGGACTCTCATGGCAAAACTGGTTTAAGGAATGTTTGGAAGCACAAGTAGTATCTCTACTTGGTGCAACGAATTTGGCTAGCATGAGAGGGAAAATCAAGCTCAACATGTTGGATGATCCAAGACTATATACTTTATTTTGGATATAAGAAATCATGACCCATTACGTTGTCTTCCTTGTCCGACATCAACCTTTTAGCATGTCATATTTTAATTAGTGCTCACAATTACAAAAGATGTCCAAGATAGTATATTTATATGTGAAATCTCTCTTCCTTCAATATTCTTTCATGAATTGTTCAAGTGACCAATTCTACATTTGCTAACTTTCAATAAGTTTACTACCTATACTTATTCTATGTGAAGTCATTACTCCCCATGGTATAAGCATATGAAACATATATAAATTCAGATTTATGATATTCAATTATTCAACCATTTACTCATAGGATATACGTGAAGCACGTGAGTAAATGACAAACTACTCCAAAAGATAATAGTGAAGGACACTGAGTAGTCAAATAATTAACTAGCCATGGGAGTATTCTTTTTCATTTAATAATTCAGATCCAATGATTTTATTCAAACAGCAAGTAAAATTGAAAATACGCTCCAAGCAAAACAATATCATGTGACGAATAAAAATATAGCTCCGAGTAAGGTATACCGATAGTTTTGAAGACGAAAGAGGGGATGCCTTCCGGGGCATCCCCAAGCTTAGGCGCTTGAGTCTTCCTTGAATATTAACTTGGGGTGCCTCGGGCATCCCCAAGCTTAGGGTCTTTCCACTCCTTATTCTCCTCATATCGATATCTCACCCAAAGCTTGAAAACTTCAATCACACAAAACTTAACGGAACTTCGTGAGATAGGTTAGTATGATAAAGAGTAAACCATTCAGTTTGATACTCTCAAAGACAAGGTTCATAATTGTTATCACACAATGCCTACTGTACCATATCATTTCTACCATTTATATTGAGAAATATAAGTCATAGAAACTAAAAAACAAGCAAACTATGCAATGAAAACAGAATCTGTCAGAAACAGAAAAGTCTATAATGATCTGAACACTAACCATACTTCTGCTACTCAAAAAATTATGAAATAAATTGGTGGACGTGAGTAATTTTTCTATTAATCTTCTTCAAAAAGAATCAACATAATCGCACTCCCCAATAAAAAATGGCAGCAAATCTCGTGAGCGCAAAGTTTCTGTTTTTTACAGCAAGATCACATTAACTTTCACCCAAGTCTTCCCAAAGGTCTTACTTGGCACTTTATTGAAACAAAAGCTATAATACATGATTACTACAGTAGCTTAATCATGTAAACATAGAAAAACAGTAAGGGTAAATATTGTATTGTCTCCCAACAAGCGCTTTTCTTTAATGCTTTTTAGCTAGGCATGATGATTTCAATGATGCTCGCATGAAAGATAAGACTTGAAGATAAAGAGAGCATCATGAAGAATATGACTAGCACATTTAAACCTAACCCACTTCCTATGCCTAGGGATTTTGTGAGCATGCAATTTATGGGAACAAGAATCAACTAGCATAGGAAGGCAAAACAAGTATAACTTCAAAACTTTAAGCACATAGAGAGGAAAACTTGATATTATTGCACTCCTACAAGCATGTATTCCTCCCGCATAATAATTTTCAGTAGCATCATGAATGATTTCAACAATATTACCATCACATAAAGCATTCTTTTCATGATCTACGAGCATAAAATTTTACGACTCTCCACATAAGCAAAATTCTCCTCATTCGGAATAGCGGGATCACTAGTTCCTAAAGTTGATACTCTTCCAAACCCGCTTTAGATGATAGTGTTATTCATACTCCCAAAGATATATAAGTGAATTTCATGGAACATTCTTCAATTAATATAGACTAACCAATATCCAAGCTCAAAATATATAAGTGAAGCACACGAAGCATTCTATAAAGCCACACTCAAAAGATTTAAGTGAAGCTCAAAGAGCAATTCTATAAGATCATACTTAGAAGATATAAGTGAAGCACATGAAGTATTCTATAAATTGATGAATGGACAATCTCATACTAGCATGGTTCTTAAAGAAAAACACAAAGGACACAAATCATGTGAATAATACAAAAATCGAGGTGTACCGATAATTTGTTGAAGAAGAAAGATGGGATGCCAACCAGGGCATCCCCAAGCTTAGATGCTTGAGTATCCTTAGAATATTTACTTGGGGTGCCTTGGGCATCCCCAAGATTTAGCTCTTGCCTCTCTTTATTCTTCTCACATCGGTAACTCCTCGTTCTTTGAACACTTCATCCACACAAAACTTTAACAAAACTTTGTGAGATCCGTTAGTATAATAAAGCAAATAACTACCTTTAGGTACTGTTGTGAACTCATTATAAATTTATATTGGTGTAATATCTACTGTATTCCAACTCATCCATGGTTCATACCCTCCGATACTACTCATAGATTCATCAAAATAAGCAAACAACACACAGAAAACAGAATCTGTCTAAAACAGGTCAGTCTGTAGCAATCTGGAGGTTTATTAAACTTATGTAACTCCAAAAATTATGAAATAAATTTGAAAAATTGAACAATTTGTACATAAGTAATGTGCAAAAAGTTTCAGACCCATTTGACTTTCCAGTAAAAAATGTAAAATCACGCTCTACAGCCAAAGTTTCTGTTTTTGTTCTGCACATAGTAAACAAGCAATCTAATCATCCTAAAACCAAAGCTTGGCACATTATTTTATAATACATGTTTCTGTGAGCATGAACACAAGTGCTCAAGGTCGACCCTCACTTCTTCAATGCATAACTTTCCAATCACTTCTCTTTTTAAAAAAAATTAGGCATGAGAGGCAAGTAATTTTTTTGGTATTTCCATTCTTTTATTTTTTTTATGTTTCACCCATAAATAAACAGAAACAAAAAGGAAAAACAAAATCTACTTAGTGAAGAAAGCAAACAAGCATACACGAGAATATCAACCCCACGCTATTGCTCCCCGGCAACGGCGCAAGAAAAGAGCTTGATAATCCCCAAGTGCAAGGAATCATCGTAGAAATTTCCAAAGGTGTAAGTGATAAGTATGGAGTGTTGAACCCACAAGGATCTAAAGGTAATATCAATATTCTCTCAAGCCCTATCTGCCACTGATACGACTCTACGTACACCGAACGTTTGCTTCCAACTAGCAACGAGAAATAAAACTATGTGTGGGTATGAAGATGATAACTTTGTATGATATCGGAGAGCTAAAATATAAAAGTAGGTGTTGTTATCATGAAGTTAGAATATATTAGTAAATATTATAAATAGCGAGTGTGGAATAATGGTGGAGCGATGTGCGGAATTATCCTAGGCAATTGTTAACAAGACCGGTAATCACTATTGCAGTTTCATATGAGGGAGAGGCATAAGCTAACATACTTTCTCTACTTGGATCATATGCACTTATGATTGGAACTCTAGCAAACATCTGCAACTACTAAAGATCATTAAGGTAAAACCCAAACATAGCATTAAAGCATCAAGTCCTCTTTATCCCATACGCAACAACCCCCTTACTCGGGTTTGTGTTCCAGTCACTCACGCAACCCACTATAAGCGAACCATAAACGTATTGCAACACCCTACAGCGGGGATCCCTCACGCTTGCGCGACACGGAGGGCACCATAGGACAGCATCAAAGTAAAACATACAACTCATACCAATCTAGATCATCAATGAACCCAAAGACAAAAGATATCTACTCAAAACATCATAGGATGGAAACACATCATTGGATTATAATATGTGGCATAAAGCACCATGTTCAAGTAGGGATTACAGCGGGGTGCAGGAGAGTGGACCGCGTAAAAGAGATGAGGATGGTGATGATGATGGTGATGTTGATGAAGGCGATCACCGCGGCGATGATTCCCCTCCCGATGGCACTCCGGTGCCACCGAGAGAGAGGAGGAGAGGTTCTCCCCCTTGTGCTTCCTCCTCCATGACCTCCCACCTAGATGGGGAGAGGTTCTCCCTCTGGTCCTTGGCCTTCATGGTGATGATGGCCCCTCGGGGATCCTCCTCCATGCCCTCCGGTGATGATGGCCCCCTCCGGCAGGGTGCCAAAGAGGGCCTAGATTGGTTTTCGGTGGCTACGGAGGCTTCTGGCGGCGGAACTCCCAATCTAGTTTAATTTTTCGAGGTTTCTGTATTTATAGGAATTTTTGGCGTCGGTCTGACGTCAAGGAGGTGCCCGAGGCATCCACGAGGCAGGCCTAAGCGCCTGGGGGGGGGGGCGCCCCCACCCTCGTGGACGCCCTGGGACTCTCCTGGCCCAACTCTTTTACTCTGGGGGGTCTTCTTTTGGTCCATAAAAAATCATCAAAAATTGGCACATCA
This sequence comes from Triticum dicoccoides, assembly GCF_002162155.2. Taxonomy (NCBI): domain Eukaryota; kingdom Viridiplantae; phylum Streptophyta; class Magnoliopsida; order Poales; family Poaceae; genus Triticum; species Triticum dicoccoides. The sequence goes on from NC_041388.1 coordinate 254,297,843, forward strand.
ATTGGACCCCGTTTGATATTCCTTTTCTGTAAAACTCAAAAACAAGGAAAAAACAGAAACTGGCACTGGGCTCTAGGTTCATAGGTTAGTCCCAAAAACCATATAAATTAGCATATAAATGCATATAAAACATCCAAGGTTGATAATATAATAACATGAATACTTCATAAATTATAGATACGTTGGAGACGTATCAACCAGCCCAAAAGGGGCTGGTGCGCCCCCTATAGGCTGAATATGAGGAGAAGGAAAGGAAGGGAAGGGAGAAGGAAAGGGGAGGATTCGACCTCCCCCTTTCCTTCCCCTCCCCCTCTCTTTCCTTCCACCTCCGATTGATATGGAAGGGGGGAGGCCGACATGGAGGAGGCGCCCAAGTAGGATTACTCCTACTTGGGGCGCCCCTTGCAGCCCCTCTCCCTCTCGCACCTATATATATGTTGGGGGGCACCTCTAGAACACACAACATTGATTCCTAGCCGTGTGTGGTGCCCCCTCCACAGTTTACGCGTCCGGTCATATTGTCATAGTGCTTAGGTGAAGCCCGACGCGGATCACTTCACCATCACTGTCACCATGCCGTCGTGCTGACAAAACTCTCCCTCGACACTTTGCTAGATCAAGAGTTTGAGGGACGTCATCGAGCTGAACATGTGCAGACCTCGGAGGTGCCGTACGTTCGATACTTGATCGGTTGAATCGAGAAGACGTTCGACTACATCAACAGTGTTAAACTAACGCTTCTTCTTTAGGTCTATGAGGGTACATGGACACACTCTCCCCCTCTCGTTGCTATGCATCTCCCAGATAGATCTTGCATGATTGTAGGATTTTTTTGAAATTGCATGCTGCGTTCCCCAACAGTGGCATCGGAGCCAGGTCTATGTGTAGATGATATGCATGAGTAGAACACAAAGAGTTGTGGGCGATGATAGTCAAACTGCTTACCACCAACGTCTTATTTTGATTCGATAGTATTGTTGGATGAAGCGGCCCAGACCAACCTTACATGACCACGTTCATGAGACCGGTTCCACTGATAGACATGCAACTTGTTTTGCATAAAGGTGGCTGACGGGTGTATCTTTCTCCAACTTTAGTTGAATCGAATTTGACTATGGCCGGTCCTTGTTGAAGGTTAAAACATCAAACTTGACGAAACATCGTTGTGGTTTTGATGCGTAGGTAAGAATGGTTCTTACTAGAAGCCCGTAGCAGCCACGTAAAACTTGCAACAACAAAGTAGAGGACGTCTAACTTGTTTTTGCAGGGCATGTTGTGATGTGATATGGTCAAGACATGATGTGATATACATTATTGTATGAGATGATCATGTTTTGTAAAAGTTATCGGCAACTGCCAGGAGCCATATGGTTGTCGCTTTATTGTATGAAATGTGATCGCCATGTAATTGCTTTACTTTATCACTATGCGTTAGCGATAGTTGTAGAAGCAATAGTTGGCGAGACAAAAACGACGCTACGATGGAGATCAAGGTGTCAAGCCGGTGACAACGGAAATCATGACGGTGCTTTGGAGATGGAGATCAAAGGCACAAGATGAGGATGGCCATATCATGTCACATATTTTGATTGCATGTGATGTTTATCTTTTATGCATCTTATTTTGCTTAGTATGGCGGTAGCATTATAAGATGATCCCTCACTAAAATTTCAAGGTATAAGTGTTCTCCCTGAGTATGCACCGTTGCGACAGTTCGTCATGCCGAGACACCACGTGATGACCGGGTGTGATAAGCTCTACGTTCACATACAATGGGTGCAAGACTGTTTTGCACGTGCTGAATACTCGGGTTAAACTTGACGAGCCTAGCATGTACAGACATGGCCTCGAAACACTGGAGACCGAAAGGTCGAATGTGAATCATATAGTAGATATGATGAACATAGAGATGTTAACCATTGAAGACTACTCCATCTCATGTGATGATTAGACATGGTTTAGTTGATTTGGATCACGTAATCATTTAGATGACTCGAGGGATGTCTATCTAAGTGGGAGTTCTTAAGTAATATGATTAATTGAACTTAATTTATCATGAACTTAGTCCTGATAGTATTTGCATATCTATGTTGTAGATCAATAGCTCGCGTATGGTTCCCTGTTTTATTTTTGATATGTTCCTAGACAAAACTAAGTTGAAAGATGATAGTAGCAATGATGCGGACTGGGTCCGTGATCTGAGGATTATCCTCATTACTGAATAGAAGAATTATGTCCTCGATGCACCACTAGGTGACAAACCTGTTGCAGGAGCTGATGCAGACGTTATGAACGTTTGGGAAGCTCGGTATGATCACTACTTGATAGTTTAGTGCGCCATACTTTACGGCTTAGAACCGGAACTTCAAAAACGTTTTGAACGCCATGGAGCATATGAGATGTTCCAAGAGCTGAAATTGGTATTTCAGACTCGTGCCCATGTTAAGAGGTATGAGACCTCTGACAAGTACTTTGCCTACAAGATGGAGGAGAATAGCTCAGCTAGTGAGCATGTGCTCAGAATGTCTGAGTACTACAATCACTTGAATCAAGTGGGAGTTAATCTTCCAGATAAGATAGTGATTGACAAAGTTCTCTAGTCACTATAACCAAGTTACTAGAACTTCGTGATGAACTATAATATGCAAGGGATGACAGAAACGATTCCCAAGCTCTTCGCGATGCTGAAATCGGCGAAGGTAGAAATCAAGAAAAAGCATCAAGTGTTGATGGTTGACAAGCCCACTAGTTTCAAGTAAAAGGGCAAGGGAAAGAAAGGTAACTTCAAGAAGAATGGCAAGCAATTTGCCACTCCCGTGAAGTAGCCCAAAGCTAGACCTAAGCCTTAAACTGTGTGCTTCTACTGCAAAGGGAATGGTCACTGGAAGCAGAACTACCCCAAATACTTAGCGGATAAGAAGGATGGCAAAGTGAACAAAAGTATATTTGATATACATGTTATTGATGTGTACTTTACGAGTGTTCATAGTAACCCCAGGGTATTTGATACCGGTTCAATCGCTAAGAGTAGTAAGTCGAGACAGGAGTTGCAAAATGAACAGAGACTAGTTAAGGGCAAGGTGATGATGTGTGTTTGAAATGATTCCAAGGTTGATAAGATCACCATCGCACACCCCTTTTACCTTCGGGATTAGCGTTGAACCTAAAATAAATGTTATTTGGTGTTTGCGTTGAGCATGAATATGATTGGATCATGTTTATTGCAATACGGTTATTCATTTAAGTCAAAGAATAATTGTTGTTCTGTTTACATGAATAAAACCTTCTATGGTCATACACTTAATATAAATGGTTTATTGAATCTCGATCATAGTGATACACATATTCATAATATTGATGCCAAAAGATGCAAAGTTGATAATGATAGTGCAACATACTTGTGGCACTGCCGTTTAGGTCATATTGGTGTAAAGCGCATGAAGAAACTCCATGCAGATGGACTTTTGGAATCACTTGATGCTTGCGAACCATGCCTCGTGGGCAAGATGACTAAGACTCTGTTCTCCAGAACAATGGAGCGAGCCATTGACTTATTGGAAATAATACATACCGATGTATGCGGTTCGATGAGTGTTGAGGCTCGCGGCGGGTATCGTTATTTTCTAACCTTCACAGATGATTTGAGCAGATATAGGTATATCTACTTAATGAAAGACAAGTCTGAAACATTTGAAAAGGTTCAAAGAATTTCAGAGTGAAGTGGAGAATCATCATAACAAGAAAATAAAGTTTCTATGATTTGATCACGGAGGCGAATATTTGAGTTACGAGTTTGGCTTCATTTAAAACAATGTGGAATAGTTTCACAACTCACGCCACTTGGAACACCATAGCGTAATAGTGTGTCCGAACGTCGTAGCCGTACTTTATCAGATATGGTGCGATCTATGATGTCTCTTACCAATTTACCACTATCGTTTGGGGGTTATGCATTAGAGACAGCTGCATTCACGTTAAAGAGGGCACCATCTAAATCTAAGACGATACCGTATGAACTATCGTTTGGCAAGAAACCTAAGCTATCGTTTCTTACAGTTTGGGGTTGCGATGCTCATGTGAAAAACTTCATCTTGATAAGCTCTAACCCAAATTGGAGAAGTGCGTCTTCATAGGGTACCCAAAAGAAATTGTTGGGTATACATTCTATCACAAATCCGAAGGCAAGATCTTTGTTGCTAAGAATCGATCCTTTCTAGAGAAGGAGTTTCTCTCAAAAGAAGTGAGTGGGAGGAAAGTAGAACTTGATGAGGTAATTATACCTTCTCTCTAATTGGAAAGTAGTTCATCACAGAAATCAGTTCCAGTGACGCCTACACCAACTAGAGAGGAAGCTAATGATAATGATCATGAAAACTTCAGATCAAGGTACTACCGAACCTCGTAGGTCAACTAGAGCATGCTCCGCACCAGAGTGGTACGGTAATCCTGTTTTATAAGTCATGTTACTAGACCATGACAAACCTACGAACTATGAGGAAGCGATGATGAGCCCATATTCCGATAAATGGCTTGAGGCCATGAAATCTGAGATAGGATCCATGTATGAGAACAAAGTGTGGACTTTGGTGGACTTGCTCGATGATAGGCAAGCCATTGAGAATAAATGGATCTTCAAGAGGAAGCCGAACGCTGATGGTAGGGTTACTATCTACAAAGCTCGACTTTTGCAAAAAGTGTTTTCAAAAAATTTAAGGGGTTGACTACAATGAGACTTTCTCACCCGTAGCGATGCTTAAGTCTGTCCGAATCATGTTAGCAATTGCCGCATTTTATGAAATCTGGCAAATGGATGTCAAAACTGCATTCCTTAATGGATGTCTCAAAGAAGAGTTGTATATGATGCAACCAGAAGGTTTTGTAGATCCTAAAGGTGCTAAAAAGAGTGCAAACTCCAGCGATCCATCTATGGACTGGTGCAGACATATCGGAGTTGGAATATACGCTTTGATGTGGTGATCAAAGCATATGGTTTGATACAGACTTATGGTGAAGCCTGTATTTACAAGAAAGTGAGTGGGAGCTCTGTAGCATTTCTAATATTGTATGTGGATGACATATTGTTGATTGGAAATGATGTAGGATTTCTAGATAGCATAAAAGGATACTTGAATAAGAGTTTTTCAATAAAAGACCTCGGTGAAGCTACTTATATTTTGGGCATCACGATCTATAGAGATAGATTGAGATGCTTAATTGGACTTTTAAAAGCACATACCTTGACAAGATTTTGAAGAAGTTCAAAATTAATCAGTCAAAGAAAGGGTTCTTGCCTGTGTTGCATGGTGTGAAGTTGAGTAAGACTCAAAGCCCAACCACAGCAGAAGATAGAGAGAGAATGAAAGTCATTCCCTATGCCTCAGCCATAGGTTTTATAAAATATGTCATGCTGTGTACCAGACATATTGTGTACCTTACCAAGAGTTTGGCAAGGGGGTACAATAGTGATCCAGGGGTAGATCACTGAACAGCGGTCAAAATTATCCTTAGTTACCTAAGAAGACTAAGGAAATGTTTCTCGGTTATAGAGGTGATAAAGAGTCCATCATAAAGAGTTACATCGATGCAAGCCTTGACACTGATCTAGATGACTCTCAGTCTAAATCTAGATACATATTGAATGTGGGAGCAATTAGCTAGAGTAGCTCCATGCAGAGCATTGTAGACATAGAAATTTGCAAAATACATACGGATCTGAATGTGGCAGACCCATTGACTAAAACTTTTCTCACAAGCAAAACATGATCACACCTTAGTACTCTTTGTTGGGGAACATAGTAATTTCAAAAAATTTCCTACACACACGCAAGATCATGGTGATACATAGCAACGAGAGACCGACAGCGGAAGCGTTAGCACAACACGGTTGATGTAGTCGTACGTCTTCACGGCCCGACCGATCAAGCACCGAAAATAGGGCACCTCCAAGTTTTAGCACACGTTCAGCTCGATGATGATCCCCGGACTACGATCCAGCAAAGTGTCGGGGAAGAGTTTCGTCAGCACGACGGCGTGGTGACGATCTTGATGTACTATCGTCGCAGGGCTTGGCCTAAGCACCGCTACAATATTATCGAGGATTATGGTGGAAGGGGGCACCGCACATGGCTGAGAATATGATCACGTGGATCAACTTGTGTTTCTAGGGGTGCCCCCTGCCCCCGTATATAAAGGATCAAGGGGAGGAGGCCGGCCGGCCCCTATGGCGCACCAAGGAGGAGTCCTCCTCCTAGTAGGAGTAGGACTCCTACTAGGAGGGGGAAAGAAGTAGGGAGGGAGAAGGAAAGGGGGGGCGCCGCCCCCCCCTCTCCTAGTCCAATTCGGACCAGGGGGGAGGAGGCGCACGGCCCACCTTTGGCC
>NC_041388.1:254304492-254335565 GCF_002162155.2 Triticum dicoccoides
GGGGGGGGGTGTTCCGGTAACCCTTCGGCTCTCCGGTTTTCTCCGAAATCACCCGGAACACTTCCGGTGTCCGAATATAGCCGTCCAATATATCAATCTTTATGTCTCAACCATTTCGAGACTCCTAGTCATGTCCGTGATCACATCCGGGACTCCGAACTAACTTCGGTACATCAAAACTCATAAACTCATAATATAACTGTCATCAAAACCTTAAAAGCGTGCGGACCCTACGGGTTTGAGAACAATGTAGACATGACCGAGACATGTCTCCGGTCAATAACCAATAGCGGAACCTGGATGCTCATATTGGCTCCTATATATTCTACGAAGATCTTTATCGGTCAGACCGCATAACAACATATGTTGTTCCCTTTGTCATCGGTATGTTACTTGCCCGAGATTCGATCGTCGGTATCTCAATACCTTGTTCAATCTCGTTACCGGCAAGTCTCTTTACTCGTTCCATAATACATCATCTCGCAACTAACTCATTAGTTGCAATGCTTGCAAGGCTTATTTGATGTGCATTACCGAGAGGGCCCAGAGATACCTCTCCGACAATCGGAGTGACAAATCCTAATCTCGAAATACGCCAACCCAACATGTACCTTTGGAGACACCTGTAGAGTACTTTTATAATCACCCATTTACGTTGTGACGTTTGGTAGCACACAAAGTGTTCCTCCGGCAAACGGGAGTTGCATAATCTCGTAGTCATAGGAACATGTATAAGTTATGAAGAAAGCAATAACAACATACTAAACGATCGGGTGCTAAGCTAATGTAATGGGTCATGTCAATCAGATCATTCACCTAATGATGTGATCCCGTTAATCAAATAACAACTCTTTGTTCATGGTTAGGAAACATAACCATCTTTGATTAACGAGCTAGGCAAGTAGAGGCATACTAGTGACACTCCGTTTGTCTATGTATTCACACATGTATTATGTTTCCGATTAATACAATTCTAGCATGAATAATAAACATTTATCATGATATAAGGAAATAAATAATAACTTTATTATTGCCTCTAGGGCATATTTCCTTCAGTCTCCCACTTGCACTAGAGTCAATAATCTAGATTACACAGTAATGATTCTAACACCCATGGAGCCTTGGTGCTGATCATGTTTTGCTCGTGGAAGAGGCTTAGTCGACGGGTCTGCAACATTCAGATCCGTATGTATCTTGCAAATCTCTATGTCTCCCACCTAGACTAGATCCCGGATGGAACTGAAGCGTCTCTTGATGTGCTTGGTTCTCTTGTGAAATCTGGATTCCTTTGCCAAGGCAATTGCACCAGTATTGTCACAAAAGATTTTCATTGGACCCGATGCACTAGGTATGACAACTAGATCGGATATGAACTCCTTCATCCAGACTCCTTCATTTGCTGCTTCCGAAGCAGCTATGTACTCCGCTTCACATGAAGATCCCGCCACAACGCTTTGTTTAGAACTGCACCAACTGACAGCTCCACCGTTTAATGTAAACACGTATCCGGTTTGCAATTTAGAATCGTCCGGATCAGTGTCAAAGCTTGCATCAACGTAACCTTTTTACGATGAGCTCTTTGTCACCTCCATATATGAGAAACATATCCTTAGTCCTTTTCAGGTATTTCAGGATGTTCTTGACCGCTGTCCAGTGATCCACTCCTGGATCACTTTGGTACCTCCTTGCTAGACTTATAGCAAGGCACACATCAGGTATGGTACACAGCATTGCATACATGATAGAGCCTATGGCTGAAGCATAGGGAACATCTTTCATTTTCTCTCTATCTTCTGCAGTGGTCGGGCATTGAGTCTTACTCAACTTCACACCTTGTAACACAGTCAAGAACCCTTTCTTTGCTTGATCCATTTTGAACTTCTTCAAAACTTTGTCAAGGTATGTGCTTTGTGAAAGTCCAATTAAGCGTCTTGATCTATCTCTATAGATCTTAATGCCTAATATGTAAGCAGCTTCACCGAGGTATTTCATTGAAAAACTCTTATTCAAGTATCCCTTTATGCTATCCAGAAATTCTATATCATTTCCAATTAGTAATATGTCATCCACATATAATATCAGAAATGCTACAGAGCTCCCACTCACTTTCTTGTAAATACAGGCTTCTCCAAAAGTCTGTATAAAACCAAATGCTTTGATCACACTATCAAAGCGTTTATTCCAACTCCGAGAGGCTTGCACCAGTCCATAAATGGACCGCTGGAGCTTGCACACTTTGTTAGCTCCCTTTGGATCGACAAAACCTTCTGGTTGCATCATATACAACTCTTCTTCCAGATTTCCATTCAGGAATGCAGTTTTGACATCCATCTACCAAATTTCATAATCATAAAATGCGGCAATTGCTAACATGATTCGGACAGACTTAAGCATCGCTACGGGTGAGAAGGTCTCATCGTAGTCAATCCCTTGAACTTGCAGAAAACCTTTTGCGACAAGTCGAGCTTTGTGGACAGTAATATTACCGTCAGCGTCAGTCTTCTTCTTGAAGATCCATTTATTCTAAATTGCTTGCCGATCATCGGGCAAGTCAACCAAAGTCCATACTTTGTTCTCATACATGGATCCCATCTCAGATTTCATGGCTTCAAGCCATTTTGCGGAATCTGGGCTCACCATCGCTTCTTCATAGTTCGTAGGTTCATCATGATCTAGTAGCATGACTTGCAGAACAGGATTACCGTACCACTCTGGCGCGGATCTCACTCTGGTTGATCTATGAGGTTCAGTAGTATCTTGTTCTAAAGTTTCATGATCATCATCATTAGCTTCCTCACTAACTAGTGTAGGTGTCACAGAAACAGGTTTTTGTGATGTACTACTTTCCAATAAGGGAGTAGGTATAGTTACCTCGTCAAGTTCTACTTTCCTCCCACTCACTTCTTTCGAGAGAAACTCCTTCTCCAGAAAGTTTTTGAATTTAGCAACAAAAGTCTTGCCTTTGGATCTGTGATAGAAGGTGTATCCAATAGTTTCCTTTGGATATCCTATGAAGACACATTTCTCCGATTTGGGTTCGAGCTTATCAGGTTGAAGCTTTTTCACATAAGCATCGCAGCCCCAAACTTTCAGAAACGACAACTTTGGTTTCTTGCCAAACCACAGTTCATAAGGTGTTGTCTCAACGGATTTTGATGGTCCCCTATTTAACGTGAATGCGGCCGTCTCTAGAGCATATCCCCAAAACGATAGCGGTAAATCAGTAAGAGACATCATAGATCGCACCATATCTAGTAAAGTACGATTACGACGTTCGGACACACCATTACGCTGTGGTGTTCCGGGTGGCGTGAGTTGCAAAACTATTCCACAATTTTTCAAATGTACACCAAACTCGTAACTCAAATATTCTCCTCCACGATCAGATCGTAGGAATTTTATTTTCTTGTTACGATGATTTTCAACTTCACTCTGAAATTCTTTGAACTTTTCAAATGTTTCAGACTTGTGTTTCATTAAGTAGATATACCCATATCTGCTTAAGTCATCTGTGAAGGTGAGAAAATAACGATATCCGCCACGAGCCTCAACGTTCATCGGACCACATACATCTGTATGTATTATTTCCAACAAATCTGTTGCTCTCTCCATAGTACCGGAGAACGGTGTTTTTGTCATCTTACCCATAAGGCACGGTTCGCAAGTACCAAGTGATTCATAATCAAGTGGTTCCAAAAGCCCATCAGTATGGAGTTTCTTCATGCGCTTTATACCGATATGACCCAAACGGCAGTGCCACAAATTAGTTGCACTATCATTATCAACTCTGCATCTTTTGGCTTCAACACTATGACTATGTGTGTCACTACTATCGAGATTCAATAAAAATAGACCACTCTTTAAGGGTGCATGACCATAAAAGATATTACTCATATAAATAGAACAACCATTATTCTCAGATTTAAATGAATAACCATCTCGCATCAAACAAGATCCAGATATAATGTTCATGCTTAACGCTGGCACCAAATAACAATTATTTATGTCTAATATTAACCCCGAAGGTAGATGTAGAGGTAGCGTGCCGACTGCGATCACATCGACTTTGGAACCGTTTCCCACGCGCATCGTCACCTCGTCCTTAGCCAATCTTCGCTTAATCCGTAGTCCCTGTTTCGAGTTGCAAATATTAGCAACAGAACCAGTATCAAATACCCAGGTGCTACTGCGAGCATTAGTAAGGTACACATCAATAACATGTATATCACATATACCTTTGTTCACCTTGCCATCCTTCTTATCCGCCAAATACTTGGGGCAGTTCCGCTTCCAGTGACCAGTCTGCTTGCAGTAGAAGCACTCAGTTTCAGGCTTAGGTCCAGGTTTGGGTTTCTTCTCTTGAGTAGCAACTTGCTTGCTGTTCTTTTTGAAGTTCCCCTTCTTCTTCCCTTTGCCCTTTTTCTTGAAACTAGTGGTCTTGTTGACCATCAACACTTGATGCTCCTCTTGATTTCTACCTCCGCAGCTTTCAGCATTGCGAAGAGCTCGGGAATAGTCTTATTCATCCCTTGCATATTATAGTTCATCACGAAGCTCTTGTAGCTTGGTGGCAGTGATTGGAGAATTCTGTCAATGACGCAATCATCTGGAAGATTAACTCCCAATTGAATCAAGTGATTATTATACCCAAACATTTTGAGTATATGCTCACTGACAGAACGGTTCTCCTCCATCTTGCAGCTATAGAACTTATTGGAGACTTCATATCTCTCAATCCAGGCATTTGCTTGAAATATTAACTTCAACTCCTGGAACATCTCATATGCTCCATGACGTTCAAAACATCGTTGAAGTCCCGATTCTAAGCCGTAAAGCATGGCACACTGAACTATCGAGTAGTCATCAGCTTTGCTCTGCCAGACGTTCATAACATATGGTGTTGCTCCAGCAGCAGGCCTGGCACCCAGCGGTGCTTCCAGGACGTAATTCTTCTATGCAACAATGAGGATAATCCTCAAGTAACGGACCCAGTCCGTGTAATTGCTACCATCATCTTTCAACTTTGCTTTCTCAAGGAACACATTAAAATTCAACGGAACAACAGCACGAGCCATCTATCTACAGTCAAGCATAAACAAGCAAGATACTATCAGGTACTAAGTTTCATGATAAATTTAGGTTCAATTAATTTACTTAAAGAACTCCCACTTAGATAGACATCCCTCTAATCCTCTAAGTGATTACATGATCCAAATCAACTAAACCATGTCCGATCATCATGTGAGAGGGAGTAGTTTCATTGGTAATCATCACTATGTTGATCATATCTACTATATGATTCACGCTCGACCTTTCGGTCTCCGTGTTCCGAGGCCATATCTGTATATGCTTGGCTCGTCAAGTATAACCTGAGTATTCCGCGTGTGCAACTGTTTTGCACCCTTTGTATTTGAACGTAGAGCCTATCACACCCGATCATCACGTGGTGTCTCAGCATGAAGAACTTTCACAATGGTGCATACTCAGGGAGAACACTTCTTGATAATTAGTGAGAGATCATCTTATAATTCTACCGTCAATCAAAGCAAGATAAGATGCATAAAAGATAAACATCACATGCAATCAATATAAGTGATATGATATGGCCATCATCATCTTGTGCTTGTGATCTCCATCTTCGAAGCACCGTCGTGATCACCATCGTCACCGGCGCGACACCTTGATCTCCATCGTAGCATCGTTGTCGTCTCGTCAATCTTATGCTTCCACGACTATCGCTACCGCTTAGTGATAAAGTAAAGCATTACAGCGCGATTGCATTGCATACAATAAAGCGATAATCATATGGCTCTTGCCAGTTGCCGATAACTTGGTTACAAAACATGGTCATCTCATACAATAAAATTTAGCATCATGTCTTGACCATATCACATCACAACATGCCCTGCAAAAACAAGTTAGACGTCCTCTACTTTGTAGTTGCAAGTTTTACGTGGCTGCTACGGGCTTAAGCAAGAACCAATCTTACCTACGCATCAAAACCACAACGATAGTTTGTCAAGTTGGTGCTGTTTTAACCTTCGCAAGGACCGGGCATAGCCACACTCGGTTCAACTAAAGTTGGAGAAACTGTCACCCGCAAGCTACCTATGTGCAAAGCACGTCGGGAGAACCGGTCTCGCGTAAGCGTATGCGTAATGTCGGTCCGGGCCGCTTCATCCAACAATACCGCCGAACCAAAGTATGACATGCTGGTAAGCAGTATGACTTATATCGCCCACAACTCACTTGTGTTCTACTCGTGCATATAACATCAACATATAAAACCTAGGCTCGTATGCCACTGTTGGGGAACGTAGTAATTTCAAAAAATTTCCTACGCACACGCAAGATCATGGTGATGCATAGCAACGAGAGGGGAGAGTGTGATCTACGTACCCTTGTAGACCGACAGCGGAAGCGTTAGCACAACGCGGTTGATGTAGTCGTACGTCTTCATGGCCCGACCGATCAAGCATCGAAACTACGGCACCTCCGAGTTTTAGCACACGTTCAGCTCGATGACGATCCCCGGACTCCGATCCAGCAAAGTGTCGGGGAAGAGTTCCGTCAGCACGACGGCGCGACGATCTTGATGTACTATCGTCGCAGGGCTTCGCCTAAGCACCGCTATAATATTATCGAGGATTATGGTGGAAGGGGGCACCGCACACGGCTGAGAATATGATCACGTGGATCAACTTGTGTTTCTAGGGGTGCCCCCGCCCCCGTATATAAAGGATCAAGGGGAGGAGGCCGGCCAGCCCCTACGGCGCGCCAAGGAGGAGTCCTCCTCCGAGTAGGAGTAGGACTCCTACTAGGAGGGGGAAAGAAGTAGGGAGGGAGAAGGAAAGGGGGGCGCCGCCCCCCCTCTCCTTGTCCAATTTGGACCAGGGGGGAGGAGGCGCACGGCCCACCTTTGGCCGCCCCTCTCTCTCCACTAAGGCCCATATGGCCCATTACTTCTCCCGGGGGGGTTCCGGTAACCCTCCGGCTCTCCGGTTTTCTCCGAAATCACCCGGAACACTTCCGGTGTCCGAATATAGCCGTCCAATATATCAATCTTTATGTGTCGACCATTTCGAGACTCCTAGTCATGTCCGTGATCACATCCGGGACTCCGAACTAACTTCGGTACATCAAAACTCATAAACTCATAATATAACTGTCATCGAAACCTTAAAAGCGTGCGGACCCTATGGTTTGAGAACAATGTAGACATGACCGAGACATGTCTCCGGTCAATAACCAATAGCGGAACCTGGATGCTCATATTGGCTCCTATATATTCTACGAAGATCTTTATCGGTCAGACCCGCATAACAACATACGTTGTTCCCTTTGTCATTGGTATGTTACTTGCCCGAGATTCGATCGTCGGTATCTCAATACCTAGTTCAATCTCGTTACCGGCAAGTCTCTTTACTCGTTCCGTAATACATCATCTCGCAACTAACTCATTAGTTGCAATGCTTGCAAGGCTTATTTGATGTGCATTACCGAGAGGGCCCAGAGATACCTCTCCGACAATCGGAGTGACAAATCCTAATCTCGAAATACGCCAACCCAACATGTACCTTTGGAGACACCTGTAGAGTACCTTTATAATCACCCATTTACGTTGTGACATTTGGTAGCACACAAAGTGTTCCTCCGGCAAACGGGAGTTGCATAATCTCATAGTCATAGGAACATGTATAAGTTATGAAGAAAGCAATAGCAACATACTAAACGATCGGGTGCTAAGCTAATGGAATGGGTCATGTCAATTAGATCATTCACCTAATGATGTGATCCCGTTAATCAAATAACAACTCTTTGTTCATGGTTAGGAAACATAACCATCTTTGATTAACGAGCTAGTCAAGTAGAGGCATACTAGTGACACTCCGTTTGTCTATGTATTCACACATGTATTATGTTTCCGGTTAATACAGTTCTAGCATGAATAATAAACATTTATCATGATATAAGGAAATAAATAATAACTTTATTATTGCCTCTAGGGCATATTTCCTTCACTCTTTGTGTGTTAATCACATAGCGATGTGAACTAGATTGTTGACTCTAGTAAACCCTTGGTCACATGGGGATGTGAACTATGGGTGTTAATCACAGAAAGATGTGAACTATTGCTGTTAAATCACATGGGGATGTGAACTAGATTATTGACTCTAGTGCAAGTGGGAGACTGAAGGAAATATGCCCTAGAGGCAATAATGAAGTTGTTATTTTGTATTTCCTTATATTATGATAAATGTTTATTATTCATGCTAGAATTGTATTAACCGGAAACTTGATACATGTGTGGATACATAGACAAAACACTGTGTCCCTAGTAAGCCTCTACTAGACTAGCTCGTTAATCAGAGATGGTTAAGTTTCCTAACCATAGACATGTGTTGTTATTTGATGAACGGGATCACATCATTAGGAGAATGATGTGATGGACAAGACCCATCCGTTAGCTTAGCATGTTGATCGTTCAGTTTTATTGCTATTGCTTTCTTCATGTCAAATACATATTCCTTTGACTATGTGATTATGCAACTCCCGGATACCGGAGGAATACCTTGTGTGCTATCAAATGTCACAATGTAACTGGGTGATTATAAAGATGCTCTATAGGTATCTCCGAAGGTGTTTGTTGGGTTGGCATAGATCGAGATTAGGATTTGTCACTCCGAGTATCGGAGAGGTATCTCTGGGCCCTCTCGGTAATGCACATCATAATAAGCCTTGCAAGCAGTGTGACTAATGATTTAGTAGCGGGATGATGTATTACGGAATGAGTAAAGAGACTTGCCGGTAACGAGATTGAACTAGGTATGAAGATACCGACGACCGAATCTCGGGCAAGTAACATACTGATGACAAAGGGAATAACGTATGTTGTCATTACGGTACGACCGATAAAGATCTTCGTAGAATATGTGGGAACCAATATGAGCATCTAGGTTCCACTATTGGTTATTGACCGGAAAGGTGTCTCGGTCATGTCTACATAGTTCTCGAACCCGTAGGGTCCGCACACTTAATGTTCAATGATGATTTTGTATTATATGAGTTATGTGATTTGGTGACCGAATGTTGTTCGGAGTCTCAGATGAGAGCACAGACATGACGAGGAGTCTCGAAATGGTCGAGAGGTAAAGATTCATATATAGGACGATAGTATTCAGACACCAGAAGTGTTCTAGGGGTACCGGGTACGTATCGGGCCTAATGGGCCAAGAGTTGGACAGACCAGCCCCAAAAGGGGCTGGTGCGCCCCCCTATAGGCTGAATAGGAGGAGAAGGAAAAGAAGGGAAGGGAGAAGGAAAGGGGAGGATTCGGCCTCCCTCTTTCCTTCCCTTCCCCCTCTCTTTCCTTCCACCTTCGATGGATATGGAAGGGGGAGGTCGACTTGGAGGAGGCACCCAAGTAGGATTACTCCTACTTGGGGCGCCCCTTGCAGCCGCTCTCCCTCTCCCACCTATATATATGAGGGGGGGGCACCGCTAGAACACACAACATTGATTCATAGCCGTGTGCGGCGCCCCCTCCACAGTTTACGCCTCTGGTCGTATTGTCATAGTGCT
Organism: Triticum dicoccoides; assembly: GCF_002162155.2. Lineage (NCBI taxonomy): Eukaryota > Viridiplantae > Streptophyta > Magnoliopsida > Poales > Poaceae > Triticum > Triticum dicoccoides. The sequence continues at coordinate 254,314,075 of NC_041388.1, forward strand.
TAGGCGAAGCCCTGCGCAGATCACTTCACCATCACCGTCACCACGCCGTTGTGCTGATGAAACTCTCCCTCGACACTTTGCTGGATCAAGAGTTCGAGGTATGTCATCGAGATGAACGTGTGCATAACTCGGAGGTGTCGCACGTTCAGTACTTGAACGGTTGATATGAGAAGACGTTCGACTACATCAACTGCGTTAAGCTAACACTTCCACTTTCGGTCTATGAGGGTACATGGACACACTCTCCCCCTCTCGTTGCTATGAATCTCCTAGATAGATCTTGCATGATCGTAGGAATTTTTTTGAAATTGCATGCTATGTTCCCCAACAAGTTTCACCTCCCCCTCAGCCTCCCATGTGTCCTATCTTCTGTCGATGTCATTAGAGGAGACGAAAAATGCTATGGAACTAATAAATGTGCCAACAAACGCTTCTCCACTACTTTCCACCCATGTCTATAACAAGGTTATCCCAATCGAGGAATAGCTCACAACCTCCACTTTCGACATCATCGCGCAAAGCCTCCACCTTCCTCCCCATCGTCATGTATGAAATTCTTTGGAAACGTCGCATGGAAAACCAAAAAAATTCTACGCACATGCAAGATCTATCCATGGAGATGCATATCAATGAGAGGGGAGAGTGTGTGTACGTACCCTCGTAGACCATAAGCAGAAGCATTTATTAACGTGGATGATGTAGTCGAACTTCTTCGCGATCCAACCGATATGGTACCGAACGTACAACTGATAACCCACAAGTATAGGTGATCAATTGTAGCCTCTTTCGACAAGTAAGAGTGTCGAACCCAATGAGGAGCTAAAGGTAGAACAAATATTCCTTCAAGTTCTATCGACCACCGATACAACTCTACGCACGCTTAACTTTCGCTTTACCTAGAACAGGTATGAAACTAGAAGTACTTTGTAGGTGTTTTTGGATAGGTTTGCAAGATAATAAAAAGTGCTTAAATAAAAAGTAGGGGATGTTTAGATAAAGACAAAACTAAGTTAGTTTTAGTAGAGAGCTTGTTGTTACGAGAAAGTTATTTGTCCCTAGGCAATCGATAACTAGACCGGTAATCATTATTGCAATGTTATTTGAGGGAGAGGCATAAGCTAACATACTTTCTCTACTTGGATCATATGCACTTATGATTGGAACTCTAGAAAGCATCCGCAACTACTAGAGATCATTAAGGTAAAACCCAACCATAGCATTAAAGTATCAAGTCTTCTTTATCCCATACGCAAACAACCTACTTACTCGGGTCTGTGCTTCTGCCACTCACGCCACCCACCATAAGCAATGAACATATTGCAAACCCTACAACGGGAATCCCTCACACTTGCACGACACAGAGAGCACCATAGGATAGCACCAATAATAAAACATGCAACTCAAACCAATCACGATCATCAATTAACCCATTGGACAAAACGGATCTACTCAAACATCATAGGATAGCCATACATCATTGGGAAATAATATATAGCGTTGAGCACCATGTTTAAGTAGAGATTACAACAGGTAAAAGAGGGGTTACACCACTGCATAGAGGGGGAAGATTGGTGATGATGGCGGTGAAGTTGTTGGTGAAGATTGCGGTGATGATGATGGCCCTTGGTGGCACTCGGGCGCCACCGGAAGCGAGGGGGAGAGAGCCCCCCTCCTTTTTCTTCTTCTTCTTCTTCGTCGTCCTTGACCTCCTCCCTAGATGGGATAAGGGTTTCCCCTCTGGTCCTTGGTCTATATGGCATGGGAGGGGCGAGAGCCCCTTCGAGATTGGATCTGTCTCTCTCTTTCTGCGTTCTCCCCTGCCGCCCTTTCACCATTTTGTATATATATGGAGATCCGTAACTCCGATTGGACTGAAATCTTCGCCGAGATTTTTTCCTGAAAATTAGCTTTCTTGCGGCAAAAGAATAGCATTAACCGCCTTACGGGGGGGCACGAGGGTCGGGGGCGCTCCTAGGGGGGTGGTGCGCGCCCCCTACCTCGTGCCCCCCTCGGGAACCGTCTCGCGTGGATTTTTATTCCCATATTTTCCATATATTCCAAAAACAATCTCTGTCCGTTTTTATCCCGTTTGGACTCCGTTTGATATGGATTTTCTGCAAAACAAAAAACATGCAACAAACAGGAACTGGCACTGGCACTAGATCAATATGTTAGTCCCCAAAAATAGTATAAGAAGTTGCCAAAAGTATATGAAAGTTGTAGAATATTGTCATGGAACAATAAAAAATTATATATACGACGGAGACGTATCGACAACACCTCCACTTTCAGCACACGTTCAGCTCGGTGACGTCCTCACCTTCTTGATCCAGCAAGACAGGCAAAGTAGTAGATGAGTTTCGGCAGGACAACAGTGTGGTGGCGATGGTGATGCAACTATCTCCGCAAGGCTTTGTCGAGCACTACGAAAATATGACTAAGGATGAACTAGAGGGAGAGGGGCGTCGCTCACGGCTAGGGAATCGTGGTGTGTGTAGCCCCACTCCCTCCTCTCATATATATAGGTGGAGGGGGAGGGGAGGCAGCCCCTAGGGCTCCCCAAGTGGCCGGCAGCTACCATGTTTAAGTAGAGATTACAACGGGTAAAAGATAGGTTACACCGCTGCATAGAGGGGGGAAGATTCGGTGATGATGGCGGTGAAGTTGTTGGTGAAGATTGCGGTGATGATGATGGCACCCGGTGGCACTCCGGCGCCACCGGAAGCGAGGGGGAGAGAGAGCCCCTCCTTCTTCTTCTTCCTTGACCTCCTCCCTAGATGGGAGATGGGTTTCCCCTCTGGTCCTTGGTCTCTATGGCGTGGGAGGGGCGAGAGCCCCTTCGAGATTGGATCTATCTCTCTGTCTCTCTCTATTTCTGCGTTCTCCCTGTTGCCCTTTCACCGTTTCATATATATATGGAGATCCGTAACTCCGATTGGACTAAAATCTTCGCCGAGATTTTTTTTCCTGAAAATTAGCTTTCTTGCCGCAAAATAATAGCATTAACCGCCTTACGGGGGGCCACGAGGGTCAGGGGCGCGCCCAGGGGGGTGGGGCGCGCCCCCTGCCTCGTGCCCCCCTCGGGAACCGTCTCACATGGATTTTTCTTCCCATATTTTCCATATATTCCAAAAATAATCTCCGTCCATTTTTATCCCGTTTGGACTTTGTTTGATATGGATTTTCTGCAAAACAAAAAACATGCAACAAACAGGAACTGGCACTGTGCACTGGATCAATATGTTAGTCCCCAAAAATAGTATAAAAAGTTGCCAAAAGTACATGAAAGTTGTAGAATATTGGCATGGAACAATCAAAAATTATAGATACGATGGAGACATATCAGCATCCCCAAGCTTAATTCCTGCTCGTCCTCGAGTAGGTAAATGATAAAAAAGATAATTTTTGATGTGGAATGCTACCTAACATAATCTTGATCACATATCTAATCATGGCATGAATATTAACATATGAGTGGTTCAAAGCAATAGTCTATCATTTGACATAAAAAACAAAAATACTTCAAGCCTACTAATAAAGCAATCATGTCTTTTCAAAATAACATGGCCAAAGAAATTTATCCCTAAAAAATCATATAGTCTGGCTACGCTCCATCTTCACCACACAAAATATTCAAATCATGCACAACCCCAATGACAGGCCAAGCAATTGTTTCATACTTTTGACATTCTCAAACCTTTTCAACTTTCACGCAATACATGAGCGTGAGCCATGGACATAGCACTATAGGTGGAATAGAATGGTGGTTGTGGAGAAGACAAAAAGGAGAAGATAGTCTCACATCAACTAGGCGTATCAACGGGCTATGGAGATGCCCATCAATAGATATCAATGTGAGTGAGTAGGGATTGCCATGCAACGGATGCACTAAGAGCTATAAGTGTATGAAAGCTCAGATTGAAAACTAAGTGGGTGTGCATCCAACTTGCTTGCTCATGAAGACCTCGGATTTTGAGGAAGCCCATCATCGGAATATACAAGCCAAGTTCTATAATGAAAATTCCCACTAGTATATGAAAGTGATAACTCAAGAGTCTCTCTATATGTAGAACATGGTGCTACTATGAAGCACAAGTGTGGTAAAATGATAGAAACATTGCCCCTTCCCTCTTTTTCTCTCATTTTTTTCTTCTTTTTTCCTTTTTTTCTTTTTTTGGTGGTCTTCTTTGGCCTTTTTTTATTTGGGCTTCTTTGGCCTCTTTTATTTATTTTTAAAGTCCGGAGTCTCGTCCCGACTTGTGGGGGAATCATAGTCTCCATCATCCTTTCCTCACTGGGGCAATGTTCTAATAATGATGATCATCACACTTTATTTACTTACAACTCAATATTACAACTCGATATCTAGAACAAAGATATGACTCTATATGTGTCGGATTTCGGGTTCCGGCAGACCCTTGAGGTTCGAACACTGGGGTGCGTGCGGAGATCTCTCCCCTACCGATCTACGTCCAATCTCCCCACATGATCTAAGATGGAAACAACGAACAACACAAGGGACACGAGATTTATACTGGTTTGGGCCACCGTTGTGGTGTAATACCCTACTCCAGTGTGTGGTGTGGTGGATTGCCTCGGGGGCTGATGATGAATAGTACAAGGGAAGCACAGCCTCGCGAGAGGTGTTCTTGGGTTGGTGGTATGAACTGCTGGGGCGAGTTCAGTCGCCTCTTTCTCTCTCTGCTAGGGTTCTATCAGATCTCTAGTCGTCTCTCGTTTACCCCCCTGGGTGTCTCCTTCCTTCCGTGGTGGCTAGCTCTATTTATAGCGGCCCTGGGCCTCTCCCTAAATAATGAGTGGGAAGGGCGCCAACAATTGGCCATTTTGAAGGGGAACATCTAGTAGAAGTTATCCTGACCAAAGGTGGTCTTCGGCTGCCAAAAGCTCTGGTGATGACACCGTCTTGGGCTCCACGGTGACCTCCGTCCTGCCGCTCTGCTGGTCTTGGTCTCGTTGCACCGGAATGGTAACCTTTGCCTGATGCCTTGGCCTGTGCTTGCCCCCTTTGCACCAAAGGGGAAACAAGGACACTGCGCAGGCCGGCGCTCGCCTGGTCTCGATCGTCATGGCTTGCGTCGCGGGCTCCTCGCGAGGTATCCCTGCCTTGATCTCTCCGCCTCCTCGCGAGCCTGCCTGATGAAGCTGCCTCTGAGGAAGCTTTCTGTCGTCCGCCCCGCGAGGCTTGGCCCCTCGCGAGGGTCTTGAGCTTGAGTTGATGAAGATGGGCCACGCTGGGCCCCCACTTGAGCCACGCCGCAGGCCGCAGGCAGGCAAGTCTGGGGAGCCCCGTTCCCAGAACACCGACAGTAGCCCCTGGGTCCAAGGCGCGCCCGGGCTTGGCCTAGCAGGGAAGCGAAGGGGCAAGCACGAAGTGCCGCGGGCCCCAACAGCCTGTGGCCTTGGGCGCCGCGTGGCGATTGATTGCACGTGGGCGTCTACGCTTCCCACGATGCTTCGGCAACTGTCCATCTGACAAAGAGGTGCCCGGGCCAGACTTACTTGCTTTGTTCTCGTTCGCCTCGCTCCAGATCCCCTATCTCGCTCTCCTCCTTCTTGCTTCCGAAATCCTCCAGATCTGTCTCAATCCTTCTCGTTCGGCACGCCATGGCACCTCGCAAGTCCGCGACCGAGGCCTGGTACTCGCCGGCTCTGGATTCCCTGAACCTGCCGGAGAAGAACCTCGCCCTCACGCGCCTGATGACGGTGGCACAGGGCAGCAAGGGGGCGACTGTGCTCAAGGCCGGCTCCGACCAACCTGATGGCAGGGGGAGCACCTTTTATCCGCTCTTTGTGAGCGCCATCGTCGCCGGTCTGGTGCCTCCTTTCTCTGAGTTCTTCTTTGCTGTTCTCCGCCAGTACAACTTGCAGGCTCTGCATCTCCACCCCAACTATGTTCTTCTCCTGGCGATTTTTTGCTTACAACTGTGAGGCTCATGTCGGGGTAAAGCCCTCGGTGGCCTTGTTGCGTCACTATTTTTCCCTCCGGGTTTCTGGTGGCCATGTCTCCGCGTGTGCGAGCTTCATCGCATACTCCAATTCCAATGCCATCTCGAAGCCTGGGAAGAGAATCGAAGGCTTCCAGAGCAAGTGAGTCATGGTGGACATCGGGCGCCTCCACCCCCGTCTAGTGTTGCCTACGGGGCAGCCCAAGGCTGTCAACACGTGGTCTCGCGCAGAGCTCGTCGACCCCCGTGCGAGGGCGGTGGTGAAGAGGATGAATGTGGACCTAAGGCCGAGCAACTTGGGGACGGCGAAGCTGACCGGGGCCACGCTCCTGAGGGAGTTCTTGGAGCACCGGGTGGCTCCACTCCAGGGGCACTCCCTCCCATTGTAGAGGCTTGGGGAAGCGGACGCCGCCTTGCGCCTAAGCTCTGAGGCCCTGACCGATGAGAATCTGGTCGCGGCCCTCCATTCCTTGGTTGGGGGAGACGTGGCGAAGCCGGTGGGCGCCCCCGTCCCCCTGTTCCTTCGTGACGACTGCGAGCAGGTGGTGAATGCCATGCCCACCTTCAATGGTGAGGGACTGGTGCCCGCGGAATCTCCCGAGGGTCTTGCGGCGCTGGCAATGGTGAACGTGTCCTCCGACAGCTCTAGCGGGAGCGAGGGGGAAGAAGAGGCGGAGGAGGAAGAGTCTGACTCTGTGGCGACTGGTGAGGAGTCGAGGGAGTCTTTCCCTCAGCGCAGGTCCCAGGCCCTCCGCTCCATGCCGGACGATGACGAGGCCGGCGCCAGGCGAGAAGGGGAGGGCTCCCCCTTTGTCACAAGGAAGGGCAGGTCGGGGCTGGTGCCCCCAGGGTCCGCTCTGGTCCCTGGGTGGTCTGAGGCCAGCTCCACCCCTCCTGACGTGCCCTCTGCTTCCGGGCCTCCCGAGGCTGACCCCAGCTGCAGGCTCTCGGGCTTCATGTTTGGCCGGAGGTTGCTCGGGTCCGCGAGCGACGACCAGTAAGTGCTCGATTCGTGCTTCACTTGGTTTCTGCCGCCGAGGCATGACGTCCATATTCTTTTGTCAGGCTGGCGCCTGCGGCGAAGAGGTTGAAAGGGGCTTCTGCGGCCCCGCTTGGGGCGAGTCCACCTGCTGGGATGGCGCCTTCGTCCACTGAGGGGAAAGACGGCGCGGCTCGCGCTTCCCCTGCCCGGTCGTCCTCGCGAGTCCGACTGGGACGCCTTGGCGAGGAGTCAGCCCCCGTGGCCCCGCTGACCCTGGAGTCGACTGCGCTCGATGCTGCAGCAAGGGCAGCCAAGGCCCAGGCGGTTCCTTCCTGCCAAGCCGTGATCACGCTGCCGTCTTCTTCGCCCGCTCCGCCGGTTCCCGCTTCTTCTGTTTCCTCTATCACCGTCTTCGACCAGGTCGCCAGCAAGCTGAGCCAGCTGCGGGAGGATCTTCTGAGCGCGGACCCTCGCCTAGTGGCCGGGCGCCTGGAGCTAGCTTCTGGCTGGGCCCGTTCCGCTGCCTCCGTCCGAGCGGCGCTGAGCCAGGCCGTGGCAGCCTCCGATGGGGAGAAGCAGGCCGCCAATCAAGCCAAGGCCGCTCGCGACGCTGCCCTGGGCGATGCTGAGGCTACCAAGGCTCGCTGCGAGGCACTGTAGACCGAGCTGCAAGGCCTGCACGACGAGCTCGCCAAGGAGGTCCACGGCCGCCAGGAGAAAGAGAAGGAGATGAAGGCTCGGGAGGCTGCCGTCAAGGACCAGGACGTCAAGTTGATGACCGCCACGGCTAGTTGGAGACGCTGGAGCGGTCACTGAAGGCGGAGAGGACCGAGCTAGACGCCAAGGCGAAGGTCCTGGCGGAGGATCGGGTGGCCTTCACGAAGATGGAGAAGAGGGCTCGTGCCGCGCTGAAGATGCTTTACAAGAGCGGCTTGGAGGAGCCGCTGGCCGGTGCGAAGGATGGCCCCGCCGAGGTGCTTCCCTTCCTGGTCCATGCGCTTGAAGATGTCGTAGACGGCCTTGGCCCCACGGCCGAGGCCGATGCGCATGCCCTGTCTTCTGCGGCGCTGACGCATGTCCTCAGCCACGTCTACCTACGCGACCCCGACGTCGACTTCAATAGCCTGCTGGAACCCGTGAGCGGCGACCTTGTCGCTGCTACCGCTGAGGCCGTGAAAGGCCGAGCCGAAGCTTTGCTGGGGAGGTTCCGCGCCTTCAGCGTCTTGCCCGGGCGCGGTGCCGCTAGCTTCGCGGCCCCAGGAGACGGGGTTTCCCAGCGCGACTCCACCACAGGCAGCAGCGCCACTGGAGAGTGATCCCTTCGCGGCTTCTGTCCTATTTTTATTCCTGCAACATGCACCATGCCTCGCAGAGGCGTTTAAACTTGTGTTTGACATCATGAAACAATCTATGGCTTGTAATATTTGCTTTCAATTTCCTGGAATTTGCATTTTTCTCCCCTACTTGCTCGCGCTCTATGTCGGCAGGGCCCGGCCCCGCACATACCTCACCCAGCGTTAGCCCCGACCGGAAACCGGGACGGGACTAAGGAGTGAGGGGCTACGTGGCAAGTTAGGCTCCTGAGTCGCGATGCTCAGGAGTCCCCCTTGACGCGCAAGCAACAAGTAGGAAAGGGGGGAACGAGGAGTGGATTGATCGTTCTGCGCCTGCAGGGCCCGGCCCCGCGCATATCTCACCCAGCGTTAGCCCCGACTGGAAACCAGGACGGGACTAAGGAGTGAGGGGCTACGAGGCAAGTTAGGCTCCTGAGTCACGATGCTTACAAGTCCCCCTTGACGTTCAAACGATTTCCGTACCTTGGCTCCGCTCGGGGAGGGGCGCGTGACGACCAGGTCCGAGGGACCTAGCTGGGTGGCGTGCGCTCGGGCGAGGCCCGGGCGTAGCCCCCGTGTCCAGCCCCCTCGCGCGGCGCTCCCGAGGGGAGGCGTTGCAATGGTGCCGAACACTGAGCTCCGGGCTCCCTGAGGTTGGTACGGCCGCGGGCCGCCCTCAGTTGTTTATCACCAGCACGGAGCATAACGCTTACGTATGTGTACGGGCATAGCCGCTCCTCGGCAGTGTCGTCAGCCAGCACGGAGCACGGTGCTTCCACTGGTACGTGGGAGGGGGCTCCCCTCTGGGAGGAGCCCCCGGGGCGTGTACAGCCCCGCCCTGACATGTGGCCGGCACGGTAGGGCTAGGAGAGGTGTATCTGGGCACTCATGAGCAAGCGCGGGACTCACGAGGCCCTACCTCGAGGTGGGTTGCACCTGGCTCTGGGCCTTTATCAATGGTGTGTTCCTGTAGGGTGGTTAGAATGCAAATGCTCTACGTCCTCAGGTCCCGGCCCTTGAGCGAGCTCAGCCGCCACTAGTATGACAGGTCGCAATGCCGTGGGTCAAGGCCAGGGGGTGAGGGCTGGAGAGCCAGTAGGATCCCATGAGTCGCGATGCTCAGGTACCCCCCCTTTTAACATGCAAGCGCTTTGCATGAAAGCGGAGAAGTCCGCGATAAGCAGCAGGTGACAATTAAGCACGAAAGAGCAAATTCATTTTAAGTAGACGCGGGAAAAGCAAACGCCGCTGGGCCAGGCCCGAACAGCTCGGGGATGATGCAGCCCGAGGGGCGCCCCCAACAAGGTAAGTAAAGAGCATAAGCAAAATGGATACATGCCGCAGGGACGGACCCACGCGACCTGGGAATGATGCGGCCCTGTGGGCACTCCCAGCTAAAAACGGAACTTAGAAAGATGTCACCTGGTGTCATTGAAGATGGAGTGGTGTTGAAGAAGCGGGCGATGCGCGATGAAGGCGTCGACCCTCACGAGCCCCCAGGCCTAGGAGCCTCGGGAGGCTCCGGGGGCACATGCGAGTCTCCGAGGGCCATCTCCATCTCCGCCAGGACCGCACAATGCCTGACCTCCTAAGCCTCCAGAATGCTCCTCAGCAGGCGCTGATGAGCGACGACCGTGTCTGGCAGGCCGAAAGGCATGCGAACGTAGCTGTGAGGTGGACCCTCACAACGCCCCATGCGCAAAGGCCAGAGGCGCTCCTGAGACGCGGCTCGGTTGAGCCCTGGCACGTCGCCGCAGACGCGCAGCCCACCATCCTTGCCTGGATGTGGGGCCATGGTGGGCAAGCGGCGGCTGCCGAGCATGATTCTCGACTCCTGTAGCTCCTGGGTGCTCCTTGCGATGAACTCCTGTGGGTTTGGTCTTCCTTGCCTTGTACCTTCCGGAGGGAAACGTGCCTGGAAGCACCCCTCCAAGTGGTGCCCGAGCGCCTCCCTCGCGACCTTGGCAAAGTCGGTGACTCCCCAAGAAAGAGCCCCCGAGCCCTGCCTGAGGAGGGCGCCGGGCGCGCCTTCCTATGCAAGGGAGGGTGGCACTCCCTGATTGGGCGCAGATCCTGACGCAACACCTCCGGAGGCGCCTGCCTCCTTGTGGCTTGGGCCAGGCGAAACCTTCTTCTTCTTAAGGGTCGCCTAGGGAAGTGTTCGGTTCCTGCAGTTTGGGTCTTCGATTGCTGCGGCTTGGAACACGCGCTCAAGTGAACACACTGCGTCCCTTTCTTCACAGGGTACGGTGATGACTCCACCGCTTCCTGGCATCTTGAGGACATTGTATCCATGGTGAGTCATTGCCATGAACTTGGCCAGGGATGGGTACCCGAGGATGGCGTTGTATGGCAGACGGATGTGGGCGACGTCGAAGTCGATGAGCTCGGTGTGGTAGTTGTTGTGCCGCCCGAAGGTGAATGGAAGGCGAACCTGCCCTATTGGAACAGTGGAACCATCAGTGACTCCTGAGAATGGCTTGGTTTGCTGAAGCTGATCATACGACACTTGGAGATTGTCGAACATCTCGACGGACAGGACATTGAGTCCTGCTCCATCGTCAATGAGGGTCCTGGTGACCTACACGTTGCTGATGACTGGGGAGCAAAGCATCGGGAGGACCCCGGCCGTTGCCGAGAACTTGAGCTGATCCGCTGAGCTGAACGTGATAGCGCACGCGGACCACCTGAGAGGGCGCGTGGCCTCAAGCTTGGGGAGGACTGCATTCACCTCGCGAGCAATTTTCTTGAAGATGCGCTGTGAGGCTGGGGCCTACACGCCACCCAAGATGCAAGCGATCGCGCGCGGCTCCTGGAAGCCCACAGCTCCCTCGTCTTGATGTTGGTCTTCGTTCCTCCTTGGCGGTGGCGGCAGAGGAGTAAGGCCTGCGTTGCCGTGCGGGCGATCCTCACGAGGCTGATCTCTCCAGCCTCCCTCGTGAGGCTGGTCCTGCCAGCGATCCTCGCGAGGTCGGTCGCGCAACCCTTGGCGAGGGCCACGGTCTTCCCATCGTCCGCCACCTCTTCCTCCTCCTCGGCCATAGCCCCTGTCATTGCACTCGGGGCGTCGGCCGACACGTCCATCTCTCACGGCCCTGAGCTCTTGACATTCGTTGGTGTTGTGGGTGTGGAGGTCGTGGTACACGCAGTATCGACTGCCCTTGGATGACTCAGGCTGATCCCTGCCACGCTTGGTGTCTGGTTCGACTGCAAGCACGGCAGCCCCCTTGCGCTTCACGTCCTTGGCCTTGGGCTTCTTCTCTTCTGGGTCGGCAGCCGGGAGTTCGAGGAGGGAAAGGCGCCCTTCCTCAGCCCTGGCGCACTTGGTCGCCAAGTTGAACAGCTCCAGGGATGTGCACAGGTCTTCATGGATTGCTAGCTCCTCCATCTTGATGTCGTGTACGCCATCGGAGAAGGCCGAGATGATGGCTTCTTCAGTCACCTTGGGGATCTTGAGGTGAGCGTTATTGAAGCACTGGATGTATTTTTGCAGGGTTTCCCCTTGCTGTTGCTTGATGCGGCGCAGATCGCTCACATCCGGGGGCCGGTCGTGAGTGCCCTAGAAGTTGGCGATGAAGCGAGTGCGCATCTCGTCCCAGGAGGAGATTTTGCCAGGAGCCAGGTTCAGGAGCCAGGTGCGGGCCCTGTCCTTGAGCGCCATGGGGAACCCGTTCGCCATGACCCTTTCATCTCCGTTGGCGGCTTCGATGCATAGCTCATAGAGCTGCAGGAACTCCGCAGGGTCCGCCGTGCCATCGTAGCGAGGGGGCAGGTCAGGCTTGAACTTGCCTAGCCATGCGACGCCGCGTAGCTCGGGGGTGAGGCCACGGCAGCCTGTTGTGGCCACCGGTGCCTTTTGCTGGTACTGGCCTTGCTCCTGGGGATTACCGCGCGCTGCCGCTTGGAGCAGCGCGGGGTCTTGGCGTGGAGGTGCAGGGACGCGATCTTGGCGCGCCGGCGCTGGGAGCGCATGAGCACCTTCCTGGGGACGAGGGATCTCTTGGCAGCTCCATCTTGCTGCGCAGGCACTGGGCACGGAGGGTCTCGCCTTGGGGCTGCGCGCCTTGGAGCCAGGGCGCCTTCTTGGGGAGGAGGTGGTGGAGGCACCTCCTGATCCTCGCCTCATGCGCGGAATGGAGGGCAAGGCAGCGAGAAGGACGGCAAGGGGGAGCCCCCTGCGGTGCTGATGAGCTCGGTGATGCGGGCGAGCCAGTCTTCGTAGAGGTCGTCGAACGGGCGGTAGTGCAAGAGCTCTCTTGCCAGGAGCAGCGCAGCGTGCGCGTCCGTGGGGGACGAAGCGGCTGGAGTCAGCGACGGTGTGGCAGTGCGGACCTCCTGCCATACCGAAGGATGCTGGGACGAGGCCTGCTGCTCATTCCCCTCCAGGCCGGTGGCGGCGTTGGCGGCAGGCGATGGGGAACGACGAGGGCGTCCGCCGACGGGCGTCGTCTGGGCGGCGTTGGCGGCAGGCGATGGGGAACGACGAGGGCGTCCGCCGACGGGCGTCGTCTGGGCGACGCGGGCGGCGAGAGCAGCCCGGCGCTCAACGCGAGCCCGACGAGCGTCAGCCATGGACAAGACGGAAGATCACACGCAAACAACGGAAGAAAGATTCCGGCACACCCCTACCTGGCGTGCCAAATGTCGGATTTCGGGTTCCAGCAGACCCTTGAGGTTCGAACACTGGGGTGCGCACGGAGATCTCTCCCCTACTGATCTACGTCCAATCTCCTCGCGTGATCTAAGCTGGAAACAACGAACAACACAAGGGACATGAGATTTATACTGGTTCGGGCCACCGTTGTGGTATAATACCCTACTCCAGTGTGTGGTGTGGTGGATTGTCTCGGGGGCTGATGATGAACAGTACAAGGGAAGAACAGCCTCGCGAGAGGTGTTCTTGGGCTGGTGCGATGAACTGCTGGGGCGAGTTCAGTTGCCTCTTTCTCTCTCTGCTAGGGTTCTATCAGATCTCTAGCCGTCTCTCTTTTATCCCCCTGGGTGTCTCCTTCCTTCTATAGTGGCTAGCTCTATTTATAGGGGCCCTGGGCCTCTCCCCAAATAATGAGCGGGAAGGGCGCCAACAATTGGCCATTTTGAAGGGGAACATCTAGTACAAGTTATCCTGACCAAAGGTGGTCTTCGGCTACCAAAAGCTCTGGTGATGACGCCGTCTTGGGCTCCACAGAGACCTCCGTCCTGCCGCTCTGCTGGTCTTGGTCCCGTTGCACCAAAATGGTAACCTTTGCCCGATGCCTTGGCCTATGCTTGCCCCCTTTGCACCAAAGGGGAAACAAGGACACTACGCAGGCCGGCGCCCGCCTGGTCTCGATCGTCATGGCTTGCGTCACGGGCTCCTTGCAAGGTACCCCTGCCTTGATCTCTCTGCCTCCTCGCAAGCCTTCCTGATGAGGTTGCCTCCGAGGAAGCTTTCTGTCGTCCGCCCTGCGAGGCTTGGCCCCTCGCGAGGGTCTTGAGCTTGAGCTGATGAAGATGGGCCGCGCTGGGCCCCCACTTGAGCCACGCCACAGGCCGCAGGCAGGAAAGTCCGGGGAGCCCCATTCCCAGAACGCCGACAATATGAATGCCTCCGGCGGTGTACCGGGATGTGCAATGATCTAGCGTAGCAATGACATAAAAAAATGGACAAGCCATGAAAACATCATGCTAGCTATCTTACGAGCATGCAAAGTAATATGAAAATGAATGCTCAAGTCATGTATATGATGATGATGGAAGTTGCATGGCAATATATCTCAGAATGGCTATGGAAATGCCATGATAGGTAGGTATGGTGGCTTTTTTGAGGAAGGTATATGGTGGGTTTATGGTACCGGCGAAAGTTGCGCGGTACTAGAGAGGCTAGCGATGGTGGAAGGGTGAGAGTGCGTATAATCCATGGACTCAACATTAGTCATAAAGAACTCACATACTTATTGCAAAAGTCTATTAGCTATCGAAACAAAGTACTACGCGCATGCTCCTAGGGGGATAGATTCATAGGAAAAGACCATCGCTCGTCCCCGACCGCCACTCATATGGAAGACAATAAATAAATAAATCATGCTCCGACTTCATCACATAACGGTTCACCATACGTGCATGCTACGAGAATCACAAACTTCAACACAAGTATTTCTACAATCCACAACTACCCACTAGCATGATTCTAATATCACCATCTTTATATCGCAAAACTATTGCAAGGAATCAAACATATCATATTCAATGATCTACAAGTTTTATGTAGGATTTTGTGACTAACCATGTGAATGACCAATGCCTGTCATCTCTCTAAATAGATATAAGTGAAGCAATAGAGTTTAATTCTTTCTACAAAACATATGCCCATGCTCTAACAAATATAAGTGAATCAAAAGAGCATTCTACAAATGGCGGTTTTCTATGTAAAGAGAAACAAGCAATCCAAACTTCAAATGATATAAGCGAAGCACATGAAGCATTCTATAAAGCCATACTCAAAAGATATAAGTGAAGTGCAAAGAGCATTCTATAAATCAACAATGGACTATGTCATACCAGCATGGTGCATAAAATAAAAATGAAAACTAAATGCAAAAGACGCTCCAAGATTGCACATATCGCATGAACGAAACGAATCCGAAAACATACCGACACTTGTTGAAGAAAGAGGGGATGCCTTCCGGGGCATCCCCAAGCTTAGACGCTTGAGTCTCCTTGAATATTTACTTGGGGTGCCTTGGGCATCCCCAAGCTTGAGCTCTTGCCTCTCTTCCTTCTTCTCATAGCGAGACCTTCTCGATCATCAAACACTTCATCCACACAAAACTTCAACAGAAAACTCGGTAAGATCCGTTAGTATAATAAAGCAAATCACTACTCTAAGTACTGTTGCAAACCAATTCATGTTTTGTTTTGGCATTGTAGCTACTGTAATATAACTTTCTCATGGCTTAATCCACTGATATAAATCGATAGTTTCATCAAAACAAGCAAACTATGCATCAAAAACAGAATCTGTCTAAAACAGAACAATATGTAATAATATGAAAATTCACCATACCTCTGGTACTCCAAAAATTCTACCAAAATTGGAAAAAATAAAAAAATTGTATATAAAGACATTTCCAAAAGAATCAGAACCATTTGACGTTCCAGTAAAAAAATGTAAAATCGCGCATTACAGCCAAAGTTTTTGTCCTGCACCATACAAACCAACAAGCAAAGTAAACATCCTAAAGGCAAATCTTGGCACATCATTTTTATTTTTAAACCTTATTAAAGCACACAACAGAAATAAATGACTCTCTAAAACTTCCGGTTTGTCTCCCTGGCAGCGCTTTCTTTAAAGCCATTAAGCTAGGCATATAGTGCTCAAGTAATGGATCCACCCGGATCCCAAGGTATATCAAAGCCAATTCTAATTAACAATGATTTGTAATTTAGTAGTGAGCACAGAGTAACATATATCATGTAATGACGAAGTCTAACTCTCTTCCTATGCATCGGCATGTCATAAAAGAACAATTCATGCACACACAGTAAAGGACAATGCATAGTATAAACAGTTTCTTGCAATTTTATCATGTTGGAAACATAGAGAGGTGGAGATATAGTTACTCTCTCATAATAATTGCAAGTAGGAGCAGCAAGCACATGCATATTATATTCATCAAAATCATCATGTGTAACAGTAAAAGGCAACCCATCAATATAATCCTTAATAAGTGCAAACTTCTCTGATATAGTGTAGTTGGGAGAATTCAAAAAGATAATAGGACTATCATGCGTGGGTGCAATAGCAACAATTTCATGCTTAACATAAGGAACTATAGCAAGTTCATCTCCATAAGCATAATCATATTGGCATCTTGGCCACAAGCATAGCAAGCATCATCAAAAAGGGATATTTCTAGAGAATCAACGGGGTCATGACAATCATCATAGCAATCATCCTTTGGTAAGCACGAAAGGAAATTAAACAATGTATGAGTTGAAGAGTTACTCTCATTAGAAGGTGGGCACGGGTAGCTAATTCGCTCTTTCTCCTTTTGTTCTTCGCTCTCCTCATCATATTTTTCATCCAATGAGCTCACAGTTTCATCAATTTCTTCTTCCATAGGCTCCTGCAAAATATTTGTCTCTTCTTGGACAGCGGAGGAGACCTCAATATATGGTTTAACATAGGCATTAGAAGCATAATTCTCATCACAATATTCAAGTATGGCAAAAATTTCAGATTTGTAAAGAGTAGCATCATACTTTTCAATTAAAGAAACAATTTCATAAGCACCCTTAAAAGCAACAAATTCTTCAATTTGTTGAACATCATAGTAATTATAAACACCCTTAGCATAAGAAGATACCATTCCATTATCAATAAACTCACATTGGTAGGGAAGGTGTTTCTTAGGGTTTTCAGAACAACAAGCAACATAATATATTTCACATAAATTCCAAGCATGGCATTGCAAACGATGAATTTGATCCAGTAAACGTTTCCCTTTTTCAGATATATGGTCTCACACATAACAAGCATGCTCATCTAAGGATTTGCCCTCAACTATGCTAGTTGGGGTTTCGGCACGAGCAAATAGGGATTGAAGATGATCCAAGTAATAAGCTTCAGGAGTGTGATAGATTTTGAGTGGTTCTGCAACCATTGGTTCAGTAGGTACAACTATTTTTTTGGTATTTTGCGTTTCCGACCCATAACTAAAGATAGAAAACAAGAGCACAAAATAAAAACTACTTAGTGATAAAGCAAACAAGCACACAGGAGAATATTCACCCCACGCTATTGCTCCCCGACAACGGCGCCAGAAAAAGGTCTTGATAACCCACAAGTATAGGGGATCAAGTGTAGCCTCTTTTGATAAGTAAGAGTGTTGAACCCAATGAGGAGCTAAAGGTAGAAAAAATATTCCCTCAAATTCTATCGACCACTGATACAACTCTACGCGCGCTTAACGTTCGCTTTACCTAGAACAAGTATGAAACTATAAGTACTTTGTAGGTGTTTTTGGATAGGTTTGCAAGATAATAAAAAGCGCATAAATAAAAAGTAGGGGCTGTTTAGATAAACACAAAACTAAGTTAGTTTTAGTAGAGAGCTTGTTGTTACGAGAAAGTTATTTTTCCCTAGGCAATCGATAACTAGACCGGTAATCATTATTGCAATTTTATTTGAGGGAGAGGCATAAGCTAACATACTTTCTCTACTTGGATCATATGCTCTTATGATTGGAACTCTAGCAAGCATATGCAACTACTAAAGATCATTAAGGTAAAACCCAACCATAGCATTAAAATATCAAGTCCTCTTTATCCCATACGCAAACAACCTACTTACTCGGGTCTGTGCTTCTATCACTCACGCCACCCACCATA
Organism: Triticum dicoccoides; assembly: GCF_002162155.2. Classification (NCBI taxonomy): domain Eukaryota; kingdom Viridiplantae; phylum Streptophyta; class Magnoliopsida; order Poales; family Poaceae; genus Triticum; species Triticum dicoccoides. The sequence continues at coordinate 254,331,729 of NC_041388.1, forward strand.
AGCAAATCATGAACATATTGCAAACCCTACAGAGGGAATCCCTCATGCTTGCGTGACACAGAGAGCACCATATGACAGCACCAATAATAAAACATGCAACTCAAACCAATCACGATCATCAATTAACCCATTGGACAAAACGGATCTACTCAAACATCATAGGATAGCCATACATCATTGGGAAATAATATATAGCGTTGAGCACCATGTTTAAGTAGAGATTACAACAGGTAAAAGAGGGGTTATACCACTGCATAGAGGGGGGAAGAGTTGGTGATGATGGCGGTGAAGTTGTTGGTGAAGATTGCGGTGATGATGATGGCCCTTGGTGGCAGTCCAGTGCCACCGGAAGCGAGGGGGAGAGAGCCCCCCTCCTTTTTCTTCTTCTTCTTCGTCCTTGACCTCCTCCCTAGATGGGAGAAGGGTTTCCCCTCTGGTCCTTGGTCTCCATGGCGTGGGAGGGGCGAGAGCCCCTTCGAGATTGGATTTGTCTCTCTCTATTTCTGCGTTCTCCCCTGCTGCCCTTTCACCGTTTCGTATATATATGGAGATCCGTAACTCCGATTGGACTGAAATCTTCGCCGAGATTTTTTTCCTGAAAATTAGCTTTCTTGCGGCAAAAGAATAGCATTAACTGCCTTACGGGGGGGGCACGAGGGTCGGGGGTGCTCCTAGGGGGTGGTGCGTGCCCCCTGCCTCGTGCCCTCCTCGGGAACCGTCTCGCGTGGATTTTTCTTCCCATATTTTCCATATATTCCAAAAACAATCTCCATCTGTTTTTATCCCGTTTGGACTCCGTTTGATATGGATTTTCTGCAAAAAAAAACATGCAACAAACAGGAACTGGCACTGGGCACTAGATCAATATGTTAGTCCCCAAAAATAGTATAAGAAGTTGCCAAAAGTATATGAAAGTTGTAGAATATTGGCATGGAACAATCAAAAATTATATATACGACGGAGACGTATCGACAACACCTCCACTTTCAGCACACGTTCAGCTCGGTGACGTCCTCACCTTCTTGATCCAGCAAGACGGGCAAAGTAGTAGATGAGTTTCGGCAAGACAACGGTGTGGTGGCGATGGTGATGCAACTATCTCCGCAAGGCTTCGTCGAGCACTACAAAAATATGACTAAGGATGAACTAGAGGGAGAGGGGTGTCGCTCACGGCTAGGGAATCATGGTGTGTGTAGCCCCTCTCCCTCCTCTCATATATATAGGTGGAGGGGGAGGGGAGGCAGCCCCTAGGGCTCCCCAAGTGGCCGGCGGCTACCCTAGGGCGCCTACCCTGGCCGAATCCCACTTCCCATATTTGTGCATGCGGGGAGGAAAGGGGGGCTGCCTGCCTTTGGGGCGCCTCCCCCTTCCTTCCTTCCCTCTTTGGTGCGTGGTCAAGGGGTGGATGGGCGCACCAGCCACCTTGTGGGCTGGTGTGCTTCCCCCCTTTGGCCCATAAGGCCCACCGCTTGCCGGTGGCCTCTGAGGGTGTCCTGGATTAGGGGGTCCTCAAACAGCCGGACTATATACTTTGGCCGGACTGTTGGACTATGAAGATACAAGATTGAAGACTCTGTCATGTGTCCGGGTGGGACTCTTCTTTGCGTTGAAGGCAAGCTTGGCAATTCGGATATGTAGATCTCCTCCCTTGTAACCGACTCTGTGTAACCCTAGACCCCTCCGGTGTCTATATAAACCGGAGGGTTTAGCCCTTAGGACAAGAACAATCAGAATCATAGGCTAGCTGCTAGGGTTTAGCCTCTACGATCTCGTGGTAGATCAACTCTTGTAATACTCATATCATCAAGATCAATCAAGCCGAAAGTAGGGTATTACCTCCATCGAGAGGGCCCGAACCTGGGTAAACATTGTGTCCCCTGCCTCCTGTTACCACCAACCTTAGAACCACAGTTCGGGACCCCCTACCCAAGATCCGCCGATTTTGACACCGACATTGGTGCTTTCATTGAGAGTTCCACTGTGCCGTCACGATAAAGGCTGGATGGCTCCTTCGCCCATCGGCAATGATGCGATCCAGGGTGAGGTTTTTCTCCCCGGACAGATCTTCGTATTCAGCGGCTTCGTACTGCGGGCCAACTCGATTGGCCATCTAGAGCAGATCGATAGCTACGCCCCTGGCCATCAGGTCAGATTTGGAAGCTTGAACTACACTGCTAATATCCGCGGATACTTGATCTTCGATGGATTCGAGCTCATGTCAGGCGTGCCGCATAGTCACGACGAGCATGACTTAGCTCTGCCATCGGACGGTTTTTGGGAGATCGCACCTGCGGTTACTCCGGCCCTCAATCTGGAGCAGATCGTGCCATCCGAGGACGGGTGGATGGACCCCGCCACGGAGGCCGCACACTCAACGACGATAGAGCCGAATACCGACTTCACCTCTTATGAGACCTGTGTTACTGGACTCTTGGATTCGTCCCCGGCCATAGGCTCCGAACCGCCTGCATCCATGCCTATCCAATCTGATTGGGCACCGATCATGGAGTTTACCTCCACGGATATTTTTCAGCACTCGCCCTTGGGCGATGTGTTAGATTCATTGAGGTCTCTCTCCTTGTCAGGAGACCCTCGGCCGAACTATGTCTGGCTCGAGTGGGAAGCGGACGACGAAGGAATTCGTTCCCCACCCACTACCCACTTAATAGCCACCGTCGACGACTTAACCGACATGGTTGATTTTGACTCCGAAGAAATCGACGGTATGGACGACGATGTAGGAGAGAAACAGGAACCACCGCCCACAGGGCGCTGGACAGCCACTTCATCACACCATATATACATGGTGGATACACCCAAAGAAAACAACGACGAGGAACAGGAGGATGCAGCGAAGGATAGTCCCCTCGAGAAGCAACCAAAGCGATGACATAGGCGCCGCTCCAAATCCCCCCTCAGCAAAAACAATGATAACAGCGCAAGAAAGAATAATACCCAGTCGACTCCAAAGGAAACGACGGCCACATGGACCCAGCGATGGAGCAGGATGAGCCAGCGGACGGCGAACATAGTATAGAGTCGTTGTCCGATCACGGTGACGCCGAGGGTAAAGCTCATCAACCTGTCTCCGGAGAGGAGAACAGTCCGGACGATGATGCACACATCATCTCGAAAAGGCACTTGGAACAAGAGAACCTCCATAGAAGGCTTATCGCCACCGCGAGGAGCCTGAAGAAGCATAAGCAAAGTCTTAAGGCCGCGCAGAATACGCTCAACAGCAGATGGAACAAAGTGCTTGACACTGAAGAAAAGCACGGCGACAGTCACCACACAAAGAGCTACCCAAAGCGCAAGCTGCTTCCTGAATTCGACGACGAGGCTTTAGAGCCCACTCAGCCGAAAAATAAAACGGCCGATCAGCCGGATCGACCATTCTGTGGCCGCGACGGGGTGGCTAACGACGTCTCACACAAGTCAGCACACGATTTACGTGAAGACCTGCACAAAAAGCCGGCATGGCTAGATCCATCTACGGATCTAGGAAGCGCGCTCCGACATAGAATCGTGGCCGCCCAAACAACTATACTGACCGAATAACAGCTCGAAATCAAAACCAAACGCTACAACCGTCCGAAGAATGCCATGACACATCCAAATACAGGGGTGCCGCGCACCCCCTATGCTTCACAGATGAGGTGCTGGACCATGAATTTCCAGAGGGATTCAAACCCGTGAACATAGAGACATACGACGGAATGACAGACCCTGAGGTCTGGATTGAGGACTTTATCCTTCACATCCACATGGCTCGCGGAGATGATCTCCACACCATAAAATACCTGCCCCTCAAATTGAAAGGACCAGCTCGACACTGGC
>NC_041388.1:254335844-254356635 GCF_002162155.2 Triticum dicoccoides
GGGAAGAGTTTGAGGATGCTTTTAGGGCCAATTTCCAAGGGACCTATGTCCGACCTCCGGACGCAAACGATTTAAGTCACATAATTCAACAGCCTGGAGAGTCAGCCCGAAAGCTTTGGAACAGATTTCTCACGAAGAAGAATCAAATCGTCGACTACCTAGATGCCGAACCCTTAGTGGCTTTCAAACATAGTATCCGGGACGAATGGCTCACCAGACACCTCGGCCAGGAAAAACCGAGGACAATGACAACCCTAACAAGCCTTATGACCCGCTTTTGCGCGGGCGAAAACAGTTGGCTGGCCTGTAGCGGCACCAGCAACCCAGGCACATCCGAAGTCAGGGATGGAAACGGGAAACCGTGACACAATAAAAGCAAGCATCGAAACAACGAAGACAGCCCAGACAACACGGCGGTAAATGCCGGATTCCGGGGCTCTCGACCCGGTCAACGGAAAAATCCATTTAAAGGCAGCAGAGATGGACCGTCCAGCCTAAACTAGATTCTAGACGGACTATGTCAGATTCATGGCACCTCCGACAAACCTGAAAATCACACCAACAGAGAATGCTGGGTCTTCAAGCAGGCCGGCAAGCTAAACGCCGAACACAATGGGAGGGAGACACCAAGCGAAGACGAAGATGAGCCTCGCCAGCTGAACACCAGGGACAGAAAAAATTCCCACCAGAGGTCAAAACAGTGAACATGATTTACGCAACTCACATACCGAAGAGGAGGCGCCAGCGTGCACCTCGAGACGTATACGCCGTGGAGCCCGTCATCCCCAAGTTCAACCCTTGGTCGGCCTGCTCGATCACTTTTGATCGCGGGGATCACCCGACTAGTATCCGGCACGGAGGATCGGTTGCCTTGGTGCTAGACCCAATAATTAACGGATACCATCTCACCCGAGTCCTTATGGACGGAGGCAGTAGTCTTAATCTGATATATCAGGACACCGTCTGCAAAATGGGGATAGACCCGACAAGAATCAGCCAAAGCAATACTACCTTTAAAGGAATAATACCAGGCCCAGAGGCCCGCTGCACGGGCTCTCTAGTACTAGAGGTTGTATTCGGTTCTCCCGACAACTTCCGAAGCGAAGAATTAACCTTCAACATCGCTCCATTCCGAAGTGGCCATCACACACTACTCGTAAGAACGGCCTTCGCTCGTTTTAATGCAGTACCGCATTACGCTTATCTTAAGCTTCAGATGCCCGGTCCACGTGGCATCATCATAGTTAGCGGAAACACAGAGCATTCCTCACGTACGGAGGAATATGTGGCGGCTCTAGCAGCCAATCACTGAACGGCCTCTCCAACCAGAAGAAATGATCGGTCGTCAAGACCGTGGACACGGTTAGACGAGTCCGGTGCACCACTACCTGTAACAGCTCAGATAAACCTGAGATTGGGTCGATGGATATATCCCCATAGGTGGTGCTAGGGGCTTCCCGCATGTAAAAAGAGCTACAGTTTGGCTTGACCCTATTTAGATTGCATTTTAATGGTTCATTAAGAATAACCAATTTTTCGCACGAATACTTTCACTTGCGTTTTTCTCTTTTACAGATGATCATCGTGCTACACCCTTCCAGAATACGGCACAACAGAGACACATGCGCAGACGTGCAGTAGGGCCCCGCTCAAAGGCTTCTTTTTAGATTAAGACCCTGTGTAAACCTTTTTTACTCTCTCTTGTTGCTTCACTCCCTCCGGATACTCAACACAACCGAAAGGGATGCTAGCATTATTGACATTTCGTCACGTCAGACTAATGCAAGTACGTGGAAATTCAGGGCTCATAATCAAGGGCGTTACTCAGCCCAGTATATGTTGTAAAGTCCGAATACCTTAGGGAGTGTTCGGCGTCGCGAGTTTGGCCTTATATGCATCAGCTCCTAATCATGTCTTTGGTCAATAGTTGGGTTTGCCCGGCTCCCGTGTTTTGCTACCTTACGTTCCGCTCTATCGGCTAAGGTGGCACCGGGAGAACTACTGCGATTGTGCCTTGGTTCATCTGGATGAGCACCTCAGTAGAGAAAGCCGAAAACTGACTGTCATGATAAAGCGCGAGACTGGTCAACTACTCGATGACTCAATGGAATCTTGGTGATTCCTCCGCATTAACGAAGGACCGGTTTCCCGGTCATGTATGTACGCGCACCGTATTCGGATGAGCGCGGAAGTACCAGGGGCTATATAGTAGCCCCACTGTCAAACTCCTATGGATAAGTGAATGTGTTAAAGCTATATAGTCCGATTGCCTTGTTCGCCGCGCTATCACCTCCTTAATGGACCAAGACATTGGGTCAAGTGTGAATACGTGCTTTTCTGAACACCCCCGCATTATGTGCGTGGGGGCTGAAGCCGACGACTGCAAACTTTCAGATTATATACATACATAAACGGCTGCACAGGAGGCATCATAATACTTTCAGGCAAAAGTATAAACACAACCTTTATAATCCAAATAGCATTGTTTTTACAATTGGGATACATGTCACTCGAACATGATACTCTTCGAGCACTGAGCCTCTATTAAACGAGCGCCTTCTAGGACTTCTTCAAAATAGTGCTCAGCCGGGACCTGGCCTACGGCCGGATCCCGGGTTGCAATGGCGGTGGCCTCCATCTCTGCGCAGTATGTATTAACACGGGCAAGAGCCATCCACGCACCCTCTATGCACGCCGACCTCTTTACAGCAACGATATGCGGCACAACACCAAGGAATCGTTGCACTAAACCAAAAAAAACTATTCAGCCTTGGTCCCTTCGGCCAAAGATGATCCACGACAGACCTCATGGAAAGTTCGGACAACCTATGGAGCTCGGCCCACTCGGCCATTTGTTCATTTAACAGCAGCGGACGCGTTGGAGCACTGAACTACGACCAGAACAATCTTTCCACTTCATGATCTTTTTGATCTTTGAAAAACTCAGTCGCATCAGCAGCACTCATTGCCAAGTCTGAATACACGTCTATAGCACTCCATAATTGATCCAGAGGGGCATACTTCGGATCTCCGAACTTCATTCGCAACAAAAAGGGCTTCCCGGCCATGATATCTCTGGCCTGACGGAGCTCCTCCTTTGCCGCTCTGATTTCAGAGCGGGTTTCCTTGGCTGTTTCCATGGCTTTCTTCAGGTTAACCGCTTTCGCTTGGCTTTCCTTTTCAAGAATCTCCTATCGGCCGGCGGCATCTTTCAGCTCAACAGCCATCTTGGCTATCTTATCTTTGCTTTGGCGATGAGCAGCCTGTTCGGCTCTTAAGTCTTCGACCGCCTTTAGGGCAGCCGCATCACTTCTGCTGGCTTGTTCCTTGGCTCGGGCAAGTTCCACCCGAAGGGTCTCCATGGTGGCAGCTCCATCTGCAGTCATAGGATATTATAGATACTAGCATCATGCTCCTCTCAATATTTGTTGACCACCCAAAAATACATACCCTGTGCCTCGTCAAGCCACTTGTTCACAAGCGCAATGTCGGCATCTGCCGCATCAAGTTGCCGCCTCAGGCCGGCAAGCCACCGGACCCTCAGCCGCCTGCACATGAAAGCAGCGCGATCATTACCTGGGACTATGATCCTCTGTTTGCCTCCCCTGGACAGCAACCAGAGTCTCAGGGGCTACTATCTGTATAGAGCACACATAGCGTGTGCGGTACCGTCAATTTATATATATATTACTTTGCGTACCTGAAAACATATTAGCAGGCTCGTAAAAGTCTCATGCAACCCACTTTTGGCGGATGAAATCCTCTCAACCACCGTACCCATTAAAGTACGATGCGCCTATGAGATAGCCGCTTGCTCCAAAAGACCCATCAGTGTGTTCGGTTGTGCATCGGACAATCCCAGACTCTTTCTGTTGCCCTCCTTAGGAGCCGAATACTCCGGACTTTGGGTAGCCGAAGGGTTACCTTCTGGCCTTGGTGGATCAGGAGAAATCCTCCGTGATGACACCTCAGGGTCGTCCGCCCCAACAGGCGGGGAGACAGGAGGAGGCATTTCACTCTCCATCATCTCCGGAAGAAGATCCCCCGAAGACGAACTCTGTCTAGAAGGGCTACAAGCCGGACTGCAAGATATATGTCCCGGTTATTGTCATCAGAGATAAAGCAGGATATATTTACCAAAAGTACTCTTGTTCACTTACAGCTCACGGTGGAGGGCTCGCCCCCTTGCGGGCACTATGCGGTAAGGACGCCCTCCGGGGCAGGGCCCCCTGGCGAAGGTTTCTTCCCTTGTTTGGAAACCTTCGTTTCCAAGTCTTCAGAGGCGGTCCTTTTCCTTCCTTGGGGAGAGGGAATTATAGATTCTTCTCCCTGATTATCCTCCTTCGCGGAGACACTAATTCCCCTGGTTTGGATGAGTAACGCGTGAAGCCCGCTTTCGGCTTCTTTATTCCTCCCTTTATCTTCCCCTGACGGCACTTGATAAGGTGCGTGCTCAAGCTTGCTGGCTAGTACAGGATCCGGTGAGCCTTCGGGAAGGGGGGCCGAACACCTGATCATCTCCGCCTTTCTTATCTAGTCCTGGCCGAGAGCGATTTTTTCAGAATGATGTTGTGACAAATAAAAAGACAGCATGCTCGGCCGCAGAATTACTTACGTGGGTATCTAGATGGTTGCAGTTGAGACCCGCATCCTCGGTGGTGTCCGGACACTTCATTCGTGATCTGAAGAACAATCCATACATCTCTTCGAGCATCATGCCGAAGAATTGTTGAATAGTTCGCGGTCCTTCCGGGTTGAACTCCCACATACGGAGAGATCGATGTTGGCATGGCAGGACCCGACGAACTTGCATTGCCTTGACAAGACTGACGTCCCTCTTGAGGAGATCTCGGATGCGATTTTGCAATGTCAGCACGTCATTAACTGGCCCCCAGTCCAGCCCCTTGTTGACCCATGACGCCAGTTGCGGTGGGGGCCCAAGCGGAAGGCAGGGGCAGCTACCCACTTCATACTTCAGGGAGCTGTGATGTAAAACCACTCCTGCTGCCATAAGTTGGACACCTCCGGGAAGGAACCCTTTGGCCATAGAGCATCATCGCCTTTGCCTATTATGGAACCTCCGCATTCTACGTGTCGCCCATCGATCGTCTTCGGCTTCACATTGAAGGTCTTGAGCCATAAGCCAAAGTGTGGGGTGATGCGGAGGAAGGCCTCACACACAACGATAAATGACGAGATGTGAAGGATGGAATCTGGAGCTAGTTCATGGAAATCGAGCCCGTAATAGAACATAAGCCCTCTTACAATGGGATCAAGACTAAAGCCTAGTCCTCGGAGGAAGTGGGAAACAAATACGACACTCTCGTTGGGTTCTGGAGTGGGGATGACCTGCCCTTGAGCAGGCAGCCTGTGCGAGATTTCGGCGGTCAGATACCTAGCTTCCCTTAGCTTCTTGATGTCCTCCTCTGTGACAGAAGAGGCCATCCACCGACCTTGAAGGTTGGATCCAGACATGGTTGAAGGTCCAAAGCGCTTAGCCTGAGCCTTGGGTGTTTGAACTCAAGGTGTGGGAAGGGAAGGATCGAGCGTGAGAAGAAAAGGACAGGCCTTGGCCCCTTTATAAAAAGGGTGAATACCAAGCACGATTGGGTTACCTACGCCCGTATAGATGAGAATCCCGTGATAAGGGGAACACGATCTCTGCTTCAACAAGACGTGAAGTGGCAGGTAGGGAAAAACGGTTCGTAATGACCGGGCCATGGCAGGACGTCATGTTATGAAAGGTTGTCAGCAGATTAGATTTGTGGAATAATATACTCTCTACGGTGGTATGTGGAATTTGTTTTGCAGAGCCGGACACGATCCTTGTTTTTAAAATTTTCTATGGAGTATTCGAAGAAGGAACCTGCCTTGCAATGCCAAAGACAATTTGCGCGCCGGACTCATCGTCATTGAAGCCTGGTTCAGGGGCTACTAAGGGAGTCATGGATTAGGGGGTCCTCGGACAGCCGGACTATATACATTGGCCGAACTGTTGGACTATGAAGATACAAGATTGAAGACTTCGTCCCATGTCCGGGTGGGACTCTCCTTTGCGTGGAAGGCAAGCTTGGCAATTCGGATATGTAGATCTCCTCCCCTGGAACCGACTCTGTGTAACCCTAGACCCCTCCGGTCTCTATATAAACCGGAGGGTTTAGCCCGTAGGAAAACAACAATCACAATCATAGGCTAGCTTCTAGGGTTTAGCCTCTACGATCTCGTGGTAGATCAACTCTTGTAATACTCATATCATCAAGATCAATGAAGCAGGAAGTAGGGTATTATCTCCATCGAGAGGGCCCGAACTTGCGTAAACATTGTGTCCCCCGCCTCCTATTACCACCAACCTTAGACGCACAGTTCAGGACCCCCTACCCGAGATCCACCGGTTTTGACACCGACAGCCTCCCGGAACCCCTTCCAGCACCCCGATAAAATACCCGGTACTTCTGAAACTTTTTTGATGACCAAATTGAAGGAAATATGCCCTAGAGGCAATAATAAAGTTGTTATTTTATATTTCCTTATTCATGATAATGGTTTATTATTCATACTAGAATTGTATTGATCGGAAACTTAAGTACATGTGTGAATACATAAACAAATACCGTGTCCCTAGTAAGCCTCTACTTGACTAGGTCGTTGATCAAAGATGGTTAAGGTTTCCTAACCATAGACATGTATTGTCATTTGATAACAGGATCACATCATTAGGAGAATGATGTGATGGACAAGACCCATCCGTTAGCTTAGCATAATGATCATTCAGTTTGATTGCTATTGCTTTCTTCATGTCAAATACATATTCCTACGACTATGAGATTATGCAACTCCCGGATACTGGAGGAATATATACCTTGTGTGCTATGAAACGCCACAATGTAGTTGGGTGATCATAAAGATGCTCTACAGGTATTTTCGATGGTGTTTGTTGAGTTGAAATAGATCGAGATTAGGATTTGTCACTCTGAGTATCAAAGAGGTATCTCTAGGCCCTCTCGGTAATGCACATCATAAGCTTACAAGCAAATGATTAAGGAGTTAGTCACAAGGTGATGTATTACGAAACGAGTAAAGAGACTTGCTGGTAACAAGATTGAACTAGGTACGAAGATACCGACGATCGAGTCTTGGGCAAGTAACATACCGATGGGCAAAGGGAATTAAGTATGTTGTCATAACGGTTCGACCGATAAAGATCTTCGTAGAATATGTAGGAGCCAATATGGGCATCTAGGTTCCGCTATTGCTTATTGACCGGAGAGGTGTCCCGGTTATGTCTACATAGTTCTCGAACCTATAGGGTCCACATGCTTAATGTTCGATGATGATTTATAGTGATGCTACATAATCAAACATCAATGAGTGTAAGTATGCTGACAAAGGGCAACAGGTACTGACAAGAGCAATGCAGAGCCAGTATTGTTGTGAGTTCCTTTGAGCAAGGAGATTCATCTGAACTTAGTTTTCATACAAGAGAGAAGGTAAGGCACATGCAGAAATTTAGGAGTTCAAATTTTGAATTGATATCATAGACAGTACCTGACGCTGGGCTCTCAGCAGTTCTAATAGGGGTTTGGCCAGTGGAGTAGGGGTAAAGTGTGGAACAGTTGGGCCTGTGTTTTCTTTCAGTGCTGATCTATCCGATTTATCAGGTATCATTACCTTTTCCAAATACCTAGTTTGTACTCCTTGAGGATCTACACTCACCCTCTTCCTTTTGGACATCTATTACGAAAGAACAACATTTGACGGGAAAAATATAGTATCACGACACATGGAATAGGTACAGAAAATGGATAGGTATGGCATATACTCATATATGATGCTTAAACTAAGCAGATGGTGTAACAAAGTAGAAGAAATGCAAGAGGTCAGATGCAAAATATGTGCGACCAATACAACATTGCCTAGTTAGAGCAAGCACCTTGATGGGTGAATAAGATAGGCCATCCTCCACCATGCCAAGTTTGTTAGCCAGTGGATTGTTCCACAATATTCCTCTCGTGTGCCCATTCTCATATTAATTTTTATAATGTTCAATACCTGACATGCATGAACGCATAAAAACAAGTGAGATTATCTCTGTAATGCAGAAGTGATTCTAATCCAATACTGCCTCCTTGTAAACCCCTTTGTGCTATCTCTGCGATTCTTCTGAGAGATGCCATGCATGCTGTAATTTGGTGTGTGCATTAATATAATGTGGCCTACTACTCAAAATATGAGAGCTCCATAAGTGATGATACTTCACAGATGATAGCTTCAACATATAGTAAAGAAGAACAAGTCAACCTGACCTGACAGATTCAAAATATACTAAGGGAGAACAACTCGACCTGACCAGTTGACCGCAAATGTCTCTGCTACTCTTCCCAACAAGGAACATACTTATTAAAGAAGAGAATAGGATCATCTTAAAGAAGAGCAGAAGAGCAAGGAGATTGAAGATATTACAAGTCTTTCTATACAATGTCGGTTGCCCACCCATGCTGAACCAGAGCGCACAGATAAATACTATTCCTTCCGGTCTCTCCATATGAGGCTCGCATGCATTTCGAAACTAAAGTAGCAACATTTAACTGACCAATTAAACATCTCTCAGTTTTACTAATATCAGCATAATATCATATTTGAATTTGTACAACTAAGCGTGTTTAGCTCGATGGGTGGAGAAGTGCTGTTACGACATGAACCACGTAGGCTGATCATGGTCATCATAAAATGGGGAAACCGTAAGCATGATGAGTATAGTGTTGACTGTGGCAGTGGGATGGCAGATCTGAAGCTGCAAACTACGCAGAAGGTAGTTAGCAACCGATGTTTGCTTTGAAGTAACAACTAAGATTTTGTATGGAGAAGAAACTACAGTCAACAAGTGACAAAGAAATGCAATTCTGATGTCTCTCTATATGTCACGACATGTGTTTGGAAACTCAAGTGGGACCTTTAACTAACCAATTAAAGGTGTCTATTAACTAATATTAGTATCATATCACAATCATATTTGAACAACTAAGCTTTGGAATTTTAAGTGTTGTGTTGTTTAGCTTGAAGGGTGGAGTAATGCTAGTACAACAAAAAGCACCTATGCAGATTATAGTATAGTAGATGAAAGGGGAAAACCATAAGCATCAAGAGTAAAATCAGGATAGTGGAACTAGCTGGACCGGTGGGTGGTGCACATGCTTTTCGAAAAGAATATAGGAACATTAGGTGACCAATTAAATGTTCTCTGTTTTAGTAATATGAGCATCATATCAGATTCGTATTTCAACACCTAAGCTTTGGAATTATGAGTGGCATGTTGTTTCGCTTGATGGGTTGAGGTCTTGAGCAGCAGTGCTAGCACGACACAAAGCACTTACGATGATGGTAGTGAATGTAAAGGGGGGAAACCATAAGCTTTACGAGTATAGTGCCTGTTCAGGGAGTCATGGACTAAGGGATCCTCGGGCGTCCGCCCTGTTGGACATGGGCTAGACTAATGGGTTGTGAAGATTCAGACCGAAGACTCTCTCCCATGTCTGGATGGGATGATCCTCCTTGGCGTGGAAGGCAAGCTTGGCGACCAAATATGAAGATTCCTTTCTCTGTAACCGACCTTGTACAACCCTAGTCCCGTCCGGTGTCTATATAAACCAGAGGGCTTAGTCCGGATCGATATATAATCATAATCATAGTCATGCAGGCTAGACTTCTAGGGTTTAGCCATTATGATCTCGTGGTAGATCAACTCTTGTGATACTCATATTCATCAAGATAAATCAAGCATGAAGTAGGGTATTACCTCCATAGAGAGGGCCCAAACCTGGGTAAACATTGTGTCCCTATCTCCTGTTACCATTGACCTTAGACGCACAGTTCGGGACCCCCTACCCGAGATCCGCCGGTTTTGACACCGACATTGGTGCTTTCATTGAGATTTCCACTGTGCCGTCCTCAAAAGGTTTCATGGCTCCTTCAATCATCTACAACGATGTTGTCCAAGGGGAAGTCTTCCTCCCCGGACAAATCTTCGTGTTCGGCGGCTTCACACTGCGGGCCAACTCACTTGGCCATCTGGAGCAGATCGACAGCTACGCCCCTGGCCATCACGTCAGATTTGGGAGCTTAAACTACGTCGTGGATATCCGCGGAGACTTGATCTTCGACGGATTCAATACCATGACAATCGGTCCCCGTCGCCTCGATGAACATGACCTAGATCTGTCATCGGGCCATGCCCAAGAAATAGCACCTGTAACCGCTCTGGCCTTAGATCCGGAGCAGGTCGCGCCATTCGAGGACAGGAAGCTCAACCCTGCCACGGAAGCTGCAGACTCCACGACGTTGGAGCCGCACACAGACCTAACCTCCGGTAATGCCTGTGTCTCCGGAACCTTGGACTCGTTTCTGGTTATAAGTTTCGAACTATGTTTGTCCGTGCATGTCGAGCATGATCGGTTATCTATCACCGAATTTAGCGTCGCGGACATCTTTTGGCAGTCACCTTTGGGCAATGCACCGAACTCATTAAAAAAATCTATCCTTAGCGGGGGATTCACAGCTGAACTATATCCGGTTCAAACTAGATGCTGATGACGGGGAATTTCGCTCCCCACCCGCCACCCACTTTATAGCCACTGTCGAAGACTTAACAAACATGCTCGATTACGGCTCCGAAGACATCGACGATACGGACGGTGATGCAGATGAGGAGCATGGCCAAAACCCGCCGTTTACCAGACGTTGGACGGCCACTTCTTCATATGATGTATACATAGTGGATACGCCTAAAGAATCTAACAACGACAACAAAGAAGATCCAGTCGAGGACAAACCTCCTAGAACACAGCCTAAGCGCCGATGTCAGCGGCGCCGCTCTAAGTCATGTCATGCACAAGATAGCAGTACCGGCACAGGAGAAGATAATACTCCTGACGGTGCCGGCGATAATGAAGACCCCGTTGAAGCAACTTTCGAATAAGAAGAACGGGAAGATGGGCAAGTTAGCCCCGACGAACAGGCCATAAACAAAGACTCGGAGGATAGTAATTATCTTCCGCTCTTCAAGAATGAGGTGAGCCTCGGCAACAAGGATTTCATCGTGCCTGAAGAACCTCTCGAGCAGGAGTGCTTCAAGCGCCAGCTAATAGCCACTGCAAGAAGCCTGAAAAAGAAGCAGCAACAACTTCAAGCTGATCAAGATTTGCTAAATGATAGATGGACTGATGTCCTAGCAGCCGAAGAATACGGCCTTAAGCGCCCAGCTAAAAGTTACCCGAAGCGCAAATTGCTACCTCAGTTCGATGATGAGGCGCTGGAGCCCATACCATCATCACGGAATGGGGATGACCGACTACCAGGTGGTCGGGATAAAGCGTCAACTCAAGCTGAACACCAGCCCGCCCTGCCTCATTATAAAGGCAAAGATAAAACAGCTCGTGGTCATACATATGACCTCCGGCAGGACCTGAACAACATAGCAAGGCATACCAGATTGATCTACGGATCGCGAGGACGTACCTCGACATGTGTCGACGGCTATATATTCGGACGTGACAAGCCTAGTCATGCACGGGCCGAACACCGCAGACGGACTCCATCGGAGCTACGTCACGATGCGGCCCGATATAGAGGCGCTGCACACCCTCTTTTCTTCACGGACTCCATCATGAATTCCCAGAAGGGTTTAAACCCGTAAATATCGAATCATACGATGGAACAACTGACCCAGCGGTGTGGATCGAGGACTTTATTCTCCACATTCATATGGCTCGTGGAGATGACCTCCACGCCATCAAATACCTCCCTTTAAAACTCAAAGGGCCAGCTCAGCACTGGCTAAACAGTCTGCCAAAAAATTCTATTGGCAGCTGGGAGGACTTGGAAGAGGCCTTCCTTGACAACTTCCAAGGTACATATATCCGACCACCAGATGCTGATGACTTAAGTCACATTGTCCAGCAACCCGGAGAGTCAGCCAGGAAACTCTGGACTAGGTTCTTAGTTAAAAAGAACCAAATCGTCGACTGTCCGGATGCGGAAGCCCTAGCGGCCATCAAGCATGGCGTCCGGGACGAGTGGCTCGCTCGCCACCTCGGTCAAGAAAAACCAAAATCCATGCCAACCCTTACTGATCTGATGTCCCTTTTTGTGCGGGAGAAGACAACTGGCTCGCTCGTAGAAGCAACAGCGCCAGCGATCCGGGCACTTCCGAAGTCTGGGACAGCAATGGCAAACCACGACGCAGTAAATACAAACGCCGCAATGATAATGAAAGAACGCATGACACAGCAGTGAACGCCGGATTTAGCGGCCCCAAATCTGGTCAACGGAAGAAGCCATTCAAGGCAAACAGAGATGGACCATCCAATTTGGATAAGATATTGGACCGGCCCTGCTAGATTCATGGCCACCCTGACAAACCAGCTAATCATACCAACAGAAGCTGTTGGGTCTTCAAGCAGGCCGGCAAGCTCAACGCCGAACACAAGGGGAGGAGGCCGCCAGACGATAGCTACGACGAAGAGGCTCACCAACCAAATACCGGGGGTCAGAAGCAATTTCCCCCCGAAGTGAAAACAGTGAACATGGTATAAGCGACACACAACTCTATAGGGGAGCAGGAGAAACACTCCCTCCAGACTGAGGATCACACTACGGTGACCTCAGCCGAAGTACAAAGCGATCTCATTAAACCGCATACCTTGTTGGCCATTAAGCCACCGGTCTGCATTCAACAGGATTGAACAAGTTTCGAGCAGGACTAGCAGTTCGGCTTCCACCGTCCGCCTCATATACCTACGAAATCTGTACCGCGCATACATAACTATGCACTTCAAATAGCCTGGGCATCGGCAGAAGCACAACACAGATGGGTCTACAAGTACTCCCATAAACTACTTCCTTTTTCCCTATTTTAAAATTACTCTTTCTTTTTCCATCACCCTCTGCCACAGGTAGCATAAAGGCTGGTCATCTTATGGACTGTATCAAAGTCTGGGTTCGTAAATTCACCCAAAGGCTACTCCTGTTAAGGAGCCCCTCCACCGAGGAAAGGCAGCGCAGACGTGCGACAGGAGGTCCAAAATAACTTTTTGTAGACGGCACTCTCTATTTTTCGAGCCTGTAAAGTGCCTGTTTCCTCAGGCGCCGACCCCTGGCATGTCAAATAGCCGGGGTTGTGGCGTTATTATCTATAAAATGACAATTGGCATGTCACTTAGGTTCTAGTGAATATACTCCATATCCGGTATTCACTTTTCTATAAAGAACCGAATTTTGCTCCTTTTGGCTGTTTCACCCACCCACCCCGGCATACCTTGCCAGGGGCTTGACATAGGAACAAAATGAGTTGCCAACAAAGTCCGAATAGCTTCATAGCGTACTTCAGCGTCGCGAGTTTGGCCTTATATGCATCAGCTCCGAATCATGTCTTGGGTCAGTAGTTGGGTTGCCCGGTTCCCGTGCTTGCTACCTTACGTTCCGCTCTATCGGCTAGGGTAGTAAAGGGATAACTACTGCGATTGTGTTTCCGGTTCATCTGGTCAAACACCTCAGTAGAGAAAGCCAAAAATTGACTGTCATGATGCGGCGAGAGCTGGTCAACCGCTCGATGACTTTACGGGATCTCTTGCGATTCCCCGTATTACACGAAGGACCTTTTTCGGGTCATACATGTAACACACCGCATTGGGGTAACCGCATACATAACATGGTCTATATCGTAGATCTGCCATAAAACTCCTATGGCTAAGTGAAAGTTTTAACGCCCTATAGCCCGATTGCCTAGTTAACCGCATTGACACCTCCTTTTTGGACCAAGACGTTGGGTTAAGAGTGATCAATTGCTTTTCCGAACACCCCCATATTTACTACGAGGGGGTTGAAGCCGACGACTGGAAATCTTCCAGATTATATCAAAACGGCCGCATAGGATGATTCAAAGCTTTTAAGAAACTCCAAAATAAACATTATTATTTTATAACACCGTCTTTCACAATGTCAATACATCTCACTCAAATATCATATCTTTCGAGCACTGACCCTCTATCATCCGGGCAACCTCTAAGACATCTTCGAAATAATGCTCTGGTGCATGATGGTCCTTGCCCTTGGGTGGACTCTTCGCTGCAACATCGATGGCCTTCATCTTCGTCCAGTATGTTTTCACGTGGGCAAAGCCCATCCGTGCACCTTCAATGCACGTTGATCGCTTAACGGCGTCGATACGCGGCACCGTGTCAATAAGTCGCCGCACCAAACCAAAATAACTATCCGGAATTGGCTCGGTCGGCCACAGCCGGACTACGACGTCTTTCATCGCAACGTCGGATGTCCGGTGCAGTTCTACCCATTGGGTCATCTGTTCATTTAGCAACAGTGGGCACTTTGACGCACCAAATTGCGACCAGAAAAGCTTCTCCGTTGCATACCCTTCTTGCGCTTGGTAAAACTGCACCGCATCGGAAGCACTCTTCGGCAAATCCAATAAAGCATCTGGAGAACTCCACACTTGATTAAGCGGGGCATAATTCGGATCGCCGAACTTAGTTTGTAATAAAAAGGGCTTACCAGCCGTGATCTCCCCAGCTTGTTGGATCTCCTCCCGGGCCACTCTAGATTCGGATCGGGCTTCTCTTGCCTCTTGTAAGGCCTTGTCAAGATCAGCCATTTTGGCTTTATTATCCCTCTCGAGAAATCCGCAGCGGCTAGCGGCCTCCTTTAGTTTAAGCGTCATCGAGGATATTTTCTCCTCGTATTGGTGCCGAGCAGCCTGTTCGGCCTTTTACTTGGCAGATGCCTTTTCGGCAGCCCCATTACTAATTCGGGCCTACTCCTTGGCCCGGGCTAGTTCAGCTCGAAGGATCTCGACTGCGGCAACACCATCTGCAGATATGTACATCTTATTACACAATTCTTCGCATCATGCTTATATGGTAAACACGTGCATAGTATGACTGCCCCAAAAACATACCTTGTGCCTCGTCAAGTCACCTGTTGATAAGCGTGATATCATTATCCGCCTCATCAACATTGCGTTGCAAATCCGCAACTTCTGTAGTCCGGGCAGTTACCGGGGAGGTCACAACCTGTGTTCCAATTAATCAGATTATTTCCTGGGCATACCTTTTGATCCTCTGATTGCCTCCCTCAGGAAGCCAGTCAGAGTCTTAGGGGCTACTATCTGTACACATGTGTATTTTGTGAATAAAACACAATCGAACATATTACAGTACAAACCTCGAAGCCTCTTAGCAGGCCCACGAAGGCCTCATTCAATCCACTTTTCACGGACATGACCTTTTCAACCACTGTGCCCACCAAGGTACGGTGTTCCTCTGAGACGGACGCCTGCCGCAGCATGTTCGTCTATATATCCGGCGCCTCTGGGTCTCCGGAAGCTGCTGAAGGAGTACGGCCTCCCTTTGAAGGAATCCGTTTATTTGTATCCGGCTGTAGACCGGACTGCTCAGGACCTCCATTGTTGGTCTCCGGACCCTGGGCTACCGAAGTATCACCTTCGGGTAGTGTCTTCGTCTTCCCTTGCACCACTTGTTGATCGGGGCAGACCCTCCGCGAAGACACCTCGAAGTCATCCGCCCTATTGGGCGAGGAGACCGGTGGAGGCGTCTCACTTTCCATCATCTCTGGGAGAAGGTCCCCCGAGGAAGAGGATTGTTGAAGAAGACTGCGTGCCGAACTGCAAAAAACATATACTCTAGACGTTACAAGAAAGGAACGGGACATGTTTAAAATACCCTTGTTCACTTACGATTTGGCCTGAGGCTTGTCCTCATCATGGGACTGCGCGATGACGTCGTCCTCCAAGCCCGAGCCACCTGATAGAGGCATCTTGCCTCGCTTAGGAGCCTTTTCCACCCAATGTTCGGAGGCGGCCCTTTTCTTTCCATGGGGGAAGAGACGTTGACTACCCCTTAATTTTTGTCTTGGGACGATGGAATCTTGATTCCCCTGGACACAATGTCTGATACACCTTCGGGATGGAGGCCATGTTTGGTCCTCCCACTCTCCGCCTTGCTCTCCTTCACAGGCATCTGGTATGGTGCCGGGGCCAGCATCCTTGTTCATACGGGATCCGCTGAGCCTTCGGGAAGGGGGGCGAACACCTAATTAGTTCGTCTTTCTTTATCCAGCCCTGGAAGAGGATAGTTTGCTCAGTAACGTATTACGGCACACTTAAATACAAAGTGTTCGGAAGTCAAGTGCTTACCGGGGTATCTGGACGGTTGCAGTCGAGGCCGGCGTCCTCAATGGTGTCTGGCCAATGTTTTTGTTTCCCGAAAAACAACTTCCACAACCCTTTATGCGTAATTCCGAAGAAGTGTTGGAGGGTTCGAGGTCCTTCTGGATTAAACTCCCACATGCGGAGAGGCCTACGTTGGCATGGCAGAGTTCGGCGGACTAGCATTACTTGAATCACGTCGACAAGATCGATGCCCTTCTCAAGGAGGGTTCGGATTCGGCTCTGTAGAGTCTGCACTTCATCAACTGATCCCCAGTCCAGCCCCTTATTGATCCATGATGCAAGCTATAACGGAGGGCCGGAACAGAACGCATGTATAGCTGCCCACTTGGCACTACGGGGTTCCGTGATGTAAAACCACTCTCGCTGCCATTGGTTGGAAGTTTTGGTGAAAGAGCCTTCTAGCCAGAGAATGTTGGTAAGCTTGCTTACTACAACACCGCAACACTCTGCCTATTCCCCATCGACTACCTTTGGCTT
This sequence comes from Triticum dicoccoides, assembly GCF_002162155.2. Classification (NCBI taxonomy): domain Eukaryota; kingdom Viridiplantae; phylum Streptophyta; class Magnoliopsida; order Poales; family Poaceae; genus Triticum; species Triticum dicoccoides. The sequence goes on from NC_041388.1 coordinate 254,352,580, forward strand.
CACACTAAGTGTGGGGGATTCGGAGGAAGGCCTCGCACGTGATGATAAACGTCGAGACGTGGAGGAAAGAATCTGTAGCTAGATCGTGAAAACGTCTAGACGTGGAGGAAAGACGTGGAGTGAACCCTAGCCCTCGGAGCAAGTGAGAGATGAATACGACCCTCTCGCGCGGATCTGGGGTCGGAATAACCTGTCCTTGAGCAGGAAGCCTATGGGGGATCTCCGCGGTCAGGTATCTAGCCGCCCAAAGCTTTGCAATATCCTCCTCTATAACGGAGGAAGCCACCCATCGACCTTGAGGGTGGGGTCTAGACATGATGGGGAATCTTGGAGCAATTAAGTCGAACCTTGGGTGCTAGAACTCGAGGTTGGAATGGCTGAGGAGAGGTTTGGCATAAAAAGACGTCCCTTGGTTCCTTATAAAGGCACCGAGTATTGAACGCCTCCTCCTGAGCCCGAAGACTTGCCTATTCCTAACGAATCTTTCCAACAGAATGGTTGGGTTACCCACGCTCGTATTGATGAGAATCCCGCAATAAGGGACATGATCTCTGCTTCGATGGGACATGCCAATAACAACCATGCCTCGAAACGTGCAACGGCGGGACAGGAAACGGTTCAAAATAAATAACCGGGCGAGCGTGATGTCACGTTATAAAAATTATTAGCAGATTGGACTCGTGAAATACTATTGTAACACCCTCGACGCAACTATAGCTCCCACGTGTCGAGGCACGACTTAGAGACATAATCGCATTGAAGGCATATGTCGCAAGTTAGGCAATCTTCACAACATCCCATGTAATATGATAATAAAAGGGGAGATAACATAGTTGGCTTACACTCGCCACGTCAATCATGTACATAAATAACATTACATCATCCAAACACTCATGGCCCGACTACGGCGCCAAAATGAAAGAGAACCCAACATGCGACACGGTCCCAATCACCCCCAACTGGGCACCACTACTGATCATCGGGAAAGGAAACATAGTATCGTTGAGAGTCTTCGTCGAACTCCCACTTGAGCTCATACGCGTCTCCTGGAGCGGAATCATCAGGCCCTGCATCTGGTGTAATAGTAATCTGTGAGCCACAGGGACTCAGCAATCTCGCACCCTCGCGATCAAGACTATTTAAGCTTATAGGTATGGCAAGGTAAAATAAGAGTGGAGCTGCAGCAAGCGACTAGCAAGTATGGTGGCTAACTTATTCGCAAAAGAGAGCGAGAAGAGGAGGCAAGGCACGAGCAAGAAACTAGAGAGCAACCTGCGCAAACATTACTCCAACACCGTGTCCACTTCCCGGACTCCGCCGAGAAGAGGCCATCACGGTAACCCACTCGGTTGATTCGTTTTAATTAAGTTAAGGTTCAAGTTATCTACAACCGGACATTAACAAATTCCCATCTGCCCATAACCGCGGGCACAGCTTTCGAAAGTTCAAGTCCCTGCAGGGGAGTCCCAACTTAGCCCATGACAAGCTCTCACGGTCAACGAAGGAATAGACCTCCTCCCAAGACATTCCGATCAGACTCGGTATCTCGGTAACTCAAGACACTTCGACAGGTTAAAACAAGACCAGCAACACCGCCCGAATGTGCCGACAAATCCCGATAGGAGGTGCACATATCTCTTTCTCAGGGCACACTCAGATGAGCCAGATGTCGGGTAGGCCATCCCAGAGTTGCCCCTGGTAGCCCCGGACATCGCTCGGTGGGACCAACACTCAGAGGAGCACTGGCCCGGGGGGGGGGGGTAAAATAAGATGACCCTTGAGTCTGCAGAACCCAAGGGAAGGAAAAGGCTAGGTGGAAAATGGTAAGACCAATGTTGGGCATTGCTGGAAAAGCTTTAATCAAGGCGAACTATCAAGGGGTTCCCATTATAACCCAACCGCGTAAGGAACGCAAAAATCCGGGAACATAACACCGATATGACGAAAACTAGGGCGGCAAGAGTGGAACAAAACACTAGGAGAGAGGCCGAGCCTTCCACCCTTTACCAAGTATATAGATGCATTAATATAACATAGCAATATAGTGATATCCCAACAAGTAAATAAATGATGTTCCAACAAGGAACGGCCTCCAATCTTCACCTGCAACTAGCAACGCTATAAGAGGGGCTGAGCAAAGCGATAACATAGCCAATCAACGGTTTGCTAGGACAATGGTGGGTTAGAGGTTTGACATGGCAATTTGGGAGGCTTGCAAGCAAGTGGTAGGCATCGTAGCAATGGCATAGCAAAAGAGCGAGCAAACTAGCATAGCAAAGATAGTAGTGATTTCGAGGGTATGATCATCTTGCCTGCACAGTTGTCAGAGTTGACTGGATCCTCAAAAGCAAACTCAACGGGCTCCTCGTTAGTGAACTCGTCTCCCGGCTCTACCCAAACAAGACAAACAAGCAACAAGGATAAAATCAAACACGTGCAAACTCAAACAACACGATGCAAAGATGATATGCCATGCAGGGTGCGATGCGGGATGCAAAATGCAAGATATGACAGGAAAAGCATGAACCTGGCCTCAACTTGGAATTCCAAGGGTGCCACTAGAAAGATGAGATGAAATCGCTTGAAAACGATATAAAGAACGTTGGAATCGGAGTTACGGATTGGAAATGGCAAGCGATTCAAAAATGGCACCGGTCTGCGATTTACAGCAAGTAGGCATCTAAATGCAATGAGATGAACATGCTACAGCACCCAAACATGGCAACAAAATACATGGAAGGGTAGAATTCAAGATGCTTAACAAAAGTCTAGCACTGAACTACGGCCAATTCATCCATTAACTGGTTCAAACAAGCATGGCAAAAATGCAAATGACAAACAGATCTCAGACTTAGTGAAATTAACACTTGTCTGGAATTTCAGATCATATAGCCCTCTTCGGAGCAACAAAACAACATTCTACAGGGCCTGAACATGACAAATAAATACATGGCATGGAGCTCCTCAACAAGCTTAACAAAAGTCTGCTAGTGACCTTGAGCCAAAAAGGGATCACAAAATATACTAACAAGCACACGAACATAGCAAAAACATAATCAGTTTTCAGACCTAGTGAAAACTGGGACATGCTGAAACATAACTCACGAAGGCATGTTTACGAGCTCGATGCACTCACCACGGTGCAAGTCATGGCAAGACAAGCATACACCCATCAAGATGGCACAAAATGCAAGCTATATATGGTAAGAACAATGGCATAGCATGCACGGATCAACTACAATAACATCGGCAAAATCGCAAAAAGTTGAGATCTGCCCAGATTTGCAACAAAGCAAAAGTAGAGCTCGATTGACTCAAGTTAGGCTCCTCCATAATTGCAAACAAAGACTTGGATGGATATAGCACTACAATATTAACAAAACTCCCTTACTGATCATCCTCAAAAGAGGCACGGATCACTAGGAAACAACAAGAACATATGGCATCATGAACTAAACAATCCCAGGAATTAGTGAAACTACTAAGTCCCTGAAAACAGATTTACCGGGTGCCTCACTTTGCAAGCTTGCACAAGTCACCACACACATCCTAAAAATACATGGGTTGCACCTCTGGAAAGATGACAAAACCCTTAACAAAACACATGTAGAACTCACGGGCATAGCATGCACACAATAATCATGCAAAAAATGACAAAAGTGCCAAACGGAGTAACATATCTGACAATTAACTCAAGTAGCCCTATTCTAACAGCATTTCGGGCATCAAGATGAACTAAAATGAAAACGATGCAATGGAATGAAATGATGCACTCTTTGAGGTGAACATTTTGATATGCTATATGCATGAATCGGAGCTATGGATGCAAAGTTACGGGGCCTCGAACAGGAGCATATGGATCAAGAATTTCGGGACTTAGTGAAAAAAACGACCTAGGGTTAGGATTTCGGATCTGAGATCCGGGCACGGAATCCGAAGTTCGCCGGGATCCCACCGGAGCCCGTCGCCGGAGTAGGAGGGACGGGCCGGTGGAGCTCACCGGGAGCGGAGGCATGGCGGCGCGCGGCCGGCCGGCGGAGTGGCGGCGAGCGGCGA
>NC_041388.1:254357333-254366743 GCF_002162155.2 Triticum dicoccoides
GGCGATGGGCCTCAGCGGGCCGGCTGGGGCGGCGAAGTGGGCGCAGGCGGCGGCGAGTGGTGCGGCGCCACGTGGCAGCGGCAGGGCTGGGCGGACGTGTCCGGCGCCGTCCGGACGTGTCCGGCGGCGGCGGATCTGAGATTTTAGGGTTTCGGGGGAGGAGACCCGGGATTTGGAATGGGGTGTCTATTTATAGGCATAGAGGGAGCTTGGAGTGTCCAAATGAGGTGCGGTTTTCGGCCACACGGTCGTGATCGAACGCTCTAGGACATGGAGCAGAGTTAGGTGGGTTTTGAGCCAAATTGGAGGGGTGTTTGGCTGCAACACACATGAGGCCTTTTCGGTCCCTCGGTTAACCGTTGGAGTATCAAACGAAGTCCAAATGATACGAAACTTGACAGGTGGTCTACCGGTAGTAAACCTAGGACGCTTGGCAAGTCTCGGTCCAATCCGGAAATGTTTAATCCCCACACACGAAAGAATGCTAGAAAAGGCCACTGGAGGAGAACGAAGCGCCGGAATGCAAAACGGACAACGGGAAAAATGCTCGAATGCATGAGACGAACACGTATGCAAATGCAATGCACATGATGACATGATATGAGATGCATGACAAAGACAACAACACACGGAGACAAAGACCCCAACCTGAGGAAATAAATATAACTTAACGCCGGAAACGGCAAGAGTTGGAGTACAAATTGGGAAAGTTACATCCGGGGTGTTACAACACTCCACCACTACGAAAGGATCTCGTCCCGAGATCTAGGACTGAAAGAACGCCAGGTACTCAGAACGGAGGTGATCCTCGTGTTCCCAGGTAGCTTCACGGTTGGAATGGTGTGACCACTTGACTTTGAGAAATTTGATTGACTTGTTGCGAGTCTTGCATTCAGTCTCTTCAAGAATAGCAACTGGGTGCTCACGATAAGAGAGATCTTCTTGGAGATCAATGTCCTCGTAGTTGACGGTGCGGTCAGGAGTCTTGAAGCACTTTCGAAGCTGAGAGACATGGAACACGTCATGAACATTTGCAAAGTTTGAAAGAAGCTCGAGTTGATAGGCGAGGTCGCCTCTCTTGCTGACAATCTTGAAAGGTCCCACGTATCTAGGGGCAAGCTTCCCTTTGATACCGAAGCGACGAGTACCTTTGATAGGAGAGACACGGAGGTAAACATAATCTCCGATCTCCAAAGCCAAATCGCGGTGCTTACTGTCATAGTAGCTCTTCTGGCGGGATTGGGCCACTTTGAGGTTATCACGAATGACTTCGCACATTTCTTATGCCTCTGTGATTAAGTCATTACCCAAAAGCCGACGTTCACCGGTTTCAGACCAGTTGAGAGGGGTACGACACTTCCTGCCATACATAATTTCAAATGGGGCCTTGCCCGAACTTGCTTAAAAACTGTTGTTGTAGGAGAATTCAGCATAAGGAAGACAATCCTCCCACTTCATGCCGAAGGAGATCACCCAAGCCCTGAGCATATCTTCAAGAATCTGGTTGACATGCTCGACTTGACCGCTTGTTTGAGGATGGAAAGCTGTGCTGAAGTGGATGTTCGTGCCCATGGCCTTCTGAAAAGAATCCCAAAACTTCGAGGTAAAGATGCTGCCATGGTCTGAAGAGATCACTTGTGGAATACCGTGCAGAGAGACAATTCGAGGGGTATAGAGTTCTGCCAATTGAGCTGCAGTGATCGACTCTTTGATAGGCAGAAAATGAGCCACTTTGGTGAGTTTGTCGATGACAACGAATATAGCATCATTGCCACGCTTGGACTTTGGAAACCCAATCACGAAGTCCATTTTAATGTGGTCAAACTTCCATTCTGGAATGGCAAGAGGTTGGAGGAGACCAGCTGGCCTTTGGTGTTCTGCCTTCACTGTTCTGCAGACATCACATTCATTCACGAATTGAGCGATCTCGCGCTTCATTCGAGTCCACCAATAAGCTTGCTTAAGGTCCTAATACATCTTCGTGCTCCCAGGGTGGATGGAGAGGAGAGAATTGTGAGCCTCGTTCATGATCACTTTACGGAGGTCACCTTTGGGTACCACAATACAATCCTTGAAGAAGAGAGTGTCCTTGTCATCAAGGCGGTAGCACTTGTACTTGGACTGGCTCTTGGCAATCCCAATCTTCACCTTTTTCACCATAGCATCAAGAAGCTGGGCTTGGAGAATCTGGTCTTCTAAGGTAGGAGAGACTTGAAGGTTGGCGAGGAAACCTTGAGGAACAACTTGCAGGTTAAGTTTGCGGAAGGCTTCACAAAGCTCGGGTTGATAAGGCTTAAGAATCAGACTGTTGCAGTAAGCCTTCCTGCTCAAAGCGTCAGCAATCACATTGGCCTTGCCTGGAGTATACTCGATACTCGGATTATACTCTTGAATCATTTCGACCCATCGAGTTTGCCTGAGGTTGAGATTAGGCTGAGTGAAGATGTACTTGAGACTCTTGTGATCAGTGAAAATGTCCACTTTCTTCCCAATAGAAGATGTCTCCAAGTCAAAAGAGCATGCGCAACTGCCGCCAACTCGAGATCGTGAGTGGGGTAGTTCTTCTCATTAGGCTTCAACTGGCGAGAAGTATAAGCAACAACTTTCTTCTCTTGCATCAATACTGCACCAAGACCTTGGAGAGAGGCATCACAAAAGACCCCGTACGGCTTGGATTCATCAGGCGGAGTCAGAACTGGAGCGGTGATCAATTTCTCTTTCAAAGTGTTGAAAGCAATATCACACTCTGGAGACCAAACGTACTTGACGTGCTTCTGGAGAAGATTTGAGAGAGGCTTCGCGATCTTAGAAAAGTTTTCAACGAATCTTCGGCAATAGCTTGCGAGACCGAGAAAACTGCGGAGTTGCTTCACGTTCTGAGGAGGTTCCCAATTCACAATTGCAGACACCTTCTCAGGATTCACGGCAATGCCCTTGGCAGAGATGATATGACCAAGATAAAGAACCTCATCGAGCCAGAATTCACACTTGGAGAACTTGGCGTAGAACTGATGTTCCCTGAGCTTATCGAGAACCAAACGCAAGTGCTTGGCATGATCTTCCTTGTTCTTCGAGAAAACCAGAATGTCGTCGAGATAGACCAAAACGAAGTCATTGGTGTAGGCATTGAAGATGAAGTTCATCATGCGAGAGAACGTCGGAGGAGCGTTGGCGAGGCCAAAAGACATGACAGTGTATTCATATGAACCAAAGCTTGTTTTGAATGCTGTCTTGGGAATATCTTCTTCACGAATGCGAATCTGGTGATAACCCATACGGAGATCAAGCTTGGAGAATACTTGGGCACCTTTGAGTTGTTCGAACAGCTCATTGATGTTGGGAAGTGGGTATTTGTTCTTGATGGTCTTCTTGTTCACTGGACGGTAATCAACACAAAGTCGGTCTGTTCCATCCTTCTTCACAAAAGGAACACCACAACCCCACGGAGAAGAACTAGGCCGGATGAGACCCATTCTCTCTTGCTCATCGAGTTGATTCTTCAGCTCCTTCAACTCTTCAGGTCCGAGCTTGTAAGGATGCTTGCACACAGGTTCCATGCCAGGCTCAAGATCAATAACGAATTCAACTGGCCGGTGCGGAGGCATTCCTGGAAGCTCTTCTGGAAAGACGTCTTGATATTCGCAAACGACTGGAATTTGGGAGATAGCATCCAATTCACCCTTCTCATTGAGAGAAAATAGACGGATAGTATCATCACGAGCGGCAAAGACAATTACATCCTCAGACGAATGAGTCAATTGAATCTTCCTGGCTGCACAATCAAGATGTGCCTTGTGCTTAGAAAGCCAATCCATTCCGAGAATAAGATCAATATCCGAGTTACCAAGAACCACTGGAGAAGAGAGAAATTTGTAATCGCCCAATGTGATAGAAACATCTGGGGAAATAGCGCTTGCATTCATGAATTTACCCGGAGAAACAACAGATAACTGTCTAGGCAAATCTTGCAAAGGCAGCTCATGCTTAGAAACAAATGGCCTCGAGATGAAACAATGCGATGCACCCGTGTCAAAAAGAACTTTAGCTAGAATATCATTAACAGGAAGGTTACCCATGATGACATCTGATGAGTCCTCTGCCTGAGCTGCATTCATCAAATTGACCTTGGCGGACTTGGGGTTATGCTTGACCACAGCTGTACTTGCCGATCTCACAGGAGGAGGAGGAGGAAGACGCCTCTGGTTGAGACACTTGTTGGCATAGTGACCCTTCTGTTGGCACTTGTTGCACGTGACCTCTGAAAGCGGATGGTGATACGAAGCACTCGATCTTGGAGCTTGAGACGAAGTCTTGTTCTGAAAGCCAGGGTTGGGTGGGTGGGAAGAACCACTGCCACCTTTACTCTTCTGCTGATACGGCTGACGGAACGGAGGAGGAGGAAGCCAAAACTTCTGCTGCTTGGCCACTTGAGTAGCGGAAGAAGGAGTAACATCTCTGACTCGCTTCTTGGAAGCATCACACCTCAACTGAGCAGCCTCTTGCTTCAGTGCCATGTTGTAGAACTCATCGTACCTCAAGGGCTCAAAGAGAACAAGAGCTAGCTAAATTTCTTCCCTGAGACCACCCCTGAACTGATATATCATGCTCTTCTCATCAGGGACGTCCTGCTTGGCAAAGCGGACGAGCTTCTGAAACAACTTGTTGTAGTCATAGACAGACAAAGAGCCTTGCTTCAGATTGCGGAATTCCTCACGCTTGCTTTCAACCACGCTCTAGGGAATATGATGAGCTCGGAAATCTCGACGGAAATCATCCCAAGTGATAACACGTCCACCTCTGGAGTCCTTGTACTGCTGGAACCATTCTGCAGCTTGATCTTTGAGTTGGAAGGAAGCGAACTTGACAAAGTCCTCAGGCCTGACGTTACTGCACTCGAAATGCTTGCACAGATCCACAAGCCAATCGTCAGCATCGGTTGCCTCAACACAATTGCTGAAAGTCTTTGGCCCGTTAGCAAGGAACTGGTTGAGTGTAGCAAAGTGACTCTGATTGCTGCCTTGATTCCCTTGACTGCCTTGATTGCACTCTTGAAGAATTTGCATGATCAACTGTGTGTTTGCATTGGTTGCGGCCATCACAGCTTGCCATGCCTCCGGAGGAGGTGGAGGTGGTGGCGGATCAGGATTCGGAGTCGTGCGCGTTGGAGGAGCCATCCTGAAGAGGTTGACCGCCATTAGCACATTGACAGATAAATATTGAAGCTGAATCCAACGGAATGAAAATTGCAACATATAGTCTTCACATCCGAACAAAATGAACGAATGCATTCCTCTTGAAATGGTCACATATCCATAAATTGAGAAGCCACGAAGAATTAAGGTAGAGAAATAAATCAACAAGGTACGGATCAAGAACGAATAATCTGTAAGAAATCCCAATCTCAAACCAATATCCGTGGAAGAAAAACTAGAGCTACTAGAATTCCCACCTATGAAACTTCTGAACCTTTCCGGTTATGCAATCAGGTGTTGGGGATACAGGGGAAGCATAATATCTCACCCAAACTAGCAAATCCTACATCCAGCTGTATCCATCCTTCAACACATAACCAAGAAACCTTCGGAAACCATCTACCTCAACCTTCGAAAAGCATCCGTTATACAAGTTATGGCGATACTCCCGAACTCCCGCCCCAGTACTGGGTGGCGTCGAGGTTATCTCACCAACGAACTGCATAAAAGAGATTTTCGATGTCGGCGTACTAAACTCAGGTATTCCAGAACTGTAACGATAAAATTATGATGACAACACCTCAGAGCTCAACTCCCCGGGACACTTCCACTAAACCCCTGACAGGAGGCACCAAGACAATGTTCTCATCATAAAACCATCGGAACGATTCCAAGATACCAGCGTGATCCTAAATTTTTTTAGTGAAATTTGAGAAGAGAAGAGTCAAAACTCTATGCCAGGATGCCTTACCAGAGCGATGAGGAGACTGGGAAGTAAAAAGAATTCCTAAACTCTCCGATATATAATTCCTAAATGAATCAAAACATTTTTCTAGACACAACTCGTCCGCTTAAAACGATCAAGCAATGGGGCTCCTAAGGTCGGGGAAGGCTCTGATTACCAACTTGTAACACCCTCGACGCGACTATAGCTCCCACGTGTCGAGGCACGACTTAGAGACATAATCTCATTGAAGGCATATGTCGCAAGTTAGGCAATCTTCACAACATCCCATGTAATATGATAATAAAAGGGGAGATAACATAGTTGGCTTACAGTCGCCACGTCAATCAAGTACATAAATAACATTACATCATCCAAACACTCATGGCCTGACTATGGCGCCAAAATAAAAGAGAACCCAACATGCGACACGGTCCCAATCACCCCCAACTGGGCACCACTACTGATCATCGGGAAAGGAAACATAGTATCATTGAGAGTCTTCGTCGAACTCCCACTTGAGCTCATACGCGTCTCCTGGAGCGGAATCATCAGGCCCTGCATCTGGTGTAATAGTAATCTGTGAGCCACAGGGACTCAGCAATCTCGCACCCTCGCGATCAAGACTATTTAAGCTTATAGGTATGGCAAGGTAAAATATGAGTGGAACTGCAGCAAGCGACTAGCAAGTATGGTGGCTAACTTATTCGCAAAAGAGAGCGAGAAGAGGAGGCAAGGCACGAGCGAGAAACTAGAGAGCAACCTGCGCAAACATTACTCCAACACCATGTCCACTTCCCGGACTCCGCCGAGAAGAGGCCATCACGGTAACCCACTCGGTTGATTCGTTTTAATTAAGTTAATGTTCAAGTTATCTACAACCGAACATTAACAAATTCTCATCTGCCCATAATCGCGGGCACGGCTTTCAAAAGTTCAAGTCCCTACAGGGGAGTCCCAACTTAGCCCATGACAAGCTCTCACGGTCAACGAAGGAATAGACCTCCTCCCAAGACATTCCGATCAGACTCGGTATCTCGGTAACTCAAGACACTTCGACAGGTTAAAACAAGACCGGCAACACCGCCCGAATGTGCCGACAAATCCCGATAGGAGCTGCACATATCTCTTTCTCAGGGCACACTCAGATGAGCCAGACGTTGGGTAGGCCAGCCCAGAGTTGCCCCTGGTAGCCCCGGACATCGCTCGGTGGGACCAACACTCAGAGGAGCACTGGCCCGGGGGGGGTAAAATAAGATGACCCTTGAGTCTGTAGAACCCAAGGGAAGGAAAAGGCTAGGTGGCAAATGGTAAGACCAATGTTGGGCATTGCTGGAAAAGCTTTAATCAAGGCGAACTATCAAGGGGTTCCCATTATAACCCAACCGCGTAAGGAACGCAAAAATCCGGGAACATAACACCTATATGACGAAAACAAGGGCGGCAAGAGTGGAACAAAACACTAGGTGAGAGGCCGAGCCTTCCACCCTTTACCAAGTATATAGATGCATTAATATAACATAGCAATATAGTGATATCCCAACAAGTAAATAAATGATGTTCCAACAAGGAACGACCTCTAATCTTCACCTGCAACTAGCAACGCTATAAGAGGGGCTGAGCAAAGCGGTAACATAGGCAATCAACGGTTTGCTAGGACAATGGTGGGTTAGAGGTTTGACATGGCAATTTGGGAGGCTTGCAAGGAAGTGTTAGGCATCGTAGCAATGGCATAGTAAAAGAGCGAGCAAACTAGCATAGCAAAGATAGTAGTGATTTCGAGGGTATGATCATCTTGCCTGCACAGTTGTCAGAGTTGACTGGATCCTCAAAAGCAAACTCAACGGGCTCCTCATTAGTGAACTCGTCTCCTGGCTCTACCCAAACAAGACAAACAAGCAACAAGGATAAAATCAAACACGTGCAAACTCAAACAACACGATGCAAAGATGATATGCCATGCGGGATGCGATGCGGGATGCAAAATGCAAGATATGACAGGAAAAGTATGAACCTGGCCTCAACTTGGAATTCCAAGGGTGCCACTAGAAAGATGAGATGAAATCGCTTGAAAACGATATAAAGAACGCCGGAATCGGAGTTACGGATTGGAAATGGCAAGCGATTCAAAAATGGCACCGGTCTGCGATTTACAGCAAGTAGGCATCTAAATGCAATGAGATGAACATGCTACAGCACCCAAACATGGCAAAAAAATACATGGAAGGGTAGCATTCAAGATGCTTAACAAAAGTCTAGCACTGAGCTACGGCCAATTCATCCATTAACAGGTTCAAACAAGCATGGCAAAAATGCAAATGACAAACAGATCTCAGACTTAGTGAAATTAACACTTGTCTGGAATTTCAAATCATATAGCCCTCTTCGGAGCAACAAAACAACATGCTACAGGGCCTGAACATGACAAAGAAAGACATGGCATGGAGCTACTCAACAAGCTTAACAAAAGTCCCTTAGTGACCTTGAGCCAAAAAGGGATCACAAAATATACTAACAAGCACACGAAAATAGCAAAAACATAATCAATTTTCAGACTTAGTGAAAACTGGGACATGCTGAAACATAACTCATGAAGGCATGTTTACGAGCTCGATGCACTCACCACGGTGCAAGTCATGGCAAGACAAGCATACACCCATCAAGAAGGCACAAAATGCAAGCTAGATATGGCAAGAACAATGGCATAGCATGCACGGATCAATTACAATAACATCGGCAAAATCGCAAACAAGTTGACGATCTGCCCAGATTTGCAACGAAGCAAAAGTAGAGCTCGATTGACTCAAGATAGGGTGCTCCATAATTGCAAAAAAGACATGGATGGATATAGCACTACAATATTAACAAAACTCCCTTACTGATCATCCTCAAAAGAGGCACGGATCACTAGGAAACAACAAGAACATATGGCATCATGAACTAAACAATCCCAGACTTGGTGAAACTACTAAGTCCCTGAAAACAGATTTACCGGGTGCCTCACTTTGCAAGCTTGCACAAGTCACCACACACATCCTAAAAATACATGGGTTGCACCTCTGGAAAGAAGACAAAACCCTTAACAAAACACATGTAGAACTCATGGGCATAGCATGCACACAATAATCATGGCAAAAATGACAAAAGTGCTAAACGGAGTAAAAGATCTGACAATTAACTCAAGTAGCCCTCTTCTAACAGCATTTCGGGCATCAAGATGAACTCAAATGAAAATGATGCAATGGAATGAAATGATGTACTCTCTGAGATGAACATTTTGATATGCTATATGCATGAACCGGAGCTACGGATGCAAAGTTATGGGGCCTCGAACAGGAGCATATGGATCAAGAATTTCGGGACTTAGTGAAAAAAACGACCTAGGGTTAGGATTTCAGATCTGAGATCCGGGCACGGAATCCGAAGTTCGCCGGGATCCCACCGGAGATCGTCGCCGGAGTAGGAGGGACGGGCCGGTGGAGCTCACCGGGAGC
>NC_041388.1:254367206-254386817 GCF_002162155.2 Triticum dicoccoides
GGCGGCAAGTGGCACGGCGCCACGTGGCAGAGGCGGGGCTGGGAGGACGTGTCCGGCGCCGTCCGGACGTGTCCGGCGGCGGCGGATCTGAGATTTTAGGGTTTCGGGGGAGGAGACCTGGGATTTGGATTGGGGTGTCTATTTATAGGCATAGAGGGAGCTAGGAGTGTCCAAATGAGGTGCGGTTTTAGGCCACGCGATCATGATCGAACGCTCTAGGACATAGAGCAGAGTTAGGTGGGTTTTGGGCCAAATTGATGGGGTGTTGGGCTGCAACACACACGAGGCCTTTTCGGTCCCTCGGTTAACCGTTGGAGTATCAAACGAAGTCCAAATGATACGAAACTTGACAGGCGGTCTACCGGTAGTAAACCTAGACCGCTTGGCAAGTCTCGGTCCAATCCGGAAATGTTTAATCCCCACACACGAAAGAAAGCTAGAAAAGGCCACCGGAGGAGAACGAAGTGCCGAAATGCAAAACGGACTCGGGAAAAATGCTAGAATGCATGAGACGAACACGTATGCAAATGCAATGCACATGATGACATGATATGAGATGCATGACAAAGACAACAACACACGGAGACAAAGACCCGAACCCGAGGAAATAAATATAACTTAACGCCGTAAACGGCAAGAGTTGGAGTACAAATTGGGAAAGTTACATCCGGGGTGTTACAACTATACTCTTTATGGTTGTGGTACTTGTGTTGCAGGTCCGGACACTGTCGTTTTGTCCGAAGACTATCCTAGAGTGTTCGGAAAGGGGAACCCGCCTTGCAATGCCGAAGATAATCTGCGCGCCGGAGACCTCGTCATTGGAGCCTGGTTCAGGGGCTACTAAGGGAGTCATGAACTAAGGGGTCCTCGGGCATCCGGCCTGTTGGACATGGGCCGGACTAATGGGCTGTGAAGATTCAAGACCGAAGACTCTCTCCCGTGTCTGGATGGGATCCTCCTTGGAGTGGAAGGCAAGCTTGGGGACCAAATATGAAGATTCCTTTCTCTGTAACCGACCTTATACAACCCTAGTCCCCTCCGGTGTATATATAAACCGGAGGGCTTAGGCAGGATAGATATATAATCATAATCATAGTCATACAGGCTAGACTTCTAGGGTTTAGCCATTATGATCTCATGGTAGATCAACTCTTGTAATACTCATATTCATCAAGATCAATCAAGCAGGAAGTAGCGTATTACCTCCATAGAGAGGGCCCGAACCTGGGTAAACATTGTGTCTCCTGTTACCATCGACCTTAGACGCATAGTTCGGGACCCCCTACCCGAGATCCGCCGGTTTTGACACTAACAACCATGCCATGGCGGATCTGAAGGTGCAAACCGAACAAAGCTACTTCACAACCAATGTTTGCTTTCAACTAGCCACTACGATTTGGTACGGATAAGAAAAGTACTGTAAACAATTTATGATCTATTTTCTGGGTGAGATCAATTACTTAAGCACATATGGAAGAGTACCACCTCTCTTGCGACACCATGTAGGCCCCTGCTGATACGTTGAGGATGCTGCGGGTGCAATGGCTATTGGTGGCGGGGAAGAAGACTTTAGATGGTAGATGGCCAGGTCTGGGGATAAATCTTTTTGCCGTGGACGAGGCAGTCGTAGGAGCGGCAACGGCAAGATGGACGACATCGCCGATGAAGCGAGAGGACGCGATGAAAGGATCCTGATCCGGCACCATGGATGAGAGACGTCCATCTCTTGCAGTGGACGACAGGGTAGGGGTAGCGACTCCGACAAGGTGGAGGATGGGGTGGCGGACGGAGGAGGCTGGCCGCTGTGGGGAGGTTGTTGTGGCGCTGACGGTGTATGAATGGGGAAATGGAGGGGGAGGGGGATCTCAAACTTTGGGATGCGCTTGTCTGAAATGTGAGAAAGTTGCAAACTTATCCCCCGTTTAAAATTTCGGACATCACGTCAGTTGGGGATAGGACGGTAATCTCACATCTCCCAAATATTTGCCAGTAGCGATTTCGGGCGAGGAGAGCATGTTTTGCTTCCCACGGTGTATGAACGGGGCTGATAGGTAGGGCGGTTGTGTCACGTCTGAGGGAAGTTACACATCTACCCCTATTTAAAATATTTGCCTACATCGATTTCGGACGAGGAGAGTTTGTTTTGCCGCCCACCATGTATGAATGAGGAAATGGAGGGAGAGACACATGTCTTTCGCACGAGCTTGAATCAACTGTGTTTTGCCGCCCACGTTTGGCGCCCACCGTGTCTGAGTGGGCTCAGAGGAGCTCGTGTCATGTCTGATTGAAGTTACTAGTCTACCCCTATTGACAGAAGTGTAAATCCGGTCGATAAGGATGTCAAATTGTCAGGGGTAGACAGTAATTTCCATCTCGCAAACACTTGCTTCAGGCAGCCCACAAATGATAGTGGGTGTTTAGCCGCTTTGTTCAAAACTTGGGAGAATTAGCATTCACGTTTGCCCTGGGCCCTGTCAACTAAATTCAAATCCAATTTGTATTCGATTACGAATATCCACAGATAATTCTACGTTTTGTTATTTATTTCTTCAAAACCACAACAAAGATGTATTCCACCTTTATATATGATTATGATTTAGAAATGTCGTGATCTTCGAATTTAGTAGGTTGGATACACTTAGAGTCAAACATTCATTTCATCCAATACAATATGCTCAGACGAAAAACAGTTCACCTTATGTCAATCATACAAGTACTGAGGATTACCTCGCCTAAAAAATTCGGATCATTACAACACATGGACAACATAGGGGGTCTTACAACATAATCCATTAAGAGACATGACACAACATGCAAGTACAATAATCTATTGATAATTTCAACTGGTATCTAAAGAAGAACTGGGATTACCCTAGGCTTCAGATAGCAGAAATAGCAGGACCTCCTCGGTCTTCAAAAGCAACATTCTTACTTCCTCCAATTCTTGGGTTGCTTGCATAATGTGTGTAGCTAATTGCATAATTTCCAGCCTCAAGATCAAGATTACCTCATTCATGGCAGCCACACCATCTCTTTCCGCCTCTAGTAGAGCCTCAAGAACTATAATATCTATGCTCAGACTACTCTCCAGTGGTGTTGCTTCTGAACTGCTACCATCTAGTAACATGGATGGTGCACTGCTTCCACAAATAGATTCTGGGGTTGTACATTGTGTCCTAGTGTGAACGGCATCCTGAAAGGTTTCCGCTGGACATAAGTAAGAGATAGTTATCGCATGATCCAGGCAGTAAGCTTACATGGTAAACGGCATACAAATTTTTCCCGAGCATGGCAAGCTAAATTTAAATGGTTCGAAGCAGCATCAGCCGAAAAGAAATTAAAATGTTAAGATGAAATTAGGGATGTAAGTGGCAAATAAACGACATCCGCCAGTCCCATCTAGTTAGTTTTTGCTAGATCCCTAGTTTATTTTCCTCAAAAAACAAAAACTCTTTTGAACTATCATACCACTAGTGGACTTTAATCAGGATTAAATGGGACCCAGTTGACATCCCTAGTTGAAAGGGAGTGTACCACCGCGATATTTAAGTTGCCAAGGCATCTAAGCAGTTCAAATAATCTTAGAAAACACTTAACATTGTGGCCTCATATAAACTACGAAGACAGTCTTGTGATGAAGTTCAGAGGAAAAGTTAGGGACTCAAATGAACTAGGCATGCATTTCTTTATGATAGTACATCAGGCACTGATGACATATTGGCCAACTCAGGTATAGCCTAACATGTAACAAACAAGCATTCGAATCAAGCAATATAGCAAAGCAGACAACCAAACAATTTGTAATTCTGTAGGATTATAGGTTGAGGGCACAAGCCAAGAAAGCAGCCCACACGCATTACATTTCACATGTACTAAACCACGTTGGCTTACCATATATTGTTGTGAAGCCTCATTGCCGTTGCAATGTTCTCTGAATATATCTCAGCATTCCGTGGTTGCAAATCTAGTTGTTTTAGTTTATTCTGCACCCTCTATTTAGGTAAAATTAATTTTAATCGCATGCACTGGTTCGAATTGATCATCAATGGTTCATCTAAACTAATGAAAGGAGGGTGTGTGCTTACACGACAATATATCTGCTTCACTCTATTTTAATGCTTGTTCGAGGTGCCAACCCCAAAAGAACAAATATTTTGCTTGATGGGGTTGGCAGCTCCATAATTAATAGAAGCATAAAATTAGTCATGCAACTTGGGAAGATCAAGAACACACAAAAAAGTAATGAACAGAGGCTCGGAGCAGTGATGTAATAGCTAGCATCAGAAAATGTAGGGTAAAACAAACAAAAAGCAGCGGAACCACATGCTAGTTTGCTGATGTGTAATTAAGCATAGAGAACATGAAGCAGTCTGATGGAACCAACAGGTGGCATCAGAACAACACCATTATCATAAATATAGCATGCAAGAAGTAAAATAGTAGGAAGTGATATCTAAGAAGTACAGTAATACTTAGGACAAAACTAAAGCATATTTACTATATGTGCACTGGTATGTAATTTAGCACATGTAACATGTTCACTGACAGAAGTATGGCCCTACAGGTGCAAGCAAAATAACGTGTCTCATGAAAAATTGAATGATGCCCTAAAGAAATTCAAAGGTGTGGTGCTTATGCTAAGAAAGTGAACGTAGGCGCCGGCCATTGGATAATAGTACCTGATTCTCGGTGGCGTATGGGTATCATTGTCATACTTGATAGCTAAGGATCGTCGATGGTGCTCGTGTTGCGGTTGAGTTTGGGCCAGCTGTCACTGTCACTAAAGCGGCTCCGGTGCTTCGGTTGCGGCGCTTGTCGACATACAAGAAAGCTCATCTATGGTAAGTGAATAGTTGCATGATAAAGAAGAGAAAAACCGAAGGAGTACAAATCGAAATAACCTGATGAGGCTACAGTGTCAGTAAAGAAGGGCCAATGGAGTTGAATATGGCATCCGTGGAGCGGGTTCGGTGTAGTGGACGAAGACTTCGGCGGGCGCGGTGTACAGTCCTTTCGGTGAGGCGGGTCTGTTGCGGCGGACGAGGGCTTGTATGAAGGGCCAGTGATGGGGCAGACGAGGGAGTCAGTGAAGGGCCTACACTGTGGTGGACGAGGGCACCGGTTAAGCAGATCCGATGCAGTGGACCATGATGGTGGTCAAGGAGATCTGGAGCGGTGGACAAGCCAGTTGTTGAAGCGGCTCCGGTGAAGTGGTGAGTTGGCAGCTGGGGGTTCCAAGGTGCGGAAGGTAGATCCGGCGGGGTGCGAGGTCCACTGCTGCGGCGGAGGACTAGATTCGGCGGCTTGCCATGGTTGGGGGGTCGGGGAGGGGCTCTGGGGAAGAATGTTGGGGGCAAAGAGGGGAAAACAATGGAGTTACCAAAGGAGCCCTTTTCTGTTCATGTGGCAGGGGCAAAACAGGAATATCGCAGGGCTAAACTTTTGGGCATGAGATATTTCGATGTGAGCGGGAAGTTTGAAAGCTTTTGGCGCCTAAAATTATAAGTGTTCTATTCTTGTACGACCGACTATGATATCATGGCCGAGAATTTATTTGTTTTGGACGCAAAAAAGTGCAAGTTTTGAAAATAAATGTCTCCAACTCGAAACTTAGATTGTCCATTCAATTCGAATATGGATCATTGAGCTAGTACAAGCAAATACCATCATACGGTCCAATTCAAATGAAATTCCAAATGTGTTTATCATAAATATGATGACAAAAGCAAAAATGTGTATGTGTATGAATAAAGTGGATGATTATAAAGTTTGAACATTGTCGTATGTGTATATCTCTAGGTTTGATATGTGAATTTGAAATCATGAAATCCCAACTTAAAAAATGTACCTTCGTTTAAATGAATTACAAAAGCTAATGACGGAGTTGAATTCCAAAATTCCAATCTTAGGTTTGTAATTATGGTACACCAAGGTATATCACACATGTTCAAAAGTATCGTTATCTCATAGTCCAAACTGTGAAACAAATTGATCAACCATGAGTGGACACAATATTGACCATATATATCTCAATTACGCTAAAGTCCCTCAAATATAGACACCTCACTCATTATCTGAAGCCAACCCCCCCACCCTCCTCCGTCGCCCCCCACACGTTGTTCTCTCACCCAGACACGAACACACGAGCACATTAACACCCCCCTCTCTTCTAAAGTCCGTCCGGACCCCAATATAGGTCTCTTATCACTTTGTTTCTCAGGAATGCACACATCTCTTCCCCCACACTCTAGGTCTCCCGGCATCTCTCTTTCCCAAGTACATGCACTATGTAGAGTGTATCTTTCCCATACACACAAAACGTCGCCCCCAAATGTCTATCTCCCTAGTTATGTGGTTCTCGCACACTCACCTCACACACCACCCCCACTGCAAACAAGCACACTTTGTCTCCTTGTGCCCCACTCTCCTCTTTATATCTCTCCCACATACGGACCCACCGCAGCTCCTTCCCTGTATACATATATGTCGTGACTCTTTCCATAGCTCCCTAATGTATCATCGTTCTCAATCTCGCACATTGTTCTCTACACCATCTATTCTAGATCGCTCATGAAGTCCCTATCACACACACGATGACTCGCTTCCCTTGTGTCTCCGTACATAGGCCAATTTCGAACAACATCAACATTGTCTCCCTATCTATACGCCACTTATGGACACAAACAACCCCTCTCTCCCCCCTCTTTTCCTCTCACTCTCTTCGTCGCTAGCTCTCTCTCTCTCTCTCACACCCCTCTCCCACACACACTCGATGTCTCTTCCAAATAGTCTGCTCCCCGCCCGCACCCATGCTATCCCGCTACTACACATGCCTTTGTCTCTCTTTGACACACATGTCACACCGTTCCCCCTTCCCTTATACTAGGTTTACATCATTAGTGGTCTCTCTACTCCACATACACACACTCCCTCTCACACACAAACGCGCGCACAAACACACACAGACACACACAAACACCCATCTATCTGGATCCTTCTTTTAAGACACACACCCTTGCATATTCTCTCCAGCTCTAGGTATGTATATATCCCCCCCTCTCTAGCTCAGATGCACACCAAAATTCTCCATCTCTCTAACTCACACATCTCTCCCCATGTCCGCATGTGTATCTCACACACTCACTCTCTGATTATGTCTATGTGTCTCCATGTTACATAACACAAAGCCCCATGTACATATCTCTCTCTATCCTCCACACACATAGACACAAAGAATCCCTTATCATTGCCTCATTCTCTAGACATATCACACACGCACACCGTCTCTCTCTCTCTCTCTCGCAAACACGCTCAACAAGGGTTTCCCTGTGAATAACTTATCGTCTATTCATCAACAGTCGTGGCAGTACGGCGGACACGAGACGTGAAAAAGAATAAATCTATACGTGCGTAGACAACCTAGTGTCACTACTAGGACTAGAGCAATCCGAAAGCGTGCCGCCGTCACCCCCTCCTTATCGGCAATGGGAAAACCTTTGTTTTACACAATTGAGAAGTCATTGTGCTAAGGCCCCACATGATGAGCCGTTGAATAGACTGTAGATCCTAGTTTACGGAAACAAGTATCGATAATACATTTGTGTCTCCATACTTATATTTCTTCTCTTATAAAAACCGAGTTGGTGATGATGGTATGCGTGCCATCTTGCAATAGACCGTCCGATCTATATCTGACGGATGGAAATTAAACTAAAAGATACCCGCACCTCTCTCCACATTTGCAGACAAGGCCTTCCCTTGTTCATCCTTATCTCCAACAACCTCATTGTTGAGCAATTAAAAAAGGAAGCCTGTCAGATGTGGGGTTCCGGCAAACCCTTAAGGTTCAAACACTGGGGTGCGCGCGAAGTCTTTCCCTCCTGCCGATCAACGCTCTAGCTCACTAGATCTTGTGCACGAACTCGACGAACTCTCAACATAGAAAGACACGGGGTTTATACTGGTTCGGGCCACCGTTGTGGTGTAATACCCTACTCCAGTGTGGTGGTGGTGGAATGCCTGTTGGGCTAATGATGAACAATACAAGGGAAGAACATCCTCCTGAGGTTGAGGTCTTCTTGCGCGTGTGAGCTTGTGGTGTGTCTCTTTAGCTAAGATGAGATGATCCCCCTTCTCCCCTCTCTCCCTCTCTCTCTTCCCTTGTCCACTGTGGTGGCTAGTCCTATTTATAGAGGCCCTGGTCCTCTTCCCAAATATCAAGCGGGAAGGGAGCCAACAATGGCAGGCTAATTTGAAGGGGGACAACTAGTACAAGCTATCCTGACAAAAGTAGTCTTCGCCTGCACAAAGCTTTGGTGGTGACGCCGTCTTGGGCTCCATGATGACCTCCGTCTTGCAGTCCATGGTTTTGGTCTTGTTGCACCGGAATGGCAACCTTTGCATGATGCCTCGGTACTCCGCGGCTGCGCTTGCCCCCTTTGCACCAAAGAGGAAACAAGGACGCTGCGCGCGCTGGTACCCGCCTGGTGTCGATCGTCATGGCTCACGTCACGAGAGCCTCGTGAGATTTGCCTCGCCTTGATATCTCCGCTCCTCGTGAGCCTGCCTAGCTAGGCCATTCCAGAGGAGGTCTTGCGTCGTCTGCCTCGCAAGGCTTGGCCCCTCGCGAGGGTCTTGGATGCTTTGTTGGTGAAGATGGGACGTACGGCCTGCTGGCTCAGCCACGCCGTGGGCCGCAGGCAGGCAATTCTGGGGACCCTCGTTCCCAGAACGCCGACAAAGCCTCTGAACAAACTGTCCTGGTGGCCGCTGCCGGCGTCGTCCATGCCCTTGCCTCCGCTAAGTCCGACCACCAATCACCACCACACCCCACTCCTCTTCACCTTATCTCCTCTTTCTCAAGATATCATTAGTTTTTACACATGGGATTTCTCCCGCATGGGTCAATCACAACACATGTTTTATAAAAAAATGCATCTTGATGTTCCATGCAATGCACAGACA
This sequence comes from Triticum dicoccoides, assembly GCF_002162155.2. Classification (NCBI taxonomy): domain Eukaryota; kingdom Viridiplantae; phylum Streptophyta; class Magnoliopsida; order Poales; family Poaceae; genus Triticum; species Triticum dicoccoides. Next base: position 254,376,171 of record NC_041388.1, read on the forward strand.
TCTTGCTAGTACTCCTACATAAGACTAAGTTGGTGATGATGGTGTGTCTGCCATCCGTCATTTCTGAGCATTAGATCTACATCTAATGACTGTGAGGTAAGTTGTTGCCTTTTCTCACTAGCATCCCACTTCTCTACCAATTTGCAGAGAAAAAACCCATAATTAGTATCTTAAAACCAACCACACCCGTCCCTCACCTCACCAAAACAGCCCAAGGAATATTTTCTAATTGAAACATAATATATCTCTAGTGATATATGTATATCAAAATTAGAGTGTTTTGTATCAAGTTTGTGAATAAGTATTATTCTAATTATGATCGTTGCAACGCACGTGAACATTGCTAGTATTTCCAACCATGCAGAAAATGCTAGTATTTCCATAGTTTCGAGTTTTCCATCAAGATATTAGTCACTCATGGTTGATATTTACTTTCAATCACGTACACATAGGCACTATGTAACTAGCCTTGTTTATTGGCTTCCAAATCTTAACTTTCACTCTTACTTACAATATGTAGAGTATTTAACAAAAAACTACCACTTTCAACCAGCCCTAGGAAGAAGCTATTGTACAAAAAATAGCAAAAACATACCCAAAATTTCTTAATCCATGCCAAAAACTACTACCTAGTGCCGATTAGGTTCGTTTAAACCCATTTACGACATGGTTGGTCCACACGTCCGTGCTGACAAGGCAGCTTAAACCAACACATTTTGTTTGACCGTTCACACGAGGGACCCACATCTAACCTTCTATCCTATTATATTCCCCCTCAAATCATTATTTTTCATGAACATTACTTCAAACAGTACTGATGCGTGTTCGTCGGTGGCACCGGTGATGAGCGAGTTGGCTGCCGCTCCGTCGGACGGGCCGGACGCCATGCTGGCCTCCACACGGGTTGGCAGGCTGGCACGAGCGTGACTTATACGCGAGCAAGCCACCGCACTGGCCTTCGCTTGAGCCAGGTGGCTGGCCTAAGCGCGGCGCGCGCGAGCAAGCTGTCGCGCTGCCGTGCCAATCTAGCTAGCAAACCTTGCAGACAAGCAGCTAGATGGAGCTATCTTGGCTAGCTAGCGGTCGCGAGCGCCGGGCGGAGCTGGCATCCAGGCTGCCGCAAGATGGGCTCCACACCGCCGGCGGTTTTAACCTCGCCTTCTGCCGACGGCGGTAGCTGCGTCCCATGGCCGAGGATGACTAGGTGGACGGGCCGGAGGTAGGAGGTCACTCAGGGATTTTTGTGTAGACTGACATGTTGGTCCCACAAGTCATAACGCCTAACTTGTCGGTCGAATAGAAGGCGTTGACTTAAGGGGCGACATGGGTTGAAACGTGCCTATAACAACACTTTGTAGAGTAGTTGTTTCTTGGTAGGGCTGGTTGGTAAGGGCATGTACAATGGTTGATAAGGTAATCTTATCTTAAGTCTGCCACGTATGCAAGTGGTAGTAGTTTCTTGGCATTATTAGTGGTTTCTTGTACGGAACAATGTACTACTAGTGACAAAAGGCGATTCTAGGTTGCGTTGTACTCCAACGAGTACTACTAGTGGTCGCGGGAGTGTATACCTCGTTTTGTGGGTTTGATCCTGGCCGAACGCACGGCGGCCTTTTTTAAATATTACTCCACAAAATGAGGTACTTTGAGTTTTGAAGTCGAATGGACGTGTCGCACCACAATCTGGGTGCACCGGATAGCCCAGCCACGTGAACGGGTTTTCCTTCCCATAATCTCGTGGCTCTCGTGCTCGCTCTAGCCACACCTTGCTTGTAGCTTCCTCATCAGCTAGTACTAGCATATTTAAACTAGCACCTCCAAATTAAGCCCGAGGAGTCGGAAAAGCCTGGTGCGGCATTGGGAATAGTGCAATATGGCTCTGTACGTAAAGTGCTAGTACACTACTACTCTGTAGCTTGTGGCGTCGCACACATGGACTTCACTCCATTATCGACTCTATAAAAGAAATTCCTCTTGATGTGATTTTTTTTGTTTTGAAACGAAGGCAAAAGCTTTGCCTCATCTCATTCATAAAGAAGGAACTACTAACAAAGTTCGACGAGATCCATTACACCTCCACAAATGGAAGCAAAAAGCCTAGTCTTGCTGTATCAAATAACTCAAATGTTCTGCCCCCGCAGTAAACGTTGCTAATAAATAGGCTGCTAGTGTGTGCATGACAGGAGCAGCTGAGTAGGGCAGCTACACGCTTAAATAGAGCATCGAGAGTACCCACTACGTAGGATCCCTGCATTGATAGTACAACGGTGGTTCTAGAGAACAGTACTGCCCTCCACTTCCAACTGTAGCTCCTTGGCCTTGAGATTCAAGAGTTGAAAACCGGTGCACTATACTAGAAGTACAGTACATCGCACTACGAGTTGAGAAAGTAGTACTAGTACTGCTATAGTACAAGTACGTAGTAAATAATAGCCTCACCCCTTCGCTAAGGAACGATCGAGGAGCTACAGTTGGAAGGGACGAGGCCCTGCGGTTACTACGCTCTTATCTCCTCCTCGCCAGTTCCCCTCCCCACTAAGAGAAGGCAGTTCGTCGCTGCTCCCATGGATTCACCAGGCGGTTCTCCTCCTCATCGGGGCTGGGAGACCTTGGACGACAATCCTTTGGGAGAAATCGCACGCCGCTCCGACGTCCTCACCAGCACAAGACTCAATGCTTCCTACACCAACTTTTTCAAGACGATGCTTAAACAGGTTTGGGAAAAGGCCATGCTTGTTGGTCTTCCATGCGTCCTCGAGGAGAAGGTTCTTCTATGGGACAATCCTTCGAATAGTCCACTGCTCCCTGGCCATGGTTGCACATTGACTCCGCTAGAGTTGCCAACATTGAGAGGTAGTCAGATTTTTTCCGATGAGCAGGTCAATCATGGAGTTTGATCATGTAGTACTTAGTTATTCCATTTCCATCCCTTAATTTCTTCACTTTCCACCGTCTTATATATAGGTCTGGGTCGGTGCCAACAAAGATTAGCTTGCATACCTCCGGCCGGATACCACCATCATTTTGCACAACATCCATAGCAGTGCGGCCGTTCCCATAGACCCCTTCTCCACCATTGGGATCGGCCTTCCAGACTGACTGGGCTTGAATACGTATGATGATGCCTACATGAGATTGAAGAAGATAGCAATTGCAGACCTGCCGACAAAGCGACGTGGCTATGACGGTTACTATCTCATCGCGGTGTTCGATATAAGGATTGCCATCAATGCAAGAGGCAGTAACGGCAGAGGTTGGTGCATGTTGGCCGAGGAAGATTTGTACCCCTACATGTTCGAAGACGTCGTGCGCCATCTAGGACGCATCTTCGCGGTGACAAGCCAGGGGACTTGTTTCATCTGGTTTCCATTCTATGGTACGGGAGATTACAAACGGAATGCACAAACCATCATTTGCATCCCTAACGGTACTCCATTATTTTGCAGGGACCGGTCATCCCCTGATCAAAATAAGATCGCCGATCCTGGATGTGCATTTGCATCTGCGATTCGGTCTAACCTGGAACCTTGTAGCTGACTTTGGCATATTGGGATCAACTATCTTAGCAGTCGTTACCCATGGTACCACTGATGTGCAACATGGTCACGCAATCTACCACGATCGAACCGTTACCATCTACCCAGGTATTCCATTTAGTATTATATTTTTAACCCTCTCGCCTTCTCTTTCGTTGTTGTAATACTTACTAGTACTAGTAGGAGTACTTTTTACCTTGGAGGGCGCATATAGCTAAGCTAGGCCCTTGAAGACTTGAACCCACTAGCTGCCACCATTTTTGTTTTTCCATGTCTTGCTATCTCATCCATGTAGCCAAGAGTGGCTATATATAATAAGCCGGTTATTTTACTTCCTCCATACCGGAGTAGTACTATTTGCTGCACAGTATTACTGACCACCATATTTGAGCACAACATTATTATGCATGGACCTTGACTGTGTACGTCACCATGTGTCTAGATCTGAGATGCTACGTGTACTAGATGAATGGCGCTGAGTTCGACCCCCGTGATGCTACGTGGGTGCCGAGGAACACTCTTGGAGAGTACTCTCTTTTCATTGGGGACAGCTACCCCATTGCGAAGCGGATGCCACCTTCCGTGCACGACACCAAAGGCCTGCTGTTCATGAAGCATGGTTGTGTCTTCAGTGCACACCGCCGGAGGAACGACATGCTGGGACACGCTATCCCTAATTTATGCCGCTTTAGCTTGGATGAGTCTCCATTGTGTGGAACCAGACTAGAAATCTGCAACAATGATTCTCGTTGTCCACCGCTATGGATCGTGCCATCCATGAAGAACACCTTGGACTGGAACCTAGAGGAGGACATGTAGCCCATCTATAACATGTAGGTGGGGTATGGTAAATTGTGAATGGTAGCGCTGTGAATATACATAGACTAGTCGTGCAAAAATGTATCACATGAATTGGAGATGAACTTGTGTGGCATACTGGCATTTGTCCTTTAGAATTTATTACTAGTAAATATGTTATGTGTACGTGCAACTTGTGTGGTTGTTGCACGGGCTCCAACATGCTCTTTGAGGAAAAAAAAGGTGGCACGGCTTAGGATATAGGTGACGTGGCGGCATCATACAATAGCATCGTTCACTATAGTTGTAGCATACTCCTACTAGGACGACAACTCCTATAAAACCTTGCACTTGGATCTTTGCCTCTTCTGGAGGTTCAACAGTTCATACTCATGTGAAACTTGCACTTGGCTCTTCGCCTCTTGGAAAGGTCCAACAATGATGATACTATAGTACAATATGCTTCTGGCAATCTGACACCGATTGAACTACTGCACGTCCACCACGACAGCGAGGGCGAGCGAGAGGGAGAGGGAGAGGGTGTTGTAGTCAAAACCCTCTCCTCGTCCTACGATCCACTGCCCACATGGGAGAGGGAGAGGCATAGTAAGCAAGGTTCTCCTCGTTCGGCGAGTTGATGGGACACATCAGAGCAGTACTAGTACTAGTCCATACTGCGTCCTTTCCGGTAAATATGGATTAATTTGAAACGAGAAAAATACACTGGCGGTCAACATATGTAACAATACGCTCTTTATGGTCACTATATATAGTTTTGCGGTGATTATACAATCACTAGCTCATCGTAGAGCACCATATTGCACCTTACTGACAGGCCACATAGTCAACGTGGCACTTTGTTGACTGGTTAAATTGCCACCTGGTTTCTGGGTCCCACCTGTTAGTTGGCAGAGCAAAGAAATCAGTTAAACAAAATTTTACACAGGCGCAATAGGGGTCCAACCCTTGCACACGAACCACCCTGGCTGTGTATGTGAGTGCATGCACGTGTACTCCCTCGGTCTTCCAACAAAGAGTGTACATGGACTAAAAACAAAGAGTGTAGATCTACACTTCCAATGCATTTCAGCCTTTAATCTAAATTGCTATTGATTGACTAATGCACCAACTTGTGCTCTAGCTATAGGCTACATGTCTATCCTTAATTATAGCATGCAACAACCTTCATTTAATCTTCTTCTCTCAATGTTCGCATGCACACATAACTCTGCTACTTTTGGGCGTTAATTATGCCCTGGTCAATGTGTAGATCTCTAAATGTACAGTCTTTCATGGACGTAGGGAGTAGCTTGAGCACTTGAGCATGAGCGTGTGTGTTGCGTCGTGTGCTGTGTGCCACATGGGTGCATGAGTGTTGCGTGCGTCCATGTGTACATGTGAGTGTTGCATGTTGCATGCATGCATGAGGCTTTTACTCCCTCCCATTGACATGTTCATATTTCAAGCTTATTCTATTCCCTCCATATGGTGATACTCCCTCTGTTCCCAAATACAGAGTAAAAGCCTCCCTCTGTTCCCAAATATGGAGTATTTGTCTTTCTAGAGATTTCGACAAGTGACTACGTACGGAGCAAAATGAGTGAATCTACACTCTAAAATATGTCTACATACATCCGTATGTTGTATTCCATTTGAATGTCTAAAAAGACTATATTTAGGAATAGAGGGAGTAGCAAATAGACATTAATTTCTCTTGTTTTTCCCTCCTTGGTCACGGTGCACAACCAAGATGACTTATTCACCTCAATGGAGGGAGTAGATGGTCAAAGTTTGACACAAAATTAATGCATTGGTAAAAATAATTTTTTGAGGAAAACGAGTGCATTAATTGAGTGTTTTTGCAAACTACAAAAATTATTCCACCACTCATCATCTACCTTGGTTGATAAGATTTTTGAATTGAGCCCTATAAACTGGAAAGGAGATAGTACTAGTACTCCTACATTATTAGCGCCGGGTGCCTTGGCCAATGTTTCATCTTGTTGGACAGGATGAGCATACATGCATAGGGATACTATAGATAGGAAATCTTCGATCCATTATTCCCCATCTCAGCCAGAGAGAACTATTCAACTAGTCTTCACGGTGAAGTGACAATACATGCTGCAGCAGATGGGACACTTAATTAATAAGCTGAACTAGCGTGTTCGTGTTACTAAATCAGCCTTACCCAGGAGTACTACCATCATGTTTGCCAGTGGAGCACGCTTCCGCAAATACGCCTACGCACCTCTCTCCTCCATTAAATGACATATGGGCCCTCTTGAGGTAGACCCACATGTCATCGGTGTAACTATTTACACTCGGAAGGACTGTATATCCTGGTAGTAGTACTAGTAGAATTGAGATTTAATGCACTTTCTTCCCCGTCTTTCACTCTTCTTCCTCCTCTCTTCTTCTTCCTCCTCTCTTCCCAATCGTCGGCCGCACACCATTTCCCCCCGTTCACTGCTCGCCCGCCCGCGCCATCTTCCTTGGTAGCTCACGCGTACCGTATCCCCCCGCTCACTGCTCGGCCACACACGCCATCTTCTTCGCTCGCCCGCCCGAATCCACTTCCTCGCTGGCTCGCGAGAACTGAAAACCCCAATCACTCAGTGCCCTAAAAACCCTATGGCAGAACCGACTGACATGGAGAGCCGCGATTGGAATTCCCTCCCCGATGTTCTCTTGGAGCAGATACGTAATCATATGGACCTGCTCAGCACCATCCGCCTGGCCGCATGCTCGGTGTCTTTGTACCGTCTACTCGTCTGCAACCGGCTGACTCTTTTCAAGACACCCTGCTGGCTGATGCCCGTTCCTCGCAGGTGGCCCAGACACCGACTTAACGATCCTACGGAGGTTGCCATGGTGCCCCTCGACATGCTACCACTACTCGTCCACCTGTCCTTCATGCGCGGCCACTACTGGGCGGGCATGAAGGCCAATTGGATCGTCCTCATCCACCAATCCGGTAGTCCGTGGCATCTCGTGGATATCTACACCCAGCGAGAGATCACCCTTCCATCATTGGATACCACTGCCATCAAGCCTCGAGGCTCGCCGGACACTCCTGCCTACTATGCACGAGATGCATCGAGCTTTTGGCTCGACCTCTGTTTGCTGAAAGTTGTAATCTGCGAAGTTCCCACACGATCAGAAGACTACATGGATTACAAGCTCATTGCCTTGTTCAACATGGGATTAGTCTATCTGGAATCCGGTCACCATACATGGTTATGGCTCATCGTCAATCCTGTTGAGGCAACATTTCTGTCTGATGCTATAGTGCATGATGGCATCGTTTACGCGGTCGACGCACAGATTGGCTGCCTATACTGTTGGAATCTATCGTCGTGTAATTGTTCCATCTCGTCTCATCTTTACCTTATGAATATGACTGCCTGTTCATTGTTACAAATTTTGAATAGATAGTATGTCTATGACCACATCATTGCTATATGTTCCTCTCATTTCCTAGATTTTTATGACCACACATGTCATTGTTATAGTTGATATGAGAACAATTGGCATCTAATGATTGTTAGAATAGATATTATGCTCATAACCTCATGATTGCTATATATTACTCTCATCTCCAATATTTTTATAACAACGCATGTTATTGCTTAGAGTTGATATGAGAACAGTAGTAAGTGCTATGGTAGAATATGAGTAGGCCCTGTCATAGCTATTTTCCTCTCATTGTTACATGATGTTTGAACCATGACATATTACTAGAATATGAAAAACAGTGACATATTTTTAAACTTGGGGTATGATTATGACCACCGACCACGACATTGCAATTCTCTGTCTATGATATGTGTCACTATTATAATAATCTTAATTCCACACATACTCTGAACATGATTGTTTATGTTTGCCCTTTTGGTCTCCAATTTGAATTGTTGCAACAGGCGCGAATGCGCTAGCCTTCATGATTCCAGGACCTGGAATCATACCAGCTGATGAGTGGTGGTTTATCACTCGTTCAGCTGACGACCGTCATTTGATGCTCATTCGCATGTACCAAATTGACCAAACCATTACATCAAACCACATGCAGTACAATGCCTGGGGCATTCGTGACATTGATGGCTATGGCTGCTTCTTGTTCGAGAAAGATCCCAGCTCCGGTGGGCCAGGCGTATTCAACTAGAGGCGGGTTCACAGCCTCGGCAAGCACTCCATGTTCCTCGGGCTCAATTATCCGATCATCCAACCAATCATTGATCATATCACCGGCAATGATTACCATACTATGCAACTTCATTCGCCTGGGGAACTATGTTTAGACATCATACCATGGGTTTCATGAATGTAGCGACCCGACCTCAAACAGTCAAGTCTCTGTGCTTCAGTGTCATCCCTGGATTGGTAATGCTGACACACACAATACTCGAAGGATTTATAACAGAGTAGCAATCACACACTTATTACATCGGATGTCTCAAAGGAGATCTTATTACAATAAATATGGCTTAAGGCCATCTAATACGATAAAGTGGAAGGCTTGGAAGATAAAGTGAGTCCATCAATTCCAATGGCATAGCTGAGCTAGATGGCAACGACCTAACAAACCTTACTCCTTGTCTGAAAAGTCTGCAACATAATACGTTGCAGCCCGAAAACGGGTCAGCACATGGAATATGCTGGCAAAGTAACACAGTAGAGCAAGAACAGAATAATGCTATCACTACATGCATATTTGGCTGGTGGAAAGCTCTATGGTTACATTTTTGTGAAAAGCCAATTTCTCCCTACAACAAAGGAATAGATTTTTAATTTACTATCATGGTAGTCGAAACATCATTGAGAAGGTTCCTCCAACTCAATCCCAATTAAAGTGATTAACAACCCAACAATATTAATTAAGAGTGATGAGATACTTAAGATACTCCAAGTACTAGATACTCAAGATAGTCCATAACCGGGGACACGGCTAACCATGATTAGTTTGTACACTCTGCAGAGGTTTGCGCACTTTTCCCCACAAGACTCGATCGCCTCCGTTGGATTTCTCGCACTACATGGTGTTTGAGAAATGGATGACTGAGACACAGTTTTTTAGAAACGTTAACTCTTTACTCCGAGTAGACCATACCAAACCTACAACCCACTACTTGCTGATCTACCTCTTCAAGAGCTTCACGTAACTTAATCAACTATGCTAGAGCCCATAATAGCTTGTGGCTGCACATAGAAGTTTCTAGCATGAATAATCTCAGTTCCCTTTGAGCCTGGGTGGCGGTCCATAGGAATATCACACGGGTACTCTGGGATTTCCAAAAATACAGGCAACACTGGGTACTCCAGGTGCCTCAATCCACCCAGATGTGTATTTAAGTTGCCACCTTAAGTTAAACCATTAATTATCAATCTCACATCTTTCACGGATTTCACTCACCCAAACCACGTCTGCGAGCATAGCATAGCAATATAAGCAACGCATAGAAGTAACCCCCAAGGGTTTGAATGTAATAGGGAAATAGGTTCTACCTCATCAACTACTTCCCAACCCACATGTTAATGACATCCTAATCATGCAATGTTTGAGGATTGGAACTAATGCATAAAAACTGGGTGATAAAGGGATATGATCAAAGTGTTACTTGCCTTGCTGACGGTCCGCGAAACCTAGAGACTCCAAATAACACGCTTCGCACTCCGGGAATTCTATCGCAAAAAAAAAAATAGCATACATAAGGAACAATCAAAGAAGCATGGGTAAAACTCAAATAAGAAGATCTAACCGGAAAGTTCAACTTAAGAACTCCGGTTTGCAAAAAGAATCAAATCAAACGGAGCAACGAAACTCAAACGGAGGAGGAAACAAGATCCGTTTACTAATCTGAACTAAGGTCAAATTTTACAGTACCAAAATCTTGTTCAAGTTGGTTAAGCGGAAAGAGGGTCTCGAGACGAAGATCTAGGCGCTTGAATTGCTTGATTCTGACTAATGAGCGAAAAGATAAACCGAAACGAAAATCGGACCAGACACCGTGATCGAGAATAATAGCGGAAAAATCCGATAAAAGAAAACTGACGAATAGGCTAACGAACGAGCGTTCGTTATCTGTAACTAACGAGCGAAAACCGTTCGTTGAAACGAACGTCCAGACCAAAGTCCGCTAAAAGAAAACCGAAAAGAAAACCGGCGAACCAAAAAAACGACTAGGGTTTTCTAACGAAAACCGATCCGGTTTTCTAAAAAAACCAAACGATGCTAACCTCGGCGGGGTCCGGCACGGCGGGGCTCCAGCGAGAGGCGGCGTGGCGCGGGGCGGCGGCGACGGCGGCTTGCGGC
>NC_041388.1:254387405-254395515 GCF_002162155.2 Triticum dicoccoides
CTCCAAGCGCGGCGGGGTGCGGCTTATAAAGGGGGGCGGAGGTGGTGCCTTGGGGAAGGGGCAAGGCGGTGGCGGAGTCCGGCTCGGACTCGCGTCCGAGTCGTCGGCGGCGGCGACGCGGTCTCCGCGCGGGAGACGACGGCCGAGGAGGTGGGCCGGCGGCTGGGCTTCAGCCCAGTCGGCCTAGGCGCGTTCTTTTCTTCTTTAAAAAAACAATTCCGCCGAAACTCAAAAAAAATCCTAGAAAATAAAATAAAATTCTAAAAATGCCAAAACAAATTTTCACCATCTAAATAAAATATTTGGGACGAGATGAACAATTTCTTGGCCCTAAAATGCAATTTTGAAAACGTGCAATTTTTCTAATGCTAATAAAATCCAAAAAATCTAATAAATGATTTTAATATTTTCCTCCAATATTTCAGTTATTTCGGAGAAGTCATATTATCTCCTCTCATATATTTTATTATGAAATATTTTTTAGAAATAAAATAATTAAAATAAAAAATCCTCGTTTCATTATTTGATAAAAATCAAATATGAAAACCGGGAAAATCCCCAACTCTGTCCGAGGGTCCTTGAGTTGCTTAGGATTTCGAGGATTGCGGAACAAAAATGCAATAAAATATGATATGCAAGTGACCTATGTATAACATCCCAAATTGAAAATTTGGGATGTTACAAACCTACCCTCCTTAAGATGAAACTTGCCCTCGAGATTCGGGTTGGCTAGAAAATAGGTGTGGGTGGTCTTTGAGTAGATCATCCTCTCATTCCCAGGTGGCTTCATCCTCGGTGTGGTGGCTCCACTGAACTTTGCAAAACTTGATAACCTTGCCGCGGGTGACTCGGCTAGCAAACTCAAGAATCTTAACTGGATTTTCCTCATAAGTCAAATCACTGTCCAACTGAATCGCCTCCAAGAGTACTGTATCTCTTAACGGTATATCGACCATCTCAGCATGACACTTCTTCAACTATGAAACGTGGAACACGTCATGAACTCCTAACGGTCCTTCAGGTAACTCCAACTTGTAGGCAACTTCTCCCATCCGTTCCAAAACGCGATACAGTCCTACAAATCTTGGGGCTAACTTTCCTTTAACTCCAAAATGTTTCACTCCTCGCAAAGGGGATACTAGAAGATATGCTATGTCTCCAATTTCATAGGTTACCACCTTGCGTTTCGAGTCTACATAACTCTTCTGCCTGGACTGAGCAATCTTCAGTCTATCACGAATCAGCTTAACTTTCTCTTCAGACTCCTCGATCAAGTCCGGTCCAAACAACTGTCGGTCTCCTACTTCATCCCACATCAACGGCGTTCTGCACCTTCGTCCATACAGGGATTCGAACGGTGCCATCTTCAAACTGGCTTGGTAGCTATTGTTGTATGAGAACTCTGCGTAAGGCAAATTTTCATCCCAACTGGATCCATAATCTAGCGCACAGGCTCTTAACATATCTTCCAGAATCTGGTTAACTCTCTCGGTCTGTCCATCCGTCTGCGGGTGAAATGCGGTACTGAACTCCATCTCATACCCAAAGTCTGGTGTAACTGATGCCAAAACTTTGAGGTAAACTGTGTTCCTCTATCTGATACGATGGTCCTCGGAACTCCATGCAGACATACGATCCAGGACATATATATCTTGGCCAACTTCGCACGTGTATAAGTGGTTTTCACTGGGATAAAGTGAGCCACTTTGGTCAAGCGATCAACTACTACCCATATGGAATCATATCCTGATTTGGTCCTGGGCGATCTGGTGATAAAGTGCATGCCAAGTTTATCCCACTTCCATTCGGGTATCGGCATAGGCTGTAACAATCCTGTCGGCTTTTGATGCTCTGCCTTCACTCTCTGACATACATCACATACGACTATGTACTCAGCAATATCCTTCTTCATCCCTGTCCACCAGAAACGTCCCTTCAAATCCAGATACATCTTGGTGTTTCCGGGGTGTATCGAGTATGGTGAGTCATGGGCCTCCTGTAGTATTAACTTCCTGATCTCTGTGTTATTGGGCACGTATATCCGGTCCTCAAACCATAAGGTATCGTGCTCATCCTCACAAAAACCTTTGGCCTTTCCTTTGCTCATCTTCTCCTTTATCTCGGCAATCTCTTTGTCATCCTTCTGAGCTTCCCGAATCTTACCCAACAACATCGACTGAACTTCCATTGTTGCAACAAAACCTCTAGGAACAATCTCTAATCGAAGTTCCATGATATCCTCTGCTAACTCCTTTGGCACTCCCTTACTCGCAAGGATATTAGCATAACTCTTCCGGCTCAAAGCGTCTGCTACGACATTGGCCTTTCCTAGTTGATAGTGCAGCTTCATGTCATAATCCTTTATAAGCTCCAACCATCTCCTCTGCCTAAGGTTCAGTTCCTTCTGTGTGAAGATGTACTTCAAACTCTTATGATCCATGTACACATCACAACGGTTTCCAATAAGGTAATGTCTCCAAGTCTTCAATGCATGCACTACGGCTGCTAACTCTAAATCATGCGTGGCATAATTCAACTCATGAGGTTTTAGTTGTCGTGAGTCATATGAAACAACTCTTCCGTCCTGCATAAGCACACATCCAAGTCCCAAGCAAGAGGCGTCGCAATACACTTGGAAATCCTTATGTATATCTGGTAGAGTCAGCATTGGGGTTGTAGTCAAATGTTTCTTCAACTCCTGGAAACTTGCCTCGCAATATTCTGTCCATTTAAACTTGGTATCCTTCTTCAATAACTCCGTCATTGGCTTCGCAATCTTGGAAAAATTCTCAATGAATCTCTGATAGTATCCTGCGAGTCCAAGAAAACTGCGGATCTCGCTAACTGAAGTGGGTTCTAACCATGCAGTGACTAACTGAACCTTGCTGGGGTCTACTGCTATACCTTCTCCTGATATAACATGTCCAAGGAATCCGACTTCCTTCAACCAAAACTCGCATTTGCTGAACTTGGCATACAACTGGTGTTCCATGAGTTTCTCGAGAACTAATCGCAAATGCTCCTTGTGCTCCTCTTCATTCTTCGAGTATACCATAATATCATCAATAAACACCACAACAAACTTGTCCAAATATTCCATGTATACCTTGTTCATCATGCTAATGAAATAGGCAGGGGCATTGATCAGTCCAAATGACATGACCGTATACTCATATAATCCGTAACGCGTGGTGAACACTGTCTTTGGTATATCTTTCTCTCGAATCTTCAACTGATGGTATCCCGTTTGCAAATCAATCTTCGAAAACACCTTAGCTCCTTGTAGCTGATCAAACAGATCATTGATCATCGGTAGTGGGTACTTGTTCTTGATCGTCACTTCATTCAAGGCCCGATAATCAACAACCATTCTTAGGGATTTATCCTCCTTCTCAACCAAAATCACTGGGGCTCCCCAAGGTGATGAACTCCTTCGAATGTATCCTTTCTCCAATAACTCCTTGATATGTTTCTTAATTTCCTCCAGATCATTCGCGGGCATCCGATAGGGTCTCTTGGATATCGGCCCTGTCCCTGGCAATAGCTCTATCAAAAACTCGATGTCTCGATCTGGTGGCATGCCTGGTAACTCCTCTGGAAAAACTTCCGGGTAATCCCTCACTACAGGCACTTCCTCCTGAACAACTCCCGTGAGGGTATTCACTTGGCTCCTCCTAGGCACATGCCTAGGTACATACTTAATCCTTTTCCCCTCCAGGGTGGTGAGATAATTCAACTTACTAGCACAGTCAATACTTCCTCCATACTTTGACATCCAGTCCATGCCTAATATCACATCCAATCCTTGTGACTCCAAGATAATTTGGTCGGACAGAAAAACATGGCTGCCAATGGTTAGGGGTATCTGGTCGCACCATCGACTAGCCATATACTCTGCTCCAGGTGAACTCACTAAGAGAGGGGTCCTAAGGGTTTGGGTTGGTAGTTTAAACTTATCCACGAATCCCCTTGATATATATGAATGCGATGCACCAGTATCAAATAGAACAAGAGCGGTAAATGACTTAACCAAAAACTTGCCTATTACCGCGTTCGGCTGCTCTTCAACCTCCTCCACGTTAACGTGGTTCACTTGTCCTTTGTTGAATGGATTGGGCTTATTCCCAGCGCTCCCATTTCCGTTTCCATTCTTTCCTTCAGGGCACTCCGTGGCATAGTGTCCAGTCTTCCCGCACTTGAAGCAAGTAACGTGACTTAGATCTCTTTTGGCGGGTGTGGCTGGATTGGGGCGGTAGTGATTGTTATTGGTTCTGTTCCCATTCCCATGCTTAGTACCATTGTGGTTATGTGATCCTCCTCCGGTGTGGTTATGACCTCCATGGTTATGAACAAGTCCTCCCGAGTTCGGGGTTAGGCGAGGCTTCTATTGAGCTCCTGAGTTATACCTCCCTTGTCCATACTTCCTCTTACGGCTCTCAATCTGCTGATGCTTCCCTTCAATCATAAAATCCTTATCTACCAACTCCTGGTAGTTGTTGAAGGTTGCTACCATCAACTGCATACTCATCTCATCATTCAGCCCTTCCATAAACTTCTCCTGCTTCGCGGCATCTGTGGCCACATCGTCAGGGGCATAGCGAGATAGCTTGCTAAACTCATCCACGTACTGAGCCACAATACGGTTCCCCTGGTGTAAGCTGCGAAACTCACGCTTCTTTAGATTCATGACTCCAGTTGAGACATGGGATGTGCGGAAAGCTTGCTGAAACTGGTCCCAAGTGACGTTGGCTATGGGGAAAGTGGCCGTGTAATTCTCCCACCATAAGGCTGCTGGTCCATCCAATTGATGTGCGGCAAAGCGCACCTTCTTAGCATCTACGCAACCTGCGGTGGTCAACTCCCTTCCAATACGGCGTAGACAATCATCAGCAACTATAGGCTCGGTGCTACTGGAAAACACCGTCGGTTGTAACCTTAGAAAACGGGCTAGGTTGTCCACTGGCGGCGGGTTGTTGTTGTTGTTGTTGTTGCCCTGGTTCTAAACTAGCAATTGCATTAAGGTGTTCTGCTGCTGGATCAACTGAGTGAGCTCCTGTGGGAAGGCAAATCCGGGGTCACGTCTCGGAGGCATCTGATGGGTTTAGATGGAAGAGGTTAGAATAGAATGAGGTCTAATGAGAAGGCACTACCCATATGCACATGAGACAAACACAATCATTTCTCTCAATCAATCAAGCAAGGGCATACAAGCAGTCTAGAACTATCACAAAAGTGCTCAACTACTACTGAATACATGGGGGAATAATACTAATCATTGGGTGGTCATCTAGAAATTTTGATCGGTGGAGGACTCCATGATATCTGCTCCGGCTTCGTCTTCAAAGTCATCATCATTAGGGGCGGAGTTGGTGTCGTTGATGATGATGTAGTCCTCCAGACGAATCTCCTTGGGTTCTTCATCTTATTCTACTGGAGTGGGGTCTCCCATGAATATTCCGATCTTCTTAATCAGGTCGTCATTCTTCTCCAGTAGTGCCGCAATTTCCTCCTCATATCCATCATGTGTAGACTTAAGTTCTTGTTCCAGCTCGATGATCCTTGTCTTTGCCTTCTTCAAATCTATCATGTCTGCGCACATCTGATTCTCCTGGTGTCGAATGTGTTGGTTTAGTTCCTGGATGAAAGCTGCAATTGATCTATCCTTCCTGGTGCTGATCATCTCCCATTGCTCGTCTCAGTGCCCATATATCTAGTAGATAGTGTCCTTAAGATACTTGTGATATACCTCTCCAATGCGTCCCATGGTGATGTGAGCTGCCATACTCTTTCCTAAACTCCAGGTTGGTGCGTCGAAGGAAAATTCTATAGGCTTAGTGACTAGCGTGGAGGTCCTTCCTGGAACTTGAACTTGAATCATCCATCGCTCCTCTTCGGGTAAAGTGGTGTTGTATGTCCAGGTGAAGCTTGGTATTCCAATGTTCAAGTACCTAGTGACTTCCTTCAAGTATCGTCCAAAA
The DNA here is from genome assembly GCF_002162155.2 of Triticum dicoccoides. Lineage (NCBI taxonomy): Eukaryota > Viridiplantae > Streptophyta > Magnoliopsida > Poales > Poaceae > Triticum > Triticum dicoccoides. The sequence goes on from NC_041388.1 coordinate 254,393,384, forward strand.
GGTGATTCTTCCTCCGGTTGTGCAAACTTGTTCTTCATCTCCGCCATCCTAAAGAGTAGAAAATGGAGAGGAGTCAGAAATGAGGAGAGAATAGCGATCTATGGCTTTAGCTTAGTGGTCATGTCCTACACTCAACGTGTGCTCTGATACCATCTTTGTAGCGACCCGACCTCAAACGGTCAAGTCTCTGTGCTTCAGTGTCATCCCTGGATCGGTAATGCTGACACACACAGTACTCGAAGGATTTATAACAGAGTAGCAATCACACACTTATTACATCGGATGTCTCAAAGGAGATCTTATTACAATAAATATGGCTTAAGGCCATCTAATACGATAACAGTGGAAGGCTTGGAAGATAAAGTGAGTCCATCAACTCCAACGGCATAGCTGAGCTGCACGGCAATGACCTAATGAACCTTACTCCTCGTCTGAAAAGTCTGCAACATAATACGTTGCAGCCCAAAAACGGGTCAGCACATGGAATATGCTGGCAAAGTAACACAGTAGAGCAAGAACAGAATAATGCTATCACTACATGCATATTTGGCTGGTGGAAAGCTCTATGGTTAGAGTTTTGCAAAAAGCCAATTTTTCCCTACAACAAAGGAATAGATTTTTAATTTACTATCATGGTAGTTGAAACATCATTGAGAAGGTTCCTCCAACTCAATCCCAATTAAAGTGATTAACAACCCAACAATATTAATTAAGAGTGATAAGATACTTAAGATATTCCAAGTACTAGATACTCAAGATTGTCCATAACCGGGGACACGGCTAACCATGATTAGTTTGTACACTCTGCAGAGGTTTGCGCACTTTTCCCCACAAGACTCGATCGCCTCCGTTGGATTTCTCGCACTACATGGTGTTTGAGAAACAGATGACCGAGACACAGTTTTTCAGAAACGTTAACTCTTTACTCCGGGTAGACCATACGAAACCTACAAACCCACTACCTGCTGATCTACCTCTTCAAGAGCTTCATGTAACTTACTCAACTATGCTAGAGCCCATAATAGCTTGTGGCTGCACACGGAAGTTTCTGCATGAATAATCTCAGTTCCCTTTGAGCCTGGGTGGCGGTCCATAGGTACTCCGGGATTTCCAAAAATATAGGCAACACTGGGTACTCCAGGTGCCTCAGTCCACCCAGATGTGTATTTAAGTTGCCACCTTAAGTTAAACCATTAATTATCAATCTCACATCTGTCATGGATTTCAATCACCCAAACCATGTCTACGAGCATAGCATAGCAATATAAGCAACGCGTAGAAGTAACTCCCAAGGGTTTGAATGTAACATGGCAATAGGTTCTACCTCATCAACTACTTCCCAACCCACATGTTAATGACATCCTAATCATGCAATGTTTGAGGATTGGAACTAATGCATAAAAACTGGGTGATAAAGGGATATGATCAAAGTGTTACTTGCCTTGCTGACGGTCCGCGAAACCTAGAGACTCCAAATAACACAATTCGCACTCCAGGAATTCTATCGCGAACAAACAATATCATACATAAGCAACAATCAAAGAAGCACGGGTAAAACTCAAATAAGTAGATCTAACCGGAAAGTTCAACTTAAGAACTCCGGTATGCAAAAAGAATCAAATCAAACGGAGCAACGAAACTCAAACGGCGAAGGAAACAAGATCCCTTTACTAATATGAACTAAAGTCAAATTTTACAGTACCAAAATCCTGTTCAAGTTGGTTAAGCGGAAAGAGGGTCTCAAGACGAAGATCTAGGCGCTTGAATCGCCTGATTCCGACTAACGAGAGAAAAGATAAACCGAAACGAAAATCGGATCAGATATCGCGATCGAGAATAATCGCGGAAAAATCCGATAAAAGAAAACTGACGAACAGGATAACGAACGAGCGTTCGTTATCTGTAAATAACGAGCGAAAACCGTTCTTTGAAACGAACGTCCGGACGAACGTCCGCTAAAATAAAACCGAAAAGAAAAACCGGCGAACCGAAAAAAGGGACTAGGGTTTTCTAACGAAAACCGATCCGGTTTTCTAAAAAATAGAACGGCGCTAACCTCGGCGGGGTCCGGCACGGGGGGGCTCCGGCTAGGGGCGGCGTGGCACGGGGCGGCGGTGACGTGGGCGGCAGGC
>NC_041388.1:254395918-254449142 GCF_002162155.2 Triticum dicoccoides
AGGGGGGGCGGAGGTGGTGCCTTAGGGAAGGGGCAAGGCGGCGACGGAGTCCGGCTCGGACTTGTGTCCGAATCGGCGGCGGCGGCGGCGCGGTCTCCGCACGGGAGACGGCGGCCGGGGAGGTGGACCGGCGGCTGGGCTTCGGCCTAGTCGGCCTAGGCACGTTCTTAAAAAAACAATTCTGCCAAACTAAAAAAAACCTAGAAAATAAAATAAAATTCTAAAAATGCGAAAACAAATTTTCCCCGTCTAAATAAAATATTTTGGACGAGATGAACATTTTCTTGGCCCTAAAATGCAATTTTGAAAACGTGCAATTTTTCTAATGCAAATAAAATCCAAAAAAAAATCTAATAAATGATTTTAATATTTTTCCTCCAATATGTTAGTTATTTTGGAGAAGTCATATTATCTCCTCTCATATATTTTATTACGAAATATTTTTCGGAGAGAAAATAATTAAAATCAAAAATCCTCGTTTCATTATTTGATAAAAATCAAATATGAAAACTGGGAAAATCCCCAACTCTCTTCGAGGGTCCCTGAGTTGCTTAGGATTTCGAGGATTGCGGAACAAAAATGCAATAAAATATGGTATACAAGAATGACCTTTGTATAACATTCCAAATTGAAAATTTGGGATGTTATAATGAATCACCATATCCAAAGATTCGTCTACACAGCTTGTTGCCAAGTAATCTTCAGTGTGTGAAAGACATCAAACCTAACATGCGATGGATGGCTTTCGCAAACCTGACATGCGGCGATGTGGTTCATGCCAACAGCAAATATGCACAACTTGATTCGTACTGATATCTAGACTGGGCCATGTATCCTGCTATTGTAGCATGACCCTCTTTTGTTGGATATTATGTACTATTATTAGTTTGAAGCACTCCTCTGGTTTGAAGGATAGATACCTTTTTGGGATCAAGTGCATCCTAACTCACCTGCGTAGGATGTACTGATAATGATGATGGAGATGCTCTGCAGAAGCCATATATACACACATATATATATATATATATATATATATATACATATATTATGTACTATATCAATTAGGCTTCAAGTGCGTACCTGTTAGTTAGATCTATGGTTAAAATGTGACACTAAATACGACTAGCAAGTAGTACAGTAGTAGTACTAGTATACGTCGGTCAAATTATTCACCATGTCCACACATTGAATTGACGTGACAACACGCTGCGCGTGAGGTGACACAAGAATCCCGGCGGCGTGTTCGAGTATTGTGGACTTCAGATTTAGAGTACCACTTATCTGCCGAAATCTTTCATCATTCACTTAAAACATTCGATTGATCATACATTGAGTACCATATAACTGGAATTAACCGATGCAAGTCCAAGAAGGATTGGCCGGTGCTGCCGACTGGCGTCAAGTTCGATCCCACGGATCAGGAGCTGATCGAGCACCTTGAGGCCAAAGTGAGTGCTGACAGCGCGAGATCTCACCCTCTCATCGATTTGTTCATACCAACCATCGAGAACGAGCACGGGATATGCTACACCCATCGTGAGAAACTTCCAGGTAAGACACCAATCGGCCGTCTACTTGCACAAATATATTCCTTTGTTTATAGCTCTATTTTTCTTATTAGACACAGACCTAGTGAAGCAATTACAATTTGAAAGTTCATAAAAAGTGAAACAAGTGACTGCAATATGCCAAAGATGTTATGAAAAAGCCAACTACGTACACTAAAACCTGTATTCGACAATACTGCTGGTATCACACTGAGTGGCCTAAGCAAGCATTTCTTCTAGCGCAATTCTAGGGCATTCAAAAGGGGCACGTGGACGCGTTGCAAGATACAGTCGGAGGTCGGCATGCACGCAATGTGGCACAAGACCGGCAATACCTTGCCGGTGATGGTCAATGTCCGGCAGACAGGCAGCAAAAAGGTTCTGGTGCTGCACACCAACAAGAACTTCGACCAGCAGAGGACCAACTGGGTGATGCTGGAGCAAGATAAGGAGCGGGAGCTGGTCATCTGCAAGATTTTCTACCAGACGAACACTAGGTCGAGGAGTAAAAAGATTATAAGTTAGTTTGGTATTGGTACTTGTACTACCTTGTCGTCCGCAGGTTGGTATTGTTGTTAACGATCTTTCGGTATGAACTTCGAATTTGCTTCCAACCATCATGCTGAGGGTCGACGTGGATATAAAGCTGAATCATTTGTTTCGAAATGAATTTTCAGGCACTTGATTTTTATTTGATGGGTAGCATAAGCACTTGTCGTTTGAATTCCCAGTTCTTCAAATTTTTTGAAACAAGTGCATGCACTTATTATCGCAATGAAAAAACAATATACCTGCTACATCCCAGTTATGAGTCTGTACTTGCAGAATTCTCTCATTTATTGAGCAGGTATATTGTTTTTTCAGGTCGAGCAAGTTTCAGCTGAGCTATAGACTGCCCAGGCTTTGTTTTGTTTTTAACAGGCCTAGTCAATGACGACAACGAGGCACAAAGATCCAGTAGGTATCTACTGGCCTCTTTCCTGCAAGCGTTAGTTATATTTTGTCTTACAACATCCGCAGGCAGTTTCTTTACTGAATCAAACACACAGCATAGTTCTATTTTCCTCTTGATACGTCATGTCCTACTTCCGTTTTCTAATCTCTACCTATAGTTTTACTAGTTCATATAGACGTATCATTATATTAAAAATACATAAAGTTCCCTTTTCATATTTACATCCTTATTTTTGTTGTTGTTTTCCCTCCCAGCGTTGATTTTTTTACCACTAGTTTCCCCTTAAACCAACTCAATTGTCCCATGTCTTATTTGCTTAGAAAAACAAAACGATTTTTTGGCAAATCAATAAGTTCTTAAAAAATGTTTATCATTTCGGGATTACAACAGTTCAGACTCCACCGAAATATGAAAAATAAGGTTGAACTTTTTAACCATGGTCCTGGGTAGAAAATGGGTTGTAATAAATTACATCAGAATTAGCAAACAGGGTGTAAATTATTAAACAATAGCAAATGGGCTCTATGTTGTCTGCCACAAATTTGGAGGCTGACTTGCGGGCCTACTAAGTTCTTGCGTACACAAGGTTTCTCAAAAAAGAAACATAGTCAACAATCGAATCTACCAGTGTCAGACCGTTAGATGTCAATCTAACGACAATCGTGCTTCTTCAGTCTCTGATCTTCCTACTCCAGCCGCCCAAACCAGCACCGGCGGAACCGCCTGCTCCCGCCTCTCGTGGCCGGCTGTGCTACCAGGAAGGCCTCATGGCCACACCATACTCGCATCCCTGGCCTGTCTATCCCTCTACTCACCCACACCTCCTGTTATTTTCCGGTGACGGCAGCCGAACCAGTCAAGCCTCATACTCCCCACCGCGTGGGCAGCCACTGCCATGTCTTCCCTGGATCCGTGCTATTCCCTTCGTAGGCCTCGCCGTCGTCCACCGCCTGGTGCTCTCGGCGAGGCGCGGTCAATGTGGTCAAGGAACGACTTCCATCGGAAGAGTACTGTACGTGGAGAGGCTGACAGCTGGGTCCACGGCATCAGCAAGGAAGTGCCTCCTTAGTACGCGCAAAATAATTATTCCTCCACCTGACAGCAGGGACCCACCGGACGGGCCATTGTATTTCGTGGAAAAATGTTTCCCCCCTAACTGTTGGGACCCACTAGCTACATCTTCGCACGCAAGGAAGTGCCTGACAGTCGGGACACACCTGGTCGAAGCCTACGTGGCGCTGTCATTCTGGTCATGAACGTGTACGTACATACTGCTCGATGTAGAGGCGCGCACGTGTCGTAGTAGAGGTGAGCACATACCATGTGCACGTACGTACAGTAGCCAGGGTGCAAGAAAGTAAATACGGCCATGTACGTACATAAGGGCGGGGTCTTGAACGCCTACTCGCGCATACGTACGGCCAGGGCTCGTGCACATGGCTAGGTCGGAACGGAGAAACTGCGTCATCGTTGTGTTCATGGGGAGGCAACAGAATGCATTGTGTTCATCGGGAGGCAATGGAACGCATGCTGTTCATCGGGAGCCAACCGGCTTGGATGGAACAGCCGATGGAAACGAGGCCTGGCGTACCGCAGAACAGAGGAAACGACCTTGTGTTTGAACGGCCGCGGTCGAAACGGAACCCTATTCATCGGGAGGTGTCTGGCGTGCCGCAAAATAGAGGAAACGGACTTCTCTTGGACCTCCTACGGTCGAAACGGGGTCCTGTTGATCGGGAGGGGTGTGCCGTATCGCAAAACAGAGGAAACGGACTTGTGTTGGAGCGCTACGGTCGAAACGGGGGTCCTGTTCATCGGGAGGGGTGTGGCGTACCGCAAAACGGGACACCACGGGATACTGGTCATCTCCACTGTCGACTGCCTCCATGGGCTACTGTTCATCCATAGTGGACCTCCTCCAGCCTCCACCTGTGACTGTTCATCCACGGCGTCTCCCCCCTGCCTCCACCAGCCATTGTTCATCCACGAGCTCTTGTTCATCCAGCCTCCACCGCTCCTTCACTGGCTACTATTCAACCAGCCCCCTCCATGGGGTCCTGTTCAATCACCCCTCCACGGGCTACTCTTCATCAGGCCCTCCACCGGCTACTATTCAACCAGCCTTCCACGGGGTCGTCCTGTTCATCCAGCCCTCCACGGGGTCCTATTCATCCAGCCCCCAGCCGGCTCGATCGATCGGGGTACTGTTCATCCAGCGGCAACGACATGTACTACCATGAGGTCCTGTTCATCCAACCCCCCACCGGGAATTGTTCATCCAAACCCCCAACAAGGCTCACTGTTCATCAAGAGGCAGCATCGATCGGCTTCAGTTAGCAGCAGTAGTGAAGGAATCACTCGGTTTAGTTAACAGCAAGGTATCAATCGCTCGGGTTCAGTAACATAGCTAGTGCAATCGCTCGGGTTCAGTTAGAGCCCAACGCCTCGCTCAAGTTCAGTTAGAGCGCAACGCCTCACACACACGGGCGTACGTACGAGAGAAATGCGCATCTCTCGGCCCCGACCACCCACCGTAACCGGGAACTCCACCGATATTTTCATCGCCCTCACTTCTACCACGATTTTTTCCGTCATGGACGGCCCAAAGAATGTCATGCAGCTGTGTCTCCGGCCCACCTAGGACGAAAAGAGCATTTTCTATCATGATCTTTTGTCATAGAAGTAGGAGCCCACCACATCTATGATGATACCGGGTTTTGTCACAATTATCATCATAGAAGTGTCATAAGCATGACAGAAAAAAAATTGTTCGGCCCAAAATGTCACGGATGTGTCTTTTTTTGTAGTGAGGAACATCATCATTAACATTATCACTAGGTTCATGTTCATTACCAGATTGTGTCTCAGCATCAGAAATAAAAATATCATTGGGATTCTCAGGTGTGTCTATAGCAGGTTCACTAGCATGCAAAGTCCTATCAGTTTTATTTTTATTTTTAGTACAAGGACTAGGTGCATCAGTATTAGTTCTCTGAGAATCCTGCTCAATTCTCTTAGGATGACCCTCATGAAACAAAGGTTCCTAGGTCATCTTACCACCTCTAGTCATAACCCTAACAACATTATCATTATTTTTATTAGTCAACTCATTGAGCAAATCATCCTGAGCTTCAAGTACTTGTTCTACTTGAGTTGCAACCATGGAAGCATGTTTAGTAATAAGCATAACATCATTAATAGTTATACTCATATAATCACCCAAGTGGTCAAGCATGTAAGCATTACTTTTCAATTGTCTACTAACATAAGCATTGAAGTTCTCTTGTTTAGCAATGAAATTATCAAACTTATCTAAGCATTTTCTAGCAGACTTATGATAAGGAATATCACCTTCATCAAATCTACGGAGAGAGTTTACCTCTACTACCTGTGTCAGGTTACCAAGACTATGTATTTCTTCAATAGGTGGTAGATTTTTAACATCTTCAGCTTTAATACCTTTTTCTTTCATAGATTTCTTTGCCTCTTGCATATCTTCAAGATTGAGAAATAGAATACCCCTTTTCTTCAGAGTTGGTTCAGGAAGTGTCCAATCATTTTTATTACTCAATATATTATTTAATAGCAATTCAGCTTGCTCAACAGTTCTTTCCCTGAAAACACAATCAACACAACTATCTAGGTGGTCTTTGGAAGCATCAGTTAGTCCACTATAAAAGATATCAAGTATTTCATTTTTCTTCAGAGGATGATTAGGCAAAGCATTAAGTAATCGGAGAAGCCTCCCCCAAGCTTGTGGGAGACTCTCTTCTTCAATTTGCACAAAATTAAATATTTCCTTTAAGGCAGCTTGTTTCTTATGAGCAGGGAAATATTTTGCAGAGAAGTAATAAATCATATCATGGGGACTATGCACACAACCAGGAGCAAGAGAATCAAAACCATATCTTAGCATCACCCTTTAATGAGAAAGGAAACAATTTAAGGATATAGTAATAGCGATTTTTCCTCATGAGAAAATAGGGTGGTATATCATTTAATTTAGTAAGATGTGCCACAACAGTTTCACATTCATAACCATAGAAAGGATCAGATTCAACCAAAGTAATTAACTCAAGATCGATAGAGAATTCATAATCCTTATCCGTAACAAAGATAGGTGAAGTAGCAAAAGCGGGATCATATTTCATTATAGCATTCAAGGATTTTTCTTTCAGCTTAGCTAACAATTTCTTAAGATCCTCTCTATCATTGCAAGCAAAGAGGCCTCTGGCAGTTTCTTCATCCATAACATAACCCTCAGGAACAACAGGCAATTCATATCTAGGGGGAGAATCATAATCATCATTTTCAATAATGTCATCAGTTTTAGTAATTTCATTCTCTCTAACCCTAGCAAGTTGTTCATCAAGACATTCACCTAGTGGCACAATATCATCAAGCAGAGAAGTAGTTTCTTCATAAGCATCATGCATAGCAGAAGTGGCATAATCAATAACATGCGACATATCGGAATCAATAGCAGTTGTAGGTGTCGCAAGTTTACTCAAAATAGAAGGAGAATCAACACTACAAAAAAAGACACATCCGTGACATTTTGGGCCGAACGATTTTTTCTGTCATGCTTATGACACTTTTATGAGATAATCGTGACAAAACCCATTATCATCATAGATGTGGTGGGCTCCTACTTCTATGACAAAAAATCATGATAAAAAATGGGCTTTTCGTCCTGGGCGGGCCAGAGATGCAGCTGCATGACATCCTTTGGGCCGTCCATGACGGAAAAACCATGGTAGAAGCGAGGGCGAGGAAAATATCAGGGAGTTCCTAGTTATGGTGGGTGGTCGGGGGCCGAGAGATGCGCGTTTCTCTCGTACACATATGTGCGTGGGTGCGGGGCACTGGGAACTAACTGAACCCGAGCGAGGCATTCGCCTAATGAACCCGAGCAATTGCACCGCAGGCTATGCGTTATTGAACCCAAGCGATCGATCGATGGCTGTTAGCTGAACCGATCGAGCGATTCCTTCGCCACACTGCTGCTAACTGAATCCGATCGATGCTGCCTCTGGATGAACAATGAGCATTGTTGGGGTGGTTTGGATGAACAGTTCCCGGTGGGGGGTTGGATGAATAGGACCCCGTGGTAGTAGAGGCCGTTGCCGCTAGATGAACAGGACCCGATCGAGCCGGTTGGGGGTGGATGAACAGGACCCCGTGGAGGGCTGGATGAACAGGACCCCATGGAGGGCTGGTTGAATAGTAGCCGGTGGAGGGCTGGATGAACAGTAGCCCATGGAGGGGTGGTTGAACAGGACCCCGTGGAGAGGGCTGGTTGAATAATAGCCGGTGGAGGCTGGATGAACAGGAGCCCGTGGATGAACAGTCGTAGGTGGAGGCTGGAGGAGGTCAACGGTAGATGAACAGTAGCCCGTGGAGGCTGGAGGAGGTCGACGGTGGAGATGAATAGTATCACGTGGAGTCCCGTTTTGTTGTATGCCACACCCTTCCCGATGAACAAGACCCTCGTTTCGACCGTAGCACTCCAACACAAGTTCGTTTCCTTCGTTTTGCGGTATGCCACACCCCTCCCGATCAACAGGACCCTGTTTCGACCATAGGAGCTCCAAGAGAAGTTCGTTTCCTCCGTTTTGCGCACGCCAGACCCCTCCTGATGAACAAGATCCTGTTTCGATCGTGGCCGGTCAAACACAAGGTCATTTCCTCCATTCTGCGGTACGCCAGGTCTCGTTTCGATCGGTTGTTCCGTCCAAGCTGGTTGACTTCTGATGAACACGACGACAACGCAGTTTCTCCATTCCGCCCCAGCCATGTACATGAGCCTTGGCCATACGTATGCGCGAGTAGGCGTTTGAGACCCCGCCCGTATGTACGTATGTGGACGTATTTACTTTCTTGCACCCTGGCCGCTGTACGTACGTGTACATGCTACATGCGTGCCTGTACTACGACACGTGCCCTTCCTTACATGGCCACGATACATCGCTGCAGCCTGCAGACATACCAATCAACCAGTATGTACCTACACGTTCGCGATCAGAATGACAATGGTACGTACGCTTCGACCAGGTGGGTCCTGACTGTCAGGCACTTCCTTCTGTGCGAAGATGTAGCTGGTGAGTCCCAGTAGTCAAGGGGGAAACATTTTTCACGAAATACGGTGGCCCGTCTAGTGGGTCCCTGCTGTCAGGTGGAGGAATAATTATTTTGAGCATAATAAGGAGGCACTTCCTTGCTGCTGTCGTGGACCCAACTGTCAGCCTCTCCATGTATAGTACTCTTCTGATGGAAGTCGTTCCTTGACCACGTTGACCACATCGTGCCGAGAGCACCAGGGCGGTGGATGATGGCGAGGTCTAGGAAGGGGACGACGCAGAGTCTGGGAAGACGCGGCAGTGGATGCCCACACGGAGGGGAGTTCGTGGGTTGACTGCTTCGGCTGCGGTGTGAGGCCGCTGTCGCCGGAGAATAATAGGAGGTGTGGGTGAGTATAGAGGGAGGCATGACCAACGGTGGCAGCACAGCCAGACACAAGAGGCAGGAGCAAGCGGCATGGCCGATGCTGGTTTGGGCGACTGGCTCATACGGTCACTGCAGCTAGAATCGTTTATATTGACTAAGTTGACAAAGCCCTTGGTACGTGTCAACTTAGTAGGCCCACAGGTCAGCCTCTGAAATGGTGCGCCCCAGATATTAGAGGGAGGAATCATTTGTTGGGCGGCTAAAGCTAGAATATTCGAGATTGAAGAACAAGCACAACATCCGTTGGATGGACATCCAATGGCCACTGCTGCCAGAACCGTGTGTTGACTATAAGTTGAAAAAGCCTTGCATACGCGTCAACTTACATTTTTTTAGGGGACGCGTCAACTTAGTAGGCACACAAGTGTGTGGCGGAGAACTTATAGCCCATTTGCAATTTGTAAGAATGTACAACCCATTTTTGAATTCTAATGGAATTTACTACAACCCATTTACAGTTTGTTAAACGTACATCCCATTTTCTAGCTAGGACAACGATTAATAATTTCAACCAACTGCTCAAAACAGAATTCAATAAAATTTCCCACGTTTTGATGGGATCCGAAATATTTTTATCCCGAAATTTCTAGTCAGATTAAATACAATTTCAATATAAATTTGTATTACGTAAAAATCCAACGAAATATTGTGCGCAAAACAATTAATGAAATTAAAATTTTCAAAATCCAAAAATAATATTTTATAAACTAATTACGTGTTTGGTGCATTTTTTTATAGTTAATTCCTAGTTTTTATAATTACATCCCATTTATTATTTCTTAAAGCCCATTTTCTTGTTAAGCCAAATGCATCCCTCCTAGGAAAGATTTGTAGCCCAGCGGGGCTGAGAATAACAAGTTGACCTCGCATTTCCTAATTGGCGCCACAGGCGCTAGTTAACGTGCATTTAGAAGATTTCAAAAGTTTTTTAAAAAAATTCTGTGACTTTTTTGAATATTGATGAACATTTTTGAATATTGATGAATTTTTTCAAAATTTAATCAACATTTGTCTTGAAAATGGATGAACTTTTTTTGATTTATGAACTTTTTTCCAGTTCCAAGAACTTTTTCTAAAAATACATGAACTTTTTTCAATTTCTATGGACTTTTTTCAAATTTAATGAACGTTTGCTAAATTGGATGAACTTTTTTTCAGTTTGGATGAACTTTTTTCTAATTGATGAACTTTTTTAAAAATTGATGAACCTTTTTCAAAGATATGAGTGTATTTTTCAAACAACTTTTTTCTAATTGATGAACTTTTTTTAAAATTGATGAACCTTTTTCAAAGATATGAGTGTATTTTTTCAAACGAATGAACCTTTTTTCTTTAAATCTGTAAACCTTTGTTGATTTCATATTTTTATTTTCGTCACATTTTTTAAAAATCTGGGGGCAGCACGCTAGTGGGCCGGCCCATGCTAGCAGCACTGCAGGCGCCGGATCGTTAACGGGTGGGTGCAGTGCTGTATAGGAGCTCCCAGTTGACCTTGCTTGGGTATTCCTAAAAAAAGTATAGCTGGGCTAGCCATTTTCATCTTGAAAAAAAATAATATCTATGCTGGATATCTGGCCTGGGCTAGACGGGCCACAACTCGCCCACTTAATACCCTGCTCTCCTTTGAACAACAACGAAAACATCGCTCAAGAAAAACTCTGCAGTGCTCACACCTCAAAAACACAAATACTACTCGAGCTGCTTGGTCCCAGGTGTCAGCCGCTCCTTGTGCAATTCTCTCGTTTATTTACTACATAGGTTGACAATGGTGTGGGACCGTGATGTCAGGAAACCAGGAGGAAGCAAAAAAAATATAGTTGTATATAATAAGGAGGCACTTGCGTACGTGCGGCTATGGCCCTGGTGGGTCCCCACTATCATCCTCTCCAAGTAATGTCATCTCCATATTCCTCATGTACGTTGACCATGTTGACAACGCGAGACGACGGCGCCACGACGAGCACAACAACTCGAAGGATGACGAAGAGGGCCTCGCGGGCCCTACGGATGGTCTTATACAGCGTCCGCTGCTCATTCGAGAAGCCAAGATCATAGGGCCACATGTCCGCGACGGCATTGTCGTTCGCTTGTTCACCGGTGCTCGTTGAGGAGACGGAGGTTGCAGCACAGGTCCTCCTGCGCTGGTAGCTCTTTTGCCATTAGAGCGTCGAAGTGCGGCCGCACCTGCTCTATGGTGAACATGGCATGAACCGGCTTGGACAGTGGCACCGGCACCTGGTAGGAAGCTACGTCCATCGTCCGATTGTCGTCGCTCACCTCGGCAAGCTCACTGGCGAGCCAGCATGTCCGGCTACTAGACCGACCCGCCGCCAAGCACGAGTCTAACTGCCCTGGACCACTCAGACCGCCTCCCTCGCCCTCGCGCGCTTTTCGCCTGAAACGGTCAGCGCCGCCCGCCCTGCTTCCCGGTGCAGGCGATTGCTCCGCCTTCAAACGACATAAGTGTCGTCCGTTCGTCCGTCTTCCTCCCACATTAATGATACACGGTTGCCGAGGCGGCTACTCTGGCACCACATGTACGTCCCTCCGCCGCCCACCATTGCTATATAAACTGCTGCGCCGGCCATAGCCACAGTCATCCGCCTCTTTTCCCTTTCTCCTGTCCACACCACTACTGCCCACCATGGCCTCCTCGTGCTCCATTGCTCTTCGGGACGGGCGGACGATGGACCAAGCTGGCAGGTAGCTGGAGGACAACGACGTCCCAGTGGAGAACATGGTAGTCGACGGTCCGGCGCCAATCCCCTCCTCTGCGCCATCATCGCTGGTGCATTGCACCATGACCATTGGCAAGGCCCATGCCCAATACATGGACATGGTGAGGCATAAGCGTGAGGAGCAGTTCCGGGAGGCATAGGCCGATGCCGCCTACAACCACCATATCCTCCAGGAGCACCTACAGGCGGAGGAGCAGATCGCCGCGGAGCGGGCGGAGCAGGAGGCGCTGCTCGAATCATACCGCTCCGCCCGCGAGGGCCGCCTCGAGCGCTGGCGGTACCACATGCGGGTGGCGGAGGCTGCGGCCGCCTACAAAGAGGGCGATGAAGCGGGCGAGGCGCTGTTTAGCGAGGCCGAGGATGAGGTAGAGGACAATGCCGGCTCCGACGAGTCCCCACTCTACTGGCGTCGACGAGGCCCTGCTCCGCCGAGGCCCCCCAGCGCCAACAACGAGGTAGAGGACACCGCCGGCTCCACTGATGCCCCGCCCTGCCGGCACCGAGGCAAAGGATTTCGCCGGCTTCGGCGAGGCCCTTCTCCACCGAGGACCCGCTGCACCAACAACGAGGCAAAGGATTTCGCCGGCTTCGGCGAGGCCCTTCTCCACCGAGGACCCGCCGCACCAACAACGAGGTAGAGGACATCGCCGGCTCTGCTGAGGAGCCGCCCCACCGGCACCTAGGCGGAGGACCTCGCCGGCTTTGGAGTGGCCTTACTCCGCCAAGGCCCAACCCCGCCAACAACGAGGCAGAGGACATCGCCGGCTCAGCCAAGGCCCCACCCTGCCGGCAACGAGGGGGAGGATTTCCCCCGCTCCGCCGAGGCGCCGCCCCGCCGGCAACGAGACAGAGGACATCGCGGGCTCCATCGAGGCCCCACCCCACTGCCAACAAGGCCACGCCACATAGAAAACAAGGAAGAGTAGAACACGGTAGGTCACCGCCACTCAGGTCCAAGTAAGGCCACCGCTGCTACCCTCCGGTTAAAGCCAAGCTAGGCGGGTTGACCATTGACAGCCGATTAGCTTCTTCGCGGTGATGTGGAGTCGGAGAGCTATGTTGGAGAAGGACGCTGCTTCAGTAACTTAACTGCTGGTGCAGTTGGGTCACTGACATGTGGGCCCAACGGGCATCTGGGCCACATGTCAGTTACACAACTGTACCTGCAGTTAAGCCATTAAAGCTCAGTCTGCTGGAGAAGAAGCTTCAGTTCGGCTCAGCCGGACATAGGTGGGTAGCTTCGGTTAATTAATTATACCTCCAATGCACCCCTTTTTAGTTCAACAATGTATGAAATGTAATGAAATCCGGCATGTTTATATGAAATCCAACCGTGTATGAATGAATTTAGTTCGATTAGTTCGAATTCTTGTATCATTGGCATTGGATGAACATGCAAAACAATACGTACTAGCATTATTCCCAGGGTGATCACCTCATTTGCAGCAGTTTCACATGTACTCCCTCCGGTCCTTTTTAGTCTGCATACAAGTTTTGTCTGCAGTCACAGTATCTCTACTTTGACCAATCTTATAGAAAAAAGTATGAACATTCACAATGTAAAATCAACTGACTTGAAAGAAATCTAATATGCAAAGTAAAAAGGAACAGAGGGAGTACAAAGAGTTTGAGTAGCTTTTTAGCATTCCTGTACATTGCACTCAAACACACATGCCTGACAATTCATAAATAACATTCAAAACAATTAATGATTATTGTTACCTCTTTTAGCACTGCGTTGGTTTTCCCCGAAGAGGAAGGGATGATGCAGCAAAGTAGCGTAAGTATTTCCCTCAGTTTTTGAGAACCAAGGTATCAATCCAGTAGGAGGCTATGCGCAAGTCCCTCGTACCTGCACAAAACAAATAAATCCTCGCAACCAACGCAAATAGGGGTTGTCAATCCCTATAGGGCCACTTACGAGAGTAAGATCTGATAGATATGATAACATAATATTCATGGTACTTTTTATGATAAAGATGAAAGTAAAATAAAGGCAAACTAAATAGCAAAGTAAATAACTAAGTAGTAGGAGATTGATATGATAAAGATAGACCTGGGGGCCATAGGTTTCACTAGTGGCTTCTCTCGAGAGCATAAGTATTCTACGGTGGGTGAACAAATTACTGTTGAGTAATTGACAGAATTGAGCATAGTTATGAGAATATGTAGGCATGATCATGTATATAGGCATCACGTCCGAGACAAGTAGACCGACTCCTGCCTGCATCTACTACTATTACTCCACTCATCGACTGCTATCCAGCATGCATCTAGAGTATTAAGTAAAAACAAAGTAACACCTTAAGCAAGATGACATGATGTAGAGGGATAGACCCATGCAATATGAATAAAACCCCAGCTTGTTATCCTCGATGGCAACAATACAATACGTGCCTTGCTGCCCTTACTGTCATCGGGAAAGGACACCGCAAGATTGAACCCAAAGCTAAGCACTTCTCCCATTGCAAGAAAGATCAATCTAGTAGGCCAAACCAAACTGATAATTCGAAGAGATTTGCAAAGATAACCAATCATACATAAAAGAATTCAGAGAAGATTCAAATATTATTCATAGATAGACTTGATCATAAACCCACAATTCATCGATCTCAACAAACACACCGCAAAAAGAAGATTACATCGAATAGATCTCCAGAAGAGAGGGGGAGAACATTGTATTGAGATCCAAAAAGAGAGAAGAAGCCATCGAGCTACTAACTATGGACTCGTAGGTCTGAAGTAAACTACTCACACTTCATCAGAGAGGCTATGGTGTTGATGTAGAAGCCCTCCGTGATCGATGCCCCCTCCGGAGGAGCTCCGGAACAGGCCCCAAGATGGGATCTCAAGGATACATAAAGTTACAGCGGTGGAATTAGGGTTTTGGCTCCGTATCTGATCGTTTGGGGGTACGTGGGTATATATAGGAGGAAGAAGTACGTCGGTGGAGCAACAGGGGGCCCACGAGGGTGGGGGCGCGCCCCCTACCTCGTGGCTTCCTGTTACGTGCCTTGACATAGGGTCCAAGTCTCCTGAGTTGTATTCGGTGAGAAAATAACGTTCCCGAAGGTTTCATTCCGTTTGGACTCCATTTGATATTCCTTTTCTTCGAAACCCTAAAACAGGCAAAAAACAGCAATTCTGGGCTGGGCCTCCGGTTAATAGGTTAGTCCCAAAAATATTATAAAAGTGGATAATAAAGCCCAATAATGTCCAAAATAGTAGATAATATAGCATGGATCAATCAAAAATTATAGATACGTTGGAGATGTATCAAGCATCCCCAAGCTTAATTACTGCTCGTCCTCGAGTAGGTAAATGATAAAAACTGAATTTTTGATGCGTAGTGCTACTTGGCATAATTTTAATGTAATTCTTCTTAATTGTGGTATGAATATTCAGATCCGAAAGATTCAAGACAAAAGTTCATATTGACATAGAAAATAATAATACTTCAAGCATACTAACAAAGCAATTATGTCTTCTCAAAATAACATGGCTAAAGAAAGTTATCCCTACAAAATCATATAGTCTGGCTATGCTCTATCTTCACCACACAAAATATTTAAATCATGCACAACCCTGATGACAAGCCAAGCAATTGTTTTATACTTTTGACATTCTCAAAACTTTTTCAATTTTCACGCAATACATGAGCGTGAGCCATGGATATAACACTATAGGTGGAATAGAGTGGTGGTTGTGGAGAAGAAAAAAAAGGAGAAGATAGTCTCGAATCAACTAGGCGTATCAACGGGCTATGGAGATGCCCATCAATAGATATCAATGTGAGTGAGTAGGGATTGCCATGCAACGGATGCACTAGAGCTATAAGTATATGAAAGCTCAAAAACAAACTAAGTGGGTGTGCATCCAACTTGCTTGCTCATGAAGACCTAGGGCAATTTGAGGAATCCCATCATTGGAATATACAAGCCAAGTTCTATAATGAAAGATTCCCACTAGTATATGAAAGTGATAACATGAGAGACTCTCTACTATGAAGATCATGGTGCTACTTTGAAGCACAAGTGTGGTAAAAGGATAGTAACATTGTCCCTTCTCTCTTTTTCTCTCATTTTTGGGGCTTTTCTCTTCTTTTTTTCATGGCCTCTTTTCTTTCTCCCGTTTTTTTTGTCCGGAGTCTCATCCCAACTTGTGGGGGAATCATAGTCTCCATCATCCTTTCCTCACTGGGACAATGCTCTAATAATGATGATCATCACACTTTTATTTTTCTTACAACTCAACAATTACAACTCGATACTTAGAACATAATATGACTCTATGTGAATGCCTCCGGCGGTGTACCGGGATATGCAATGATGCATGAGTGACAAGTATGAAAGAATTATGAACGGTGGCTTTGCCACAAATACTATGTCAACTACATGATCATGCTAAGCAATATGACAATGATGGAGTGTGTCATAATAAACGGAATGGTGGAAAGTTGCATGGCAATATATCTTGGAATGGCTATGAAAATGCCATAATAGGTAGGTATGGTGGCTGTTTTGAGGAAGATATATGGTGGGTGTATGATACCGGCGAAAGGTGCGCGGTATTAGAGAGGCTAGCAAAGGTGGAAGGGTGAGAATGCGTATAATCCATGGACTCAACATTAGTCATAAAGAACTCATATACTTATTGCAAAAATCTACAAGTTATCAAAGCAAAGTATTACGCGCATGCTCCTAGGGGGATAGATTGGTAGGAAAAGACCATCGCTCGTCCCCGACCGTCACTCATAAGACAATCAATAAATAAATCATGCTCCGACTTCATCACATAATGGTTCATCATACGTGCATGCTACGGGAATCACAAACTTCAACACAACCATTTATCAAATTCACAACTACTCAACTAGCATGATTTTAATATCACCATCTCCATATCTCAAAACAATTATCATGTATCAAACTTTTCATAGTATTCAACACACTCATAAGAAAGTTTTATTATTAATCTTGCATACCAAGCATATTAGGATATTAAGCAAGTTACCATGCTATTTAAGACTCTCAAAATAATCTAAGTGAAGCATTAGAGATCAATAGTTTCTATAAAACAAATCCACCACCGTCCTCTAAAAGATATAAGTGAAACACTACAACAAAATTATATAACTCAAAAGATATAAGCGAAGCACATAGAGTATTCTAACAAATTCTAAATCATGTATGGCTCTCTGAAAAGGTGTGTACAGCAAGGATGATTGTGGTAAACTAACAAATAAAGACTCAAATAATACAAGACGCTCCAAGCAAAACACATATCATGTGGCAAATAAAAATATAGCTCCAAGTAAAGTTACCGATAGAAGTAGACGAAAGAGGGGATGCCTTCCGGGGCATCCCCAAGCTTTGGCTTTTAGGTGTCCTTAGATTATCTTGGGGGTGCCATGGGAATCCCCAAGCTTAGGCCCTTTCCATTCCTTGTTCCATAATCCATCAAATCTTTACCCAAAACTTGAACACTTCACAACACAAAACTTAAAGTGGAAAATCTCGTGAGCTCTGTTAGCGAAAGAAAACAAAATACCAACTCAAGGTACATTAATGAACTCATTATTTATTTATATGGGTGTTATACCTACCGTATTCCAACTTCTCTATGGTTTATAAACTATTTTACTAGCCATAGATTCATCAAAATAAGCAAACAACACACGAAAAACAGAATCTGTCAAAAACAGAACAGTTTGCAGTAATCTGTAGCTAGCACAAGATCTGGAACCCCGAAAATTCTAAAATAAATTGCTGTACGTGAGGAATTTATCTATTAAGCATCTTCAAAAAGAATGAACTAAATATCACTCTCCGAATAAAAATGACAGCATTTCTCGTGAGCGCTAAAGTTTCTGTTTTTTACAGCAAGTTCAACAAGACTTTCCCCAAGTCTTCCCAACGGTTCTACTTGGCACAAACACTAATTAAACACAAAAAACACAACCAAAACAGAGGCTAGATAATTTATTTATTAATAAACAGGATCAAAAAGCAAGGAATAAAAATAAAATTGGGTTGCCTCCCAACAAGCGCTATCGTTTAACGCCCCTAGCTAGGCATACCAATCACGAATAGATCTAGGTATTGCTATCTTTGGTATTAGTTAAGAAAGGATCAAACTTGCTATCTATAGAATTAATCCTTCTATTTTGATATAGCACATGGCTATTAATGGTAGAAGAAAGATTAAGCATGTTACGGAAGTTTGTATCTAGGCTAGCCTTTATCTCTTTAATAGATTCATTTTGGTAAGAGAGCAAAAGAGATGTAGATTCAACTTTCTCATTCATGTGGTGCCCAAAATAGAGTTTTCATTTTTTTTCATAAGTGTCTACGACATCCCCTTCAAGGAAACCTTCTTCAAATATAGAATCTAAGACATGCTTAAAAGAAGAAGGAAGGGCAATATAAAAGCTTTTTAGGTAAACTTCGATTTGATATTGAGGAACATAGCTAGCCCTGATCCTTAATAGTCTATACCAAGCATCTTTCAAAGATTCATCAAGTAAATAATGAAAAATTCCAGAATCATCTTCATCAAAATTATTAAGACTCTCATTGATAACTCTGGTAGGTTTTTCCATAGTATCCTTATTTATAAGTTTAGCGAGGATAGAGGGGTTATCCGAAGTACTAAAACTCTGGAGAGAACCCCCAACCCTTTTTGATTCAAACACAAAGGAAGAAAGAAAAGCGGAAAGAGAGGGAGGATAGAGAGAGAGGGTGAATAAAACGGCAAGGGAGAGGAAAACGAGAGGCAAATGGCAAATAATGTAATGCGGGAGATAAGGGTATGTGATGGGTACTTGGTATGTTGACTTTTGCGTAGACCTCCCCGGTAACGGCGCCAGAAATCCTTCTTACTACATATTTTAGCACTGCGTTGGTTTTCCCCGAAGAGGAAGAGATGATGCAGCAAAGTAGCGTAAGTATTTCCCTCAGTTTTTGAGAACCAAGGTATCAATCCAGTAGGAGGCTACGCGCAAGTCCCTCGTACCTGCACAAAATAAATTAATCCTCGCAACCAATGCAAATAGGGGTTGTCCATCCCTATAGGACCACTTACGAGAGTGAGATCTGATAGATATGATTAGATAATATTTTTGGTATTTTTATGATAAAAATGCAAAGTAAAATAAAGGCAAAGTGAATAGCAAAGTAAATAACTAAGTAGTAGGAGATTGATATGATAAAGATAGACCCGGGGGCCATAGGTTTCACTAGTGGCTTCTCTCGAGAGCATAAGTATTCTACGGTGGGTGAACAAGTTACTGTTGAGTAATTGACAGAATTGAGCATAGTTATGAGAATATGTAGGCATGATCATGTATATAGGCATCACGTCCGAGACAAATAGACCGACTCCTGCCTGAATCTACTACTATTACTCCACTCATCGACCGCTATCCAGCATGCATCTACAGTATTAAGTAAAAACAAAGTAACGCCTTAAACAAGATGACATGATGTAGAGGGATAGACTCATGCAATATGAAGAAAACCCCATCTTGTTATCCTCGATGGCAACAATACAATACGTGCCTTGCCGCCCTTACTGTCACCGGGAAAGGACACGGCAAGATTGAACCCAAAGCTAAGCACTTCTCCCATTGCAAGAAAGATCAATCTAGTAGGCCAAACCAAACTGATAATTCGAAGAGACTTGCGAAGATAACCAATCATACATAAAAGAATTCAGAGAAGATTCAAATATTATTCATAGATAGACTTGATCATAAACCCACAATTCATCGGTCTCAACAAACACACCACAAAAAGAAGATTACATCAAATAGATCTCCACTAGAGAGGGGGAGAACATTGTATTGAGATCCAAAAAGAGAGAAGAAGCCATCTAGCTACTAACTATGGACCAGTAGGTCTGAAGTAAACTACTCACACTTCATCGGAGAGGCTATGGTGTTGATGTAGAATCCCTCCATGCTCGATGCCCCCTCCGGTGGAGCTCCGGAACAGGCCCCAAGATGGGATCTCATGGATACAGAAAGTTACGGCGGTGGAATTAGGGTTTTGGCAAGGTTGTCCCATTCCAAAATGTCAAATGCGTGTTGTTTTGCGCACATCAATGAAAAAACTCTTACAGTGTTTTCCCATTCCAAATATCAAATGCCTATGATTGTGGAATGGGCAGGGTTTGCCATCAGTTCGGACATTGACATGGCACCTCGTGCTAATTAAACCAGCTATTCTTTTTGTGCAGTTCCACCAAAATCAACCAAATTCGCGCGTAGCTTGTATGATTTCGCCTTTTATATTATGCAACGCCTTGAACATATCGGCACCTCTGTTCTTGTGGTGCAAATGAATGATTCAATGTATTCATGAACATTTTGTGCAGTTCCCATTGAAATCAAGCTGAGCACCCCTATTTGCACAAATACATAAAAAGTGATTAGTATAAAGCAAACTGTACTATGAATTGACAGTTTAAACAGGCACCTACATGGTCCATGTAGAGCACACTTTTAAAAAAATGGAACTCACCGGAAAGAATCATAGAACAACATTGTACTTGCACATCAGAGCAAAAAAGACGGAGATCTGTCAATCATTCTGAGTTGAAGTTAGTTTGGCCTTGTGGGGAGTAATGTAACCATCCTTCAACTGCTCCTTCTGATGAGAAGATAGACAGGGCTTCTTCATCCTGGCATAATCGGAACTAGTCACTTCACATACTCCATATTCTTCTTTAGAGGAGGATGATCCTGTTGTGCAAAGACAAGAGGACAACTAAATGCTAGCATCCCTGTTTGCTCGAAAAACAGGAAAGGAAATATTTAAAACAGCACAGATGAAGGACTTCTCAAGGACAATACCACTTTCTCATGACAATATCTAAACAGTAGCACAACACCAATAGAGATGACAAAGCTCAATCATATGGATGAAATCCGTGGGTGAGTACCAACCTTTGTCAGGAGGCTTATTGTGTAGAGCATATAGATCAAGCACTTCCCCGGAACCATCTGTTTTTACCTACTGTGGTTGCCATGCTTACTATATACTCCTCGATTAGTTTAATGGTTCCAACATCTTCTTGTGCAGTTCCACTAAAATATATGGTATCTTCAAATAAGATCCCTGTTTGCACAAGTAGAGATAATTACATACTACATTAAGAGTGGCATCAAATCAGTGGCAAAAAAATTGCTCGTTCCATCCATAGCAATAAATGAAGATGCAAAACTATATCGTTACTTGTGTCATCATAGTTCGAGTGCTTCATTACAGCACTAGGAGTTGATTTTTGTTTTTCTTCCGCTTGTTCTTCTGCTTCGTCACTTGGTTCAATAACAAACAAGCTTCGCCTTCAATGTAAGATTTGGCATGTCAATTAGGGAGCACAAGTATAGTACTAAACAACGACATTAATTTTCTAATGAAAGTGGCAAAATACAGGCCAACAGTTGTGAAATATCCGTATCTTACCTCAATGGGATATTACGGTGCACATACAGATTGGAAGTCTTGTATCCATTTGTACAGTTCACTAAAATCAAGCAACATTACCGTACAAGTAGCACAACATATGAAAGCACACTGCACAATCATGTGAAAGAAGGCTAGTACTAACCTATCATTGAAGGAAATATGCCCTAGAGGCAATAATAAAGTTGTTATTTATATTTACTTATATCATGATAAATGTTTATTATTCATGCTAGAATTGTATTAACCGGAAACTTAGTACATGTGTGAATACATAGACAAACAAAGTGTCACTAGTTTGCCTCTACTTGACTAGCTCGTTGAATCAATGATGCTTATGTTTCCTAACCATAGACATGAGTTGTCATTTGATTAACGGGATCACATCATTAGAGAATGATGTGATTGACTTGACCCATTCTGTTAGCTTAGCACGATGATCGTTTAGTTTGTTGCTATTCCTTTCTTCATGACTTATACATGTTCCTATGACTATGAGATTATGCAACTCCCGAGTACCGGAGGAACACTTTGTGTGCTACCAAACGTCACAACGTAACTGGGTGATTATAAAGGTGCTCTACAGGTGTCTCCGATCATACTTGTTGAGTTGGCATAGATCGAGATTAGGATTTGTCACTCCGATTGTCAGAGAGGTATCTCTGGGCCCTCTCAGTAATACACATCACTATAAGCCTTGCAAGCATTGTGACTAAATGAGTTAGTTGCGGGATGATGTATTACGGAATGAGTAAAGAGACTTTCCGGTAATGAGATTGAACTAGGTATGATGATACCGATGATCGAATCTCGGGCAAGTAACATACCGATGACAAAAGAAACAACGTATGTTGTTATGCGGTTTGACCGATAAAGATCTTCGTAGAATATGTAGGAACCAATATGAGCATCCAGGTTACGCTATTGGCTATTGACCGGAGATGAGTCTCGGTCATGTCTACATAGTTCTCGAACCCGTATGGTCCGCACGCTTAAAGTTCGGTGACGATCGGTATTATGAGTTTATGTGTTTTGATGTACCGAAGGTAGTTCGGAGTCCCGGATGTGATCACGGACATGACAAGGAGTCTCGAAATTGTCGAGACGTAAAGATTGATATATTGGACGGCTATATTCGGACACCGGAAGTGTTCCGGATGGTTTCGGATAAAACTGGAGTGCGGGAGGGGTTACCGGAACCCCCAGGAGAAGTATTGGGCCTTAGTGGGCCTGGGGGGAGAGAGAGGGCTACAGCCCAGGAGGTGGCACGCCCCCTCCCATGAGGAGTCCGAAGTGGAATAGGGGAGGGGGCGCGACCCCCCTCTCCCTCTCCCTCTCCCTCTCTTTCCTTCCCCCTTTCCCCTTCCTAGTAGGACTAGGAAAGGATGAATCCTACTCCTACTAAGAGGAGGATTCCTCCTCTCCTTGGGGCACACCAAGGCTGGCCAGCCTCCCCCCTTTCTCCTTTATATACGGGGCAGGGGGGGGGGACGCAAAGACACACAAGTTGATTGTTCCAAGCCGTGTGCGGTGCCCCCCTCCACCATAATCCACCTCGATCATATCATAGCGGTGCTTAGGCGAAGCCCTGCGTCGGTAGCAACATCATCACCGTCATCACGCCATTGTGCTAACGGAACTCTCCCATGAAGATCTGCTAGATCGGAGTACATGGGACGTCATCAAGCTGAATGTGTGCTGAACTCGGAGGTGCCGTGCGTTCGGTACTTGGATCGGTCGGATCGTGAAGACGTACGACTACATCAACCACGTTCCCATAATGCTTCCTCTTACGGCCTACGAGGGTACATGGACAATACTCTCCCCTCTCATTGCTATGCATCACCATGATCTTGCGTGTGCGTAGGAAGATTTCTGAAATTACTACGCTCCCCAACAGTGGCATCCGAGCCAGGTTTATGTGTAGTTGTTATATGCACAATTAGAACACAAAGGAGTTGTGGGCGTGGGTATATACATATTGCTTGCCGTCACTAGTTGATTCTTGATTCAGCGGCATTGTTGGATGAAGCGGGCCAGACCGACATTACGCGTATGCTTACGCGAGACTGGTTCTACCGACGTGCTTCGCACACAGGTGGCTAGTGGGTGTCTGTTTCTCCAACTTTAGTCGAATCAGATTCAATGAACATGGTTCTTTCTGAAGATCAGAAAGCCATCACTATAGCGCGTTGTGGTTTTTGATGTGTAGGTAAGAACGGTTCTTGCTCAGCTCGTAGCAGCCACGTAAAACTTGCAAACAACAAAGTAGAGGACGCCTAACTTGTTTTTGCAGGGTATGTTGTGATGTGATATGGTCAAGACATGATGCTAAATTTTATTGTATGAGCTGATCATGTTTTGTAACACAGTTATCGGCAACTAGCAGGAGCCATATGGTTGTCGCTTTATTGTATGAAATACAATCACCATGTAATTGCTTTACTTTATCACTAAGCGGTAGCAATAGTCGTGGAGGCAATAGTTGGCGTGACGACAACCATGCTTCGATGAAGATCAAGGTGTCAAGTCGGTGACGATGGTGATCATGACGGTGCTTTGGAGATGGAGATCACAGGCACAAGATGAAGATGGCCATATCATATCACTTATATTGATTGCGTGTGATGTTTATCTTTGAAGCATCTTATTTTGCTTAGATCGACGGTAGCATTATAAGATGATCTCTCACTAAATTTCAAGATATAAGTGTTCTCCCTGAGTATGCACCGTTGTGAAAGTTCGTTGTGCCGAGACACCACGTGATGATCGGGTGTGATAAGCTCTATGTTCACATACAATGAATGCAAGCCAGTTTTGCACACGCAGAATACCCGGGTTGAACTTGACGAGCCTAGCATATGCATATATGGCCTCAGAACACTAAGACCGAAAGGTCGAGCATGAATCATATAGTAGATATGATCAACATAGTGATGTTCACCATTGAAAACTACTCCATCTCACGTGATGATCGGACATGATTTAGTTGATATGGATCATGTGATCACTTAGATGATTAGAGGGATCTCTATCTAAGTGGGAGTTCTTTAGTAATATGATTAATTGAACTTGAATTTATCATGAACGTAGTACCTGATAGTATTTTTCATGTCTATGTTGTTGTAGATAGATGGCCCGTGCTGTTGTTCCATTGAATTTTAATGCGTTCCTTGAGAAAGCAAAGTTGAAAGATGATGGTAGCAATTACACAGACTGGGTCCGTAACTTGAGGATTATCCTCATTACTGCACAAAAGAATTACATCCTAGAAGCACCGCTAGGTGCCAAACCCGCTGCAGGAGCAACACTAGATGTTATGAACGTCTGGCAGAGCAAAGCTGATGACTACTCGATAGTTTAGTGTGCCATGCTTTACGGCTTAGAATCAGGAATTCAACAATGTTTTGAACGCCACGGGGCATATGAGATGTTCCAGGAGTTGAAGTTAATATTTCAAGCAAATGCCCAGATTGAGAGATATGATGTCTCCAATAAGTTCTACATCTGCAAGATGGAGGAGAATAGTTCTGTCAGTGAACATATACTCAGAATGTCTGGGTACCATAACCACTTGACTAAACTGGGAGTTAATATTCCTGTTGATAGTGTCATTGACAGACTTCTTCAATCACTGCCACCAAGCTACAAGAGCTTCGTGATGAACTATAATATGCAAGGGATGGATAAGACGATTCCCGAGCTCTTCGCAATGCTAAAGGCTGTAGAGGTAGAAATCAAGAAGGAGCATCAAGTGTTGATGGTCAACTGATGACCCACAAGTGTAGGGGATCTATCATAGCCTTTTCGATAAGTAAGAGTGTCGAACCCAATGACGAGCAGAAGGAAATGATAAGTAGTTTTCAGTAAGGTATTCTCTGCAAGCACTGAAATTATCGGTAACAGATAGTTTTGTGATAAGGTAATTTGTAACGAGTAGAAGGTAATAAAAGTAAATAAGGTGCAGAAAGATGGCCCAATCCTTTTTGTAGCAAATGACAAGCCTGGACAAACTCTTATATGAAGGAAAGCGCTCCCGAGGACACATGGGAATTATCGTCAAGCTAGTTTTCATCACGTTCATATCATTCGCGTTCGGTACTTTGATAATTTGATATGTGGGTGGACCAGTGCTTGGGTACTGTCCTTACTTGGACAAGCATCCCACTTATGATTAACCCCCATTGCAAGCATCCGCGACCACAACAGAAGTATTAAGGTAAACCTAACCATAGCATGAAACATATAGATCCAAATCAGCCCCTTACAAAGCAACGCATAAACTAGGGTTTAAGCTTCTGTCACTCTAGCAACCCATCATCTACTTATTACTTCCCAATGCCTCCCTCTAGGCCCAAACAATGGTGAAGTGTCATGTAGTCGACGTTCACATGACACCACTAGAGGGATGACAACATACATCTCATCAAAATATTGAATGAATACCAAATTCACATGACTACTTATAGCAAGACTTCTCTCATGTCCTCAGGAACAAACGTAACTACTCACAAAGCATATTCATGTTCATAATCAGAGGGGTATTAATATGCATAATGGATCTGAACATATGATCTTCCACCAAGTAAACCAACTAGCATCAACTACAAGGAGTAATCAACACTACTAGCAACCCACATGTACCAATCTGAGGTTTGGATACAAAGATTGGATACAAGAGATGAAATAGGGTTTGAGATGAGATAGTGCTGGTGAAGATCTTAATGGAGATTGACCCCCTCCCGATGAGAGGATCGTTGGTGATGATGATGGTGATGATTTCCCCATCCCGGAGGGAAGTTTCCCCGGTAGAACAGCTCTGCCGGAGCCCTAGATTGGTTCCCGCCAAGATTCCGCCTCGTGGCGGCGGAGTTTCTTCCCGAAAGCTTGCTTATGATTTTTTCCTCGACGAAAGACTCCATATAGCC
Source organism: Triticum dicoccoides (assembly GCF_002162155.2). Lineage (NCBI taxonomy): Eukaryota > Viridiplantae > Streptophyta > Magnoliopsida > Poales > Poaceae > Triticum > Triticum dicoccoides. Next base: position 254,422,061 of record NC_041388.1, read on the forward strand.
AAAGATGGGCATCAGAGGGCCACCAGGGGGCCCACGAGGCAGGGGCGTGCCCAGGAGGGTAGGGCGCGCCCCCACCCTCGTGGATGGTGGGTGGCCCCCCTCTGGTACTTTCTTCGCTCAGTATTTTTTGTATATTCTGAGAATAACTCGCGTGGAGTTTCAGGACTTTTGGAGATGTGAAGAGTAGGTCTCTAATATTTGCTCCTTTTCCAGCCCAGAATTCCAGCTGCCGGCATTCCCCCCCTTCATGTAAACCTTGTAAAATAAGAGAGAAAAGGCATAAGTATTATGGCATAATGTGTAATAACATTCCATAATGCAATAAATATCGATATAAAAGCATGATGCAAAATGGACGTATCAACTCCCCCAAGCTTAGACCTCGCTTGTCCTCAAGCGAAAGCCGAAATCGAAAAATATGTCCACATGTTTAGAGATAGAGGTGTTGATAAAATAAAATACGGACATGAGGCATCATGATCATTCTTAGAACAACAACATATATATATATATGTATATATATATATATGTATATATATATATATATATGTATATATATGTATATATATATATATATATGTATATATATATTGTCATATGATCTCTTATGATAAAGTAACAATTCATTCACATACTCAAGTATGAATCAGAAACTTCATTGAAAACTAACAAACTATTATCTCAGCCATTGAAGCAATTGCAATTTGTCATAACATAGGAAAGAGTCAATATAAGAGCTTCTCAGCAAGTCCACATACTCAACCATCATTTAGTCTTTCACAATTGCTAACACTCACGCGATATTTATGGTTATGAAGTTTTAATCGGACACAGAGAAAGATAGGGGCTTATAGTTTTGCCTCCCAACTTTTTACCTCAAGGGTAATGTCGACAATAATAGTTCATGAAAACTCACATCCAATTAGCTATATATATCTGGATCTATCCAACACATTGTGCTTGCCAAAGGATAAAATGTAAAAATGAAAGGTGAATATCACCCTGACTCTTTGCATGAAGTATAAGACAAGAATAAAAGATATGCCCTTCGCAGAGGGAAGCAGATGTGCTTTTATGGTTGGATGCACGAAATCTTAATGCAAAAGAACATCACTTTATATTGCCACTTGTGATATGGACCTTTATGATGCAGTTCGTCGCTTTTATTTCTTCCACGTCACAAGATCGTATAAAGCTTATTTTCTCTGCACTAATAAATCATACATATTTAGAGAGCAATTTTTATTGCTTGCAACGATGACAACTTACTTGAAGGATCTTACTCAATCCATAGGTAGATATGGTGGACTCTCATGGCAAAACTGGGTTTAAGGAAATTTGGAAGCACAAGTAGTATCTCTACTTGATGCAAATAATTTGGCTACCATGAGAGGGAAAGGCAAGCTCAACATGTTGGATGATCCATGACAATATAATTTATCTTAGATGTAAGAAAACATAATCCATTATATTGTCTTCCTTCTCCAACGTCAACTCTTTAGCATATCATATTTTAATGAGTGCTCACAATCATAAAAGATGTCCAAGATAGTATATTTATATGTGAACCTCTCTTTCTTTATTACTTCCTATTAGTTGCAACGATGACCAAAACTATGTTTGTCAATTCTCAACAATTTTTATTCATCATACTCTTTATATGTGAGCTCATTACTCTCCATAGATTCATATGATCTCTTTATTTATTTTTATTTCTTCTCTTTTATTTTATTCCCTCAAGATCATAGCAAAATAATCAGGACCTTGACTCAACACTAATCTTTATTATATATAGCTCACGGACTCGATTACATAGAAGGATCATAGAGCAAAACTGAAAACTAGATCATACTAAAACCTTATTCTACTAGATCAAGATATTACCAAAAGGATCGAACTAAGAAAAATAGTAAAGATAAAAGGTGTGATGGTGATACGATACTGTGGCACTCCCCCAAGCTTGGCAGTTGCCAAGGGGAGTGCCCATACCCATGTGATAATATCTCTTTTGCCGGTGTTCATTGCAACCTTCATCCAGGAGTTAAACCAGCACATTCGATGCCAGGAGAACCAAATGTGCGCAAGCATGATAGATCTGAAGAAGTTGATGACTAGGAACATGGAGCTGGAAGAGGAACTCAAGTCTACACGCGACGGATATGAGGAGGGAATCACAATACTAGTGGAGAAGAATGACGACCTGACAAGGAAGCTAGGAGTATTCATGGGAGACCCTGCGCCAGGAGGAGATGACGACCATCCCAAGGATTACATCATCATCGACGACACCGACTCCGACCCCAGTGATGATGATTATGAATATGAAGCTGGAGCAGATATCATGGAGTTATCTACGGATGAAAAAAAAATTAGTAGACCACCATACTATTAGTAGTATTTCCCCCATGTATATATTAGTAGTCCGAGCACTGTAATGATAGTTAGATCGATTGTATGCCCTTGCTTGGAATTGTTTTGGTGTGATATGTTTGTGTTTGTCTCATGTGCATATGGGTAGTGCTTTCTCACTAGACCTCATTCTATTCTAGTCTCTCCCCTCTAAACCCATCAAATGCCTCCGAGATGTGACCCCGGATTTGCCTTCCCACTGGAGCTCACTCAGTTGATCCAACAGTAGAATACACTGATGCAGTTTCTAGTTCAGAATCAAGGCAACAACAACAACTACAATAATAACAACAACCCACCGCCACCCCCTCCAGTTGACAACTTAGCCCGTTTTCTGAGGTTACAACCGCCGGTGTTTTCCAGTAGCACCGAGCCCACAGTTGTTGATGATTGGCTACACAAGATTGGAAGGGAGTTGACCACTTCAGGTTGCACAGATGCTGAGAAGGTGTGTTTTGCCGCACACCAATTGGATGGACCTGCAGCCTCATGGTGGGAGAATTACACAGCCACCTTCCCCATAGCCAATGTTACTTGGGAGCAGTTTCAGCAAGCGTTCCGCACTGCTGATGTCTCAACTAGAGCTATGAGCATGAGTTTTGCAACTTACACCAGGGCAACCATACTGTGGGGCAGTACGTGGATGAGTTTAGTAAGTTAGCCCACTATGCCCTAGATGATGTGGCCACAGATGCCGCGAAGCAAGAGAAGTTTATGGAAGGGCTGAATGATGAGATGAGTATGCAGTTAATGGTGGCGACATTTAACAACTACCAGGAGTTGGTAGATAAGGCTATTATGATTGAAGGGAAGCAGCAACAGATTGAGAGCCGCAAAAGGAAGAATGGACAAGGGAAGTACAATTGAGGAGCTCAGCAGAAACCTCGTTCACCCCGAACTCGGGAGGATATACCCATAACCATGGAGGCCATAACCACAATGGAGGAAGTTCACATAACCACAATGGCTCTAGGAATGGAAATGGGAGTGGAGAAAGCAGTCAGAACCGCTCTAACCCAAGCACACCCGCCAAGAAGGACCAAAGTCATGTTACTTGTTTTAAGTGCGGGAAGACTGGACACTATGCCAAAGAGTGTCCTGAACTCTAGAATGGAAATGGCAATGGAAGCTCTGGGAAGAATCCCAACCCTTTCAATAAGGGCCAAGTGAACCACGTGAACGTAGAGGAGGTTGAAGAGCGGCCAGACGCAGTTATCGGTAAGTTTTAGGTTAAGTCATTTACCGCTCTCGTTCTTTTCGATACTGGTGCATCGCATTCATACATTTCAAGGGGATTTGTGGACAAGTTTAAGTTACCCACCTTAGCCCTTAGGACACCCTTGTTAGTAAGCTCACCAGGAGCAGAGTATATGGCCAGCCGATGGTGCGACCGGATACCCTTAAACATTGGCAGACATATCTTCCCCTCATACCTAATAATTCTGGAGTCACAAGGATTGGATGTGATGCTGGGTATGGATTGGCTATCGAAGTATGGAGGAAACATTGACTGTGCTAGTAGGTCAATTCTACTCACCACCCCGGAGGGAAAAAGGATTAAGTATGTATCCAGGCATACCCAAAGAGGACTCACTAAACTCCCTCATGGGCGTTGTTCAGGAGGAAGTGCCTGTAGTGAAGGATCACCTGGGTGTATTTCCAGAGGAACTACCAGGCATGCCGCCGGATCAAGATATTGAGTTTTTGATAGGGTTGTTGCCAGGCACCGGACTAATATCAAAGAGACCATACCGGATGCCCGCGAATGATCTGGAGGAGATTAAGAAACAGATTAAGGAGTTATTGGAGAAAGGTTACATTCGACGAAGCTCGTCACCATGGGGAGCCCCAGTGCTTTTGGTTGAGAAGAAGGATAAATCTCTGAGAATGGTGGTTGATTATCGTGCATTGAATGAAGTGATGATTAAGAACAAGTACCCACTGTCGATGATCAATGATTTGTTTGACCAGCTGCAAGGAGCTAAAGTATTTTCCAGGATCGATCTTCGATTAGGATACCACCAACCGAAGATCCGAGAATAGGATATACCCAAGACGGCCTTCACCACAAGGTACGGGCTATTTGAGTACATGGTTATGTCACTTGGAATGACAAACGCCCCTGCTTATTTCATGAGTATGATGAATAAGGTGTTCATGGAGTTCTTGGATAAATTTTTCGTGGTGTTAATTGATGACATTTTGGTGTACTCGAAGAATGAAGAGGAACACAAGGAGCATTTGCGTTTAGTTCTCGAGAAGCTCAGGGATCATCAGTTATATGCCAAGTTCAGCAAATGCGAGTTTTGGTTGAAAGAAGTTGGATTCCTTGGACATGTTATATCAGGAGAATGTATAGAATTAGACCCTACTAAGGTTCAGTCGGTCACTGAGTGGTTGGCACCCACCTCAGTTGGAGAGATCTGAAGTTTTCTTGGACTCGCGGGATATTATCGGAGATTCATTGAGAATTTCTCTAAGATTGCGAAGCCTATGACAGAGTTGTTGAAGAAGGACAACAACTTCAAATGGACCGATGAATGTGAGGCAAGTTTCCAAGAGTTGAAGAAACGTCTGGTTACAGCCCCAGTGATGATTCTGTCGGATATACGCAAGGATTTCCAAGTGTATTGTGATGCATCTCGCTTAGGACTTGGAGGCGTACTTATGCAAGACGGAAGAGTTGTTTCATATGCCTCACGTCATCTTCGACCGCATAAGTTAAATTATGCCACACATGATTTGGAGTTAGCAGCTATAGTGCATGGACTCAAGACCTGGAGACATTTTCTTATTGGAAATCATTGTGATGTGTACACGGATCATAAGAGTTTGAAGTACATTTTCACATAGAAGGAGTTGAATCTCAGGCAGAGGATATGGTTGGAGCTTATAAAGGATTATGATATGAAGTTGCACTATCATCCAAGCAAGGCCAATGTTGTAGCAGACGCTTTGAGCCGAAAGAGTTACGCCGATAACCTCGTAAGCGGCGGATTACCAACTGAGTTAGCTGAAGATCTCAAGGAGCTACGTTTGGAGATAGTCCCTAGAGGTTTTTTTGCAGCATTGGAAATTCAGTCAACATTATTGGGAAAAATTCGAGAAGCTCAAAAGGATGATAAGGGAATTGCAAAGATAAAGGAGAAAATGAGCAATGGTAAAGCCAAGGGTTTTCGTGAGGATGAGCACAACACCTTGTGGTTTGAGGACCGTGCTTATGTACCTAATAATGTAGAGATCAGGAAGTTGATACTTCAGGAGGCTCATGACTCGCCATACTCGATACACCCCGGAAACACCAAGATGTTTTTGGATTTGAAGCAGCGGATACGTCTCCAACGTATATATAATTTTTTATTGTTCCATGCTATTATATTATCAACTTTGGATGTTTTATATGCATTAATATGCTATTTCATATGATTTTTTGGACTAACCTATTAACCTAGAGCCCAGTGCCAGTTTTTGGTTTTTCCTTGTTTTTAAGTATCGCAGCAAAGGAAAATCAAATGGAGTCCAATTGACCTGAAACTTCACGGAGATCATTTTTGGACTAGAAAAAGCCCACGGAGTACTGGAGGTGGGCCAGAAGAGCCCCGAGGCCACCACGAGGGTGGGGGCACCCTACCCCCCTGGGCGCGCCCCTGCCTCGTGGGCTCCTCGTGGCTCTCCTGACCGACTTCTTTCGCCTATATATATCCATATACCCTAAAAACATCCGAGAGCAGAATAGATCGGGAGTTCCGCTGCCAGAAGCCTCCGTAGCCACTGAAAACCAATCTAGACCCGTTCCGGCACCCTGCCGGAGGGGGGAATCCCTCTCCGGTGGCCATCTTCATCATCCCGGCACTCTCCATGATGAGGAGGGAGTAGTTCTCCCTCGGGGCTAAGGATATGTACCAGTAGCTATGTGTTTGATCTCTCTCTCTCTCGCGCGCGCGTTCTTGAGGTGGTACGATCTTGATGTATCGCGAGCTTTGCTATTATATTTGGATCCTATGATGTTTCTCCCCCTCTACTCTCTTGTGATGAATTGAGTTTTCTCTTTGAAGTTATCTTATCAGATTGAGTCTTTAAGGATTTGAGAACACTTGATGTATGTCTTGCATGTGCTTATCTATGGTGACAATGGGATATCATGTGATCCACTTGATGTATGTTTTGGTGATCAACTTGCGAGTTCCGTGACCTCGTGAACTTATGCATAGGGGTTGGCACACGTTTTTGTCTTGACTCTCCGGTAGAAATTTTGTGGCACTCTTTGAAGTTCTTTGTGTTGGTTGAATAGATGAATCTAAGATTGTGCGATGCATATCGTATAATCATACCCATGGATACTTGAGGTGACATTGGAGTATCTAGGTGACATTAGGGTTTTGGTTGATTTGTGTCTTAAGGTGTTATTCTAGTACGAACTCTATGATAGATTGAACAGAAAGAATAGCTTCATGTTATTTTACTACGGACTCTTGAATAGATCAATCAGAAAGGATAACTTTGAGGTGGTTTTGTACCCTACCATAATCTCTTCGTTTGTTCTCCGCTATTAGTGACTTTGGAGTGACTCTTTGTTGCATGTTGAGGTATAGTTATATGATCCAATTATGTTATTATTGTTGAGAGAACTTGCACTAGTGAAAGTATGAACCCTAGGCCTTGTTTCAACGCATTGCAATACCGGTTGTGCTCACTTTTATCATTAGTTACCTTGTTGTTTTCATATTTTCAGATTACAAAAACCTATATCTACCATCCATATTGCACTTGTATCACCATCTCTTCGCCGAACTAGTGCACCTATATAATTTATCATTGTATAGGGTGTGTTGGGGACACAAGAGACTCCTTGTTATTTGGTTGCAGGGTTGTTTGAGAGAGACCATCTTCATCCTACGGCTCCCACGGATTGATAAACCTCAGGTCATCCACTTGAGGGAAATTTGCTACTGTCCTACAAACCTTTGCACTTGGAGGCCCAACAACGTCTACAAGAAGAAGGTTGTGTAGTAGACATCAAGCTCTTTTTTGGCGCCGTTGCCGGGGAGGTTAGCGCTTGAAGGTATATCTTTAGATCTTGCAATCGAATCTTTTAGTTTCTTGTTTTATCACTAGTTTAGTTTATAAAAGAAAACTACAAAAAATGGAATTGTGGGTACCTCATATGCGTCATATTTTTAATATCTTTCATGAAAATAAGGATTCCAATAATTGTGCTCAAGTGCTAGAAGAAGAATGCATTAGAATGTTTGGCACTAAATATTTGAATGATGAATATGATTGCAATGTTGTTAGTATGAATTCCTTGACTATCTATGATGCTAATGATATGGAAAGCGACAAGCTTGGGGAAGCTATGTTTGATGAAGATGATATTTTTTGTCCCCCAAGTTTTGATGTGCAAATTTATTATGATGAAAGCATGCCACCTATCTATGATGATTATTGTGATGACACGTATGCTTTAAAGAATAAGGATAATAATGAAACTTGTCATCTTGATTTCAATTTTCAATCCCATGATAGTTATTTTGTTGAGTTTTCTCCCACGACTATTCATGAGAAGAAATTTGCTTATGTGGAGAGTAATAAAAATTCTATGCTTGTATATCATGAAAGGAATGCTTTATGTGATGGTTATATTGTTGAATTCATTCATGATGCTACTGTAAATTATTATGCGGGAGGAATATATGCTCGTAGGAATTGATATCAAGTTTCCTCTCTATGTTTTAAAAATCTTGAAGTTATGCTTGTTTTGCTTTCCTATGCAAGTTGATTCTTGTTCCCACAAGTTGTTTTCTCAAAAAATCCCTATGCATAGGAAGTGGGTTAGACTTAAATGTGCTAGTCATATTCTTCATGATGATGTCTTTATGTTACAATCCTTATCTTTTATGTGGACATCATTGAAATCATCATGCCTAGCTAGGGGCGTTAAACGATAGCGCTTGTTGGGAGGCAACCCAAGTTTATTTTTGTTCCTTACTTTTTGTTCCTGTTTAGTAATAAATAATTTATCCAGCCTCTATTATGATTGAGTTTTTAATTAGTGTTTGTGCCAAGTAGAACCGTTGGGAAGACTTGGGGAAAGTCTTTGCGATCCTGCTGTAAAAAACAGAAACTTTAGCGCTCACGAGATTTGCTTCCATTTTTTAACAGAGAGTGATATTTAGTTAATTATTTTTTAAGATGATTAATAGATAAATTACTCACGTCCAGAAATTTATTTTATAATTTTTGGGGTTCGAGAAGTATACGTTTGATACATATTACTACAGACTGTTCTGTTTTTGACAGATTCTGTTTTCTATGTGTCGTTTGCATATTTTGATGAATCTATGAGTAGTATAGGAGGGTATGAACCATAGATAAGTTGGAATACAGTAGATATTACACCAATATGAATTTAAAATGACTTCACAACAGTACCTAAGTGGTGATTTATTTTCTTATACTAACGGAGCTTACGAGTTTTCTGTTAAGTTTTGTGTTGTGAAGTTTTCAAGTTTTGGGTAAAGATTGGATGGACTATGGAATAAGGAGTGGAAAGAGCCTAAGCTTGGGGATTCCCATGGAACCCCAAGGTAATATTCAAGGACAACCAAGAGCCTAAGCTTGGGTATGCCCCGGAAGGCATCCCCTCTTTCGTCTTCGTTCATCGGTAACTTTACTTGGAGCTATATTTTTATTCGCCACATGATATGTGTTTTGCTTTGAGCGTCATTTTATTTTATTTTGTTTTGCTTGTTGTTTGAATAAAATAACAAGATCTCAAATTATTAAATGTTAGAGAGTCTTCACATAGTTGCATAATTATTCGACTACTCATTGATCTTCACTTATATCTTTCGGAGTAGTTTGTCATTTGCTCTAGTACTTCACTTATATCTTTTTAGAGCACGGTGGTGGTTTTATTTTGAAGAAATAGATGATCTCTCATGCTTCACTTATATTATTTTGAGAGTATTTAGAACAGAATGGTGATACGTCCATTTTGCATCATGCTTTTATATCGATATTTATTGCATTATGGGCTATTATTACACATTATGTCACAATACTTATGCCTATTTTATCTTATTTTACAAGGTTTACATAAAGAGGAAGAATGCCGGCAGCTGTGATTTTGGGCTGGAAAAGGAGCAAATATTAGAGACCTATTATGCATAGCTCCAAAAGTCCTGAAACTTCACGGAAGTCATTTTCAGAATATATAAAAAATACTAAGCGCAAGAAATTCCAGAGGGGGGCCACACCCTGCCCACGAGGGTGGGGGCGCGCCCCCACCCTCGTGGGCCCCTGGTGGCCCTCCGATGCCCATCTTCTGCTATATGGAGTCTTTTGTTGAGGGAAAAAATCATAAGCAAGCTTTTGGGACGAGACTCCGCCGCCACGAGGCGGAACCTTGGCGGAACCAATCTCGGGTTCTGGCGGAGCTATTCTGCCGGGGAAACTTCCCTCCGGGAGGGGGAAATCATCACCATCGTCATGACCAATGCTCCTCTCATCGGTACGGGCCCAATCTCCCTCAACATCTTCATCAGCACCATCTCCTCTCAAACCCTAGTTCATCTCTTGTATCCAATTCTTGTCTCTAAGTCTGGGATTGGTACCTGTAGGTTGCTAGTAGTGTTAATTACTCCTTGTAGTTGATGCTAGTTGGTTTATTTGGTGGAAGATCATATGTTCACATCCTATATGCATATTAATACCCCTCTGATTATGAACATGAATATGCTTTGTGAGTAGTTACATTTGTTCCTGAGGACATGGGAGAAGTCTTGCTATTAGTAGTCATGTGAATTTGGTATTCGTTCGATATTTTGATGAGATGTATGTTGTCTTCCCTCTAGTGGTGTTATGTGAACGTCGACTACATGAAACTTCACCATTATTTGGGCCTAGAGGAAGGCATTGGGAAGTAATAAGTAGATGATGGGTTGCTAGAGTGACAGAAGCTTAAACCCTTGTTTATGTGTTGCTTCGTAAGGGGCTGATTTCGATCCATATGCTTCATGCTATGGTTAGGTTTACCTTAATACTTTTGTTGTAGTTGCGGATGCTTGCAATAGGGGTTAATCATAAGTGGGATGCTTGTCCAAGTAAGGACAGTACCCAAGCACCGGTCCACCCACATACCAAATTATCAAACTACCAAATGCGAATCATATGAACGTGATGAAAACTAGCTTGACGATAATTCCCATGTGTCCTCGGGAGCGCTTTTCTCTATATAAGAGTTTGTCCAGGCTTGTACTTTGCTACAAAAAGGATTGGGCCACCTTGCTGAACTTTATTTACTTTGGTTACTTGTTGCTCATTACAAATTATCTTATCACAAAACTATCTGTTACCTATAATTTCAGTGCTTCCAGAGAATACCTTGCTAAAAATCGCTTATCATTTCCTTCTGCTCCTCGTTGGGTTCGACACTCTTACTTATCGAAAGGACTAAGATAGATCCCCTATACTTGCGGGTCATCAAGACTCTTTTTTGGCGCCGTTGCCGGGCAGTGAAGCGCCTTTGGTAGGTGGAATTTGGTAAGGAAAAATTTATATAGTGTGCTGAAATTTACTGTCACTTGTTACTATGGAAAGTAATCCTCTGAGGGGCTTGTTCGGGGTATCTTCACCCCGACCAGTAGAGCATAGAGTTGCTCCTCAACCTACTGAACCTACTGAAAATGAAAATGTCTACTTTGAAATTCCTTCGGGTATGATAGAAAAACTGCTAGCTAATCCTTTTGCAGGAGATGGAACATTACATCCTGATGAGCACCTAATATATGTGGATGAAGTTTGTGGATTATTTAAGCTTGCAGGTATGCCCGATGATGTTATCAAGAAGAAGGTCTTCCCTTTATCTTTGGAGGGAGATGCATTGACATGGTATAGGCTATGTGATAATATGGGATCATGGAACTACAAATGATCGAAATTGGAATTTCATCAGAAGTTTTATCCTATGCATCTTGTTCATCGTGATCGTAATTATATATATAATTTTTGGCCTCGCGAAGGAGAAAGCATCGCTCAAGCTTGGGGGAGGCTTAAATCAATGTTATATTCATGCCCCAATCATGAGCTCTCAGGAGAAATTATTATTCAAAAAATTTATGATCGGCTTTCTGATAACAATCGCACCATGCTCGATACTTCTTGTGTTGGCTCTTTTATGATGAAGACTATTGAATTCAAATGGGATTTATTGGAAAGAATTAAACGCAACTCTGAAGATTGGGATCTCGACGAAGGTAAGGAGTCAGGTATGACACCTAAGTTGTGTTAAATCTTTTATGGATACCGATGTTTTCCATAAATTTAGCACTAAATATGGACTTGACTCTGAGATAGTAGCTTATTTGTGTGAATCTTTTGCTACTCATATTGACTTCCCTAAGGAGAAGTGGTTTAAATATCATCCTCCCATATAAGTGAAGGTAGTCACACCTATTAAAGTTGAAGAAAAGACTATCACTTATAATGATCCTATTGTTCCCACTGCTTATTTTGAGAAACCACCTTTTCCTGTTAGGATAAAAGATCATGGTAAAGCTTCAACTGTGGTTCGTAAAAGCAATGCTAGAACCTATACACCTCCTGAGCAAGTTAAAGTTGAACCTAATATTGCTATTGTTAAGGATCTCTTGGCTGATAATAGTGATGGGCATGTTATTTATTTCTGTGATGAAACTGCTAGAATTGCTAAACCTTGTGCTAAAGATAAACATAGACCTGTGGTGGGCATGCCTGTTATTTCTGTCAAAATAGGAGATCATTGTTATCATGGCTTGTGCGATATGGGTGCTAGTGCTAGTGCAATACCTATTGACTTATACAGAGAAATTATGCATGATATTGCACCTGCTGAGTTAGAAGATATTGATGTCACAATTAGACTTGCCAATAGAGATACTATTTCACCAATGGGGATTGTTAGAGATGTTGAAGTCTTGTGTGGGAAAACTAAATATCCTACTAATTTTCTTGTTCTTGGTTCCCCACAAGATAGCTTTTGTCCCATTATATTTGGTAGACCCTTCTTTAACACTGTTAATGCTAGGATAGACTGCAAAAAGGATGTTATTACTGTTGGTTTAGGTGATATGTCTCATGAGTTTAACTTTTCTAAATTTCGTAGACAACACCGTGAAGAAGAATTGCCTAGTAAATATGAAATTATTGGTCTTGCTTCTATTGCCGTACCTCCTAGTGATCCTTTAGAACAATATTTGCTAGACCATGAGAATGATATGTATATGAATGAAAGAAGGGAAATAGATGAAGTGTTCTTTAAACAAGGACCTATTCTGAAACACAACTTGCCTGTTGAAATCTTAGGAGATCCTCCACCACCCAAGGGTGATCCCGTGTTTGAGCTTAAACCATTGCCTGATACTCTTAAATATGCTTATCTTGATGAAAAGAAGATATATCATGTTATTATGGGTGCCAGTGCTAGTGCTATACCTCATGACTTATACAAAGAAATTATGCATGATATTGCACCTGCTGAGCTAGAAGATATTGATGTCACAATTAAACTTGCCAATAGAGATACTATTTCACCAATTGGAATTGTTAGAGATGTTGAAGTCTTGTGTGGGAAAACTAAATATCACGCTGATTTTCTTGTTCTTGGTTCCCCACAAGATAGCTCTTGTCCCATTATATTTGGTAGACCCTTCTTGAACACAGTTAATGCTAAGATAGATTGTGAAAAGGATGTTGTTACTATTGGTTTAGGTGATATGTCTCATGAATTTAATTTCTCTAAATTCCGTAGACAACACCGTGAAGAGGAATTGCCTAGTAAAGATGAAATTATTGGTCTTGCTTCTATTGCCGTGCCTCCTAGTGATCCTTTAGAACAATTTTTGCTAGACCATGAAAATGATATGTTTATGAATGAAAGAAGGGAAATAGATGAAGTGTTCTTTAAACAGGAACCCATCCTGAAACACAATTTTCATGTCGAAATCCTAGGGGATCCTCCTCCACCCAAGGGTGATCGCATGTTTGAGCTCAAACCATTACCCGATACTCTTAAATATGCTTATCTTGATGAGAAAAAGATATATCCTGTTATTATTAGTGCTAACCTTTCAGAGAAGGAGGAAGAAAGATTATTGAAAACTCTGAAGAAGCATCGTGCTGCTATTGGATATACTCTTGATGATCTTAAGGGCATTAGTCCCACTCTATGTCAACACAAAATAAATTTGGAAAAAGATGCCAAACCAGTTATTGATCACCAACGACAACTGAATCCTAAGATGAAAGAAGTGGTAAGAAAAGAAATACTAAAGCTCCTTGAGGCAGGTATAATTTATCACGTTGCTGATAGTCAGTGGGTAAGTCATGTCCATTGTGTTCCTAAGAAGGGAGGTATTACTATCGTTCCTAATGATAAAGATGAATTGATTCTGCAAAGAATTATTACAGGTTATAGGATGGTAACTGATTTCCGCCAATTAAATAAGGCTACTAAAAAATATCATTATCCCTTACCTTTTATTGATCAAATGCTAGAAAGATTGTCCAAACATACTCATTTTTTCTTCCTAGATGGTTATTCTGGTTTCTCCCAAATACCTGTGTCAGCTGATGATCAATCTAAGACTACTTTTACTTGCCCTTTCGGTACTTTTGCTTATAGATGTATGACTTTTGGTTTATGTAATGCATCTGCTACCTTTCAAAGATGCATGATGGCTATATTTTCTGATTTTTGTGAAAAGATATGTGAGGTATTCATGGATGATTTCTCCGTTTATGGATCCTCTTTTGATGATTGCTTAAGCAACATTGGTCGAGTTTTGTAGAGATGTGAAGAAACTAACCTTGTCTTGAATTGGGAGAAATGCCACTTTATGGTTAATGAAGGTATTGTCTTGGGGCACAAAATTTCTGAAAGAGGCATTGAAGTTGATAAAGCTAAAGTTGATGCTATTGAAAAGATGTCGTGTCCCAAGGACATCAAAGCTATAAGAAGTTTCCTTGGTCATGCCAGGTTTTATAGGAGGTTCATTAAGGACTTCTCAAAAATCTCTCAGCCTCTGACTAATTTATTACAAAAACATATACCATTTGTCTTTGATGATGATTGTGTAGAAGCCTTTGAAATACTTAAGAAAGCATTAATCTCTGCACCTATTGTTCAGCCACCTGATTGGAATTTACCTTTTGAAATTATGTGTGATGCTAGTGATTATGCTGTAGGTGCTGTTCTAGGGCAAAGAGTTGATAAGAAATTAAATGTTATTCAATATGCTAGTAAAACTCTAGACAATGCTCAGAGAAATTATGCTACAACTGAAAAAGAATTCTTAGTAGTTGTATTTGCTTGTGATAAGTTCAGACCTTATATAGTTGATTCTAAAGTAACTATTCACATGGATCATGCTGCTATTAAATATCTTATGGAAAAGAAAGTTGCTAAACCTAGACTTATTAGATGGGTTCTCCTCCTACAAGAATTTGATTTGCATATTATTGATAGAAAGGGAGCTGAGAACCCCGTTGCAGACACCTTGTCTAGGTTAGAAAATGTTCTTGATGACCCAATACCCATTGATGATAGCTTTCCTGATGAACAATTAAATGTCATAAATGCTTCTCATACTGCTCCATGGTATGCTTATTATGCTAATTACATTGTTGCTAAGTTTATACCACCTAGTTTCACATACCAGCAAAAGAAAAAGTTTTTCCATGATTTAAGACATTACTTTTGGGATGACCCACATCTTTATAAAGAAGGACTAGATGGTGTTATTAGACGTTGTGTACCTGAGCATGAACGGGAATAGATCCTACGCAAGTGTCACTCCGAAGCTTATGGAGGACACCATGCTGGAGATAGAACTACACACGAGGTATTGCAATCTGGTTTTTATTGGCCTACTCTCTTCAAGGATACCCGTAAGTTTGTCTTGCCTTGTGATGAATGTCAAAGAATTGGTAGTATTAGTAGACGTCAAGAAATGCCTATGAATTATTCACTTGTTACTGAACCATTTGATGTTTGGGGCTTTGATTATATGGGACCTTTTCCTGCCTCTAATGGATATGCACATATTTTAGTTGCTGTTGATTACGTTACTAAGTGGGTAGAAGGTATTCCAACTAGTAGTGCTGATCATAACACCTCTATTAAGATGCTTAAAGAAGTTATTTTTCCGAGGTTTGGAGTCCCTAGATATTTAATGACTGATGGTGGTTCACATTTTATTCATGGTGCTTTCCGTAAAATGCTTGCTAAGTATGATGTTAATCATAGAATTGCATCTCCTTATCACCCACAGTCTAGTGGTCAAGTAGAATTGAGTAATAGAGAACTCAAATTAATTTTGCAAAAGACTGTTAATAGATCTAGAAAGAATTGGTCTAAGAAACTTGATGATGCATTATGGGCCTATAGAACTGCATATAAAAATCCTATGGGTATGTATCCGTATAAAATGGTTTATGGGAAAGCATGTCACTTACCTCTCGAACTAGAACATAAGGCATATTGGGCTATTAAAGAGCTCAACTATGATTTCAAACTTGCCGGTGAGAAGAGGTTATTTGACAGTAGCTCACTTGATGAATGGAGAACCCAAGCCTATGAGAATGCCAAATTGTTTAAAGAAAAAGTTAAAAGATGGCATGACAAAAGAATACAAAAGCGTGAGTTTAATGTAGGTGATTATGTATTGCTATACATCTCTCGTCTAAGATTTTTTGCAGGAACACTTCTCTCTTAATGGGAAGGTCCTTACGTTATCGAGGAGGTCTATCGTTCCGGTGCCATAAAAATCAACAACTTCAAAGGCAAAAATCCGAAGGTGGTGAACGGTCAAAGAATCAAACATTATATCTCAGGTAATCCTATAAATGTTGAAACCAATGTTATTGAAACCATAACCCTGGAGGAATACATAAGGGACACTTTCCGGAACATTTCAGACTCCGAAAAGGAATAGGTATGTGGTACGGTAAGTAAACCGACTCCAAAACAGTTCTGATGGCAATTTTCCTCCATTTTGGAATATTTACAAAAATAGAAAAATAAGAAGCAGTCCGGGAAGGACACGAGGGTGGAGGGCGCGCCCTACCCCCTGGGCGCACCCCTGCCTCGTGGGTACCTCGTGTGCTCTCCGGACTCTGTTTTCTTGCACGATACGTATTTTGGCTAGTAAAAATTCATTATATAATCTCCCAGAGGTTTTGACTCCCTTATCACGCAAATATCTCTCATCTTTGTTTCAAGCCGTTTTTCTGACAGATCTAGGTTGTCATGTCGTCTTCAAGTGCCCCCAAGGACAAGTTTTTCGAGAAGGTCATCAACCCCTACCTCGCGGAAGTGCTCCAACACCCTCAAACCATTGAGATGCATGAGGGGGTGCTGCACATCCGTGATGTTCAGGGGCCAAGGAGGACCGGAAGCGTGGAGACAAGGCTCGAGGCAATGGAGCAACAAGTTTTCAAGTGCCAGGAGATGGTGGAACGCGGACTCGACACCAACCATATGATGATCGCGGAGTTCACCAAAAACCACAAGCTGGATTCCAAGAACATTGGGGAGACCATCTTCAAGCTTCACGAGAAGATCGAGCACCTCCAAGCCCAAATCTATGACCTGCAAAACCAAAACTGTGAGTATGAATATAGATTCAAGAGGATGAGTTTGGCTGCAGCATTGAGGATCCCGGAGACTCGTTCATCCTTCTATGATGGCGAGCCTATGCCTTGGAAGAGGGACGACAAGCCTACGCCGTCAACAACTCCACCCTCTCCACCAACAAAGAAGAACTGAGTATTTGGTATGAGCACTCCCCTTGGCAACTACCAAGCTTGGGGGAGTGCCACAGTATCGTATCACCATCACTTTTATCTTTACCGTTTTTCTTAGTTCGATCCTTTTGATAATATTTTGATCTAGTAGAATAAAAGCTCTTAGTATGATCTAGTTATGAGTTTTGCTTTATGATCCTTCTATGTAATCGAGTCCGTGAGCTATATATAATAAAGATTAGTGTTGAGACAAGGGCTTGATTATTTTGCCGTGATCTTGAGTGAATAAAAGAAAAGAGAAAGAATAAAAATAAACAAAGAGATCATATGGATCTTATGGAGAGTAATGAGCTCACATAGAAAGAGTATGATGAATAAAAGTTGTTGAGAGTTGACAAACATATTTTTGGTCATCGTTGCTATTAACAGGAAGTAATAAAGAAAGAGAGGTCTTCACATATAAATACACTATCTTGGACATCTTTTATGATTGTGAGCACTCATTAAAATATGACATGCTAAAGAGTTGACGTTGGACAAGGAAGAAAATGTAATGGGTTATGTTTTCTTACATCTAAGATAAATTATATTGTCATGGATCATCAAACATGATTGAGCTTGCCTTTCCCCCTCATGCTAGACAAATTCTTTGCACCAAGTAGAGATACTACTTGTGCTTCCAAACACCCTTAAACCAGTTTTGCCATGAGAGTCCACCATACCTACCTATGGATTGAGTAAGATCCCTCAAGTAAGTTGTCATCGGTGCAAGCAATAAAAATTGCCCTCTAAATATGTATGACTTATTAGTGTGGGAGAGAATAAGCTTTATACGATTGTGTGATATGGAAGAATTAAAAGCGACGAACTGCATAATAAAGATCCATATCACAAGTGGCAATATAAAGTGACGTTCTTTCGCATTAAGATTTTGTGCATCCAACCATAAAAGCGCATGATAACCTCTGCTTCCCTCCGCGAAGGGCCTATCTTTTACTTTTATCTCCTGCCTTGCATCAGAGTCATGGTGATCTTCACCCTTCCTTTTTACATTTTATCTTTTGGCAAGCACAACATGTTGGAAAGATCCTGGTATATATGGCTAATTGGATGTGAGTTTTCATGAACTATTATTGTTGACATTACCCTTGAGGTAAAACGTTGGGAGGCAAAACTGTAAGCCCCTATCTTTCTCTGTGTCCGATTAAAACTCCATACGCATAAGTATTGCGTGAGTGTTAGCAATTGTGGAAGACTATACGATAGTTGAGTATGTGGACTTGCTGAAAAGCTCTTATATTGACTCTTTCCTATGTTACGATAAATTGCAATTGCTCCAATGACTGAGATTATAGTTTGTTAGTTTTCAATAAAGTTTATGATTCATACTTGAAATTGTGATTGAATTGTTACTCTAGCATAAGAGATCATATGAGAAGAATTATATAAGCTGTTGTTTTAAGAATGATCATGATGCCCTCATGTCCGTATTTTATTTTTATCGACACCTCTATCTCTAAACATCTAGACATATTTTTTGATTTCGGCTTTCGCTTGAGGACAAGCGAGGTCTAAGCTTGGGGGAGTTGATACGTCCATTTTGCATCATGCTTTTATATCGATATTTATTGCATTATGGGCTGTTATTACACATTATGTCACAATACTTATGCCTATTGTCTCTTATTTTACAAGGTTTGCATAAAGAGGGAGAATGCCGGTAGCAGGGATTCTGGGCTGGAAAAGAAGCAAATATTAGAGACTTATTCTGCACAGCTCCAAAATTCCTGAAAATTCACGGAAGTCATTTTCAGAATATATAAAAAATACTGAGCACAAGAAGTTCCAGAGGGGGGCCACACCCTACCCACGAGGGTGGGGGCGCGCCCCCTGCCTCGTGGGCCCCCTGGTGGCCCTCCGATACCCATCTTAATCTTTCATTGAGGAAAAAAAATCATATGCAAGCTTTCGGGATGAGACTCCGCCGCCACGAGGCGGAACCTTGGCGGAACCAATCTAGGGTTCTGGCAGAGCTGTTCTGCCGGGGAAACTTCCCTCCGGGAGGGGAAATCATCACCATCGTCATCACCAACGCTCCTCTAATCGGGAGGGGGCCAATCTCCCTCAACATCTTCATCAGCACCATCTCCTCTCAAACCCTAGTTCATCTCTTGTATCCAATTCTTGTCTCTAACTCTGGGATTGGTACCTGTAGGTTGCTAGTAGTGTTGATTACTCCTTGTAGTTGATGCTAGTTGGTTTATTTGGTGGAAGATCATATGTTCAGATCCTATATGCATATTAATACCCCTCTAATTATGAACATGAATATGCTTTGTGAGTAGTTACGTTTGTTCCTGAGGACATGGGAGAAGTCTTGCTATTAGTAATGTGAATTTGGTATTCGTTCGATATTTTGATGAGATGTATGTTGTCTTTCCTCTAGTGGTGTTATGTGAATGTCGACTACATGACACTTCACCATTATTTGGGCCTAGAGGAAGGCATTGGGAAGTAATAAGTAGATGATGGGCTGCTAGAGTGATAGAAGCTCAAACCCTAGTTTATGCGTTGCTTCGTAAGGGGCTGATTTGGATCCATATGTTTCATGCTATGGTTAGGTTTACCTTAATACTTTTGTTGTAGTTGCGGATGCTTGGAATAGAGGTTAATCATAAGTGGGATGCTTGTCCAAGTAAGGATAGTACCCAAGCACTGGTCCACCCACATACCAAATTATCAAAGTACCGAACGTGAATCATATGAACATGATGAAAACTAGCTTGATGATAATTCCCATGTGTCCTCGGGAGCGCTTTTCTCTATATAAAAGTTTGTCCAGGCTTGTCTTTTGCTACAAAAAGGATTGGGACACCTTGCTACACTTTATTTACTTTTGTTACTTGTTGCTCGTTACAAATTATCTTGTCACAAAACTATCTGTTACCTATAATTTCAGTGCTTGCAGAGAATACCTTGCTGAAAACCGCTTATCATTTCCTTCTGCTCCTTGTTGGGTTCGACATTCTTACTTATCGAAAGGACTATGATAGATCCCCTATACTTGTGGGTCATCAAATGGTAATTTGCTTTGATTATAAAATTAGTCCTAATATGATAGGCATCCAAGATGGGTATAATAGAAACTATCATAAAAAGTGCATTGAATACTATGAGAAGTTTGATACTTGATGATTGTTTTGAGATATGAAGATGGTGATATTAGAGTCATGCTAGTTGAGTAGTTGTGAATTTGAGAGATACTTGTGTTAAAGTTTGTGATTCTCGTAGCATGCATGTATGTTGAACCGTTATGTGATGAAGTCGGAGCATGATTTATTTATTGATTGTCTTCCTTATTAGTGGCGGTCGGGGACGAGCGATGGTCTTTTCCTACCAATCTATCCCCTAGGAGCATGCGCGTAGTACTTTGTTACGATAACTAATAGATTTTTGCAATAAGTATGTGAGTTCTGTATGACTAATGTTGAGTCCATGGATTATACACACTCTCACCCTTCCACCATTGCTAACCTCTCTAATACCGCGCACCTTTCACCGGTATCTTACACCCACCATATACCTTCCTCAAAACAGCCACCATACCTACCTATTATGGCATTTCCATAGCCATTCCGAGATATATTGCCATACAACTTTCCACCATTCTGTTTATTATGACACGCTTCATCATTGTCATATTGCTTTGCATGATCATGTAGTTGACATTGTATTTGTGGCAAAGCCACCGTTCATAATTCTTTCATACATGTCACTCATGAGACATTGCACATCCTGGTACACCGCCGGAGGCATTCATATAGAGTCATATCTTGTTCTATGTATTGACTTGTAATTCTTGAGTTGTAAGTAAATAAAAATGTGATGATCATCATTATTAGAGCATTGTCCCAGTGAGGAAAGGATGATGGAGACTATGATTCTCCCACAAGTCGGGATGAGACTCCAGACGAAAAATAAAAAAGAAAAAGAAAAAAAGAGGCCAAAAAAAGAGAGAAGGCCCAAAAAACAAAAAAAATGAGAGAAAAAGAGAGAAGGGGCAATGTGCTTGAAAGTAGCACCATGATCTTCATGATAGAGAGTCTCCTATGATATCACTTTCATATACTAGTGGGAATTTTTCATTATAGAACTTGGCTTGTATATTCCAATGATGGGCTTCCTCAAAATGCCCTAGGTCTTCATGAGCAAGCGAGTTGGATGCACACCCACTTAGTTTCTTTTGTTGAGCTTTCATA
Organism: Triticum dicoccoides; assembly: GCF_002162155.2. Classification (NCBI taxonomy): domain Eukaryota; kingdom Viridiplantae; phylum Streptophyta; class Magnoliopsida; order Poales; family Poaceae; genus Triticum; species Triticum dicoccoides. The sequence goes on from NC_041388.1 coordinate 254,443,513, forward strand.
CACTTATAGCTCTAGTGCATCCGTTGCATGGCAATCCCTACTCACTCACATTGATATCTATTGATGGGCATCTCCATAGCCCGTTGATACGCCTAGTTGATGTGAGACTATCTTCTCCTTTTTGTCTTCTCCACAACCACCATTCTATTCCACCTATAGTACTATATCCATGGCTCATGCTCATGTATTGCGTGAAGATTGAAAAAGTTTGAGAACATCAAAAGTATGAAACAATTGCTTGGCTTGTCATTGGGGTCAATATTAAACTTTTGTCTTGAATCTTATGGATCTGAATATTCTTGCCACAATAAAGAAAATTACATTTATCAATATGTTAGGTAGCATTCCACATAAAAAAATATGTTTTTATCATTTACCTACTCGAGGACGAGCAGGAATTAAGCTTGGGGATGCTTGATACGTCTCCAACGTATCTATAATTTTTTATTGTTCCATGCTATTATATTATCAACTTTGGATGTTTTATATGCATTAATATGCTATTTTATATGATTTTTGGGACTAACCTATTAACCTAGAGCCCAGTGCCAGTTTCTGTTTTTTCCTTGTTTTGAAGTATCGCAGAAAAGGAAAATCATACGGAGTCCAATTGACCTGAAACTTCATGGAGATCATTTTTGGACCAGAAAAAGCCCACGGAGTACCGGAGGTGGGCCAGAAGAGCCCCGAGGCCACCACGAGGGTGGGGGCGCGCCCTACCCCCCTAGGCGCGCCCCCTGCCTTGTGGGCTCCTCGTGGCTCCCCTGGCCAACTTCTTTCGCCTATATAGATCCATATACCCTAAAAACATCTGAGAGCGGAATAGATCGGGAGTTCCACCGCCAGAAGCCTCCGTAGCCACCGAAAACCAATCTAGACCCGTTCTGGCACCCTGCCGGATGGGGGAATCCCTCTCCGGTGGCCATCTTCATCATCCCGGCGCTCTCCATGACGAGGAGGGAGTAGTATTCCCTCGGGGCTGAGGTTATGTACGAGTAGCTATGTGTTTGATCTCGCTCTCTCATGTTCTTGAGGTGGTAAGATCTTGATGTATCGTGAGCTTTGCTATTATATTTGGATCTTATGATGTTTCTCCCCCTCTACTCTCTTGTGATGAATTGAGTTTTCCCTTTGAAGTTATCTTATCGGATTGAGTCTTTAAGGATTTGAGAACACTTGATGTATGTCTTGCATGTGCTTATCTGTGGTGACAATGGGATATCACGTGATCCACTTGATGTATGTTTTGGTGATCAACTTGCGAGTTTTGTGACCTCGTGAACTTATGCATAGGGGTTGGCCCGCATTTTCATCTTGACTCTCCGGTAGAAACTTTGGGGCACTCTTTGAAGTTCTTTGTGTTGGTTGAATAGATGAATCAGAGATTGTGTGATGCATATCGGATAATCATACCCATGGATACTTGAGGTGACATTGGAGTATCTAGGTGACATTAGGGTTTTGGTTGATTTGTGTCTTAAGGTGTTATTCTAGTACGAACTCTATGATAGATTGAACGAAAAGAATAGCTTCATGTTATTTTACTACGGACTCTTGAATAGATCGATCAGAAAGGATAACTATGAGGTGGTTTCGTACCCTACCATAATCTCTTCGTTTGTTCTCTGCTATTAGTGACTTTGGAGTGACTCTTTGTTGCATGTTGAGGGATAGTTATATGATCCAATTATGTTATTATTGTTGAGAGAACTTGCACTAGTGAAAGTATGAACCCTAGGCCTTGTTTCAATGCATTGCAATACCGTTTGTGCACATTTTTTTCATTTGTTACCTTGCTGTTTTTATATTTTCAGATTACAAAAACCTATATCTACCATCCATATTGCACTTGTATCACCATCTCTTCGCCGAACTAGTGCACCTATACAATTTACGATTGTATTGGGTGTGTTGGGGACACAAGAGATTCCTTGTTATTTGGTTGCAGGGTTGTTTGAGAGAGACCATCTTCATCCTACGCCTCCCACGGATTGATAAACCTTAGGTCATCCACTTGAGGGAAATTTGCTACTGTCCTACAAACCTTTGCACTTGGAGGCCCAACAATGTCTCCAAGAAGAAGGTTGTGTAGTAGACATTAGGAGCGTTTCTGGTGGACTGGTGAAGAAGGACATTGCCGAGTATGTAGCTGTATGTGATGTATGTTAGAGAGTGAAGGCAAAACATCAAAAGCCAGCAGGATTACTGCAGCGTATGACGATACCCGAATGGAAGTGGGACAATCTTGGCATGGATTTCATCACCGGATTACCCAGGACCCGATCAGGATATGATTCTATTTGGGTAGTAGTGGATCGTTTGACCAAAGTGGCTCACTTTATTCCAGTGAAAACCACCTATACGAGTGCGAAGTTGGCCAAGATATATATGACCAGGATCATATGTCTGCATGGAGTTCTGAGGAACATCATATCAGATAGAGGAACACAGTTTACGTCAATGTTTTGGCACCAGATGCACCAGACTTTGGGTACCAGGCTAGAGTTCAGTACAACCTTTCATCCATAGACAGATGGACAGACCGAGAGAGTCAAATCAGATTCTGGAGGACATGTTGAGAGCTTGTGCGCTCGATTATGGATCTAGTTGGGATGATAATCTGCCTTACACAGAGTTCTCATACAACAACAGTTATCAAGCTAGTCTGAAGATGGCACCTTTCAAAGCTTTGTATGGACGAAGGTGCAGAACGCCTTTGATGTGGGATGAAGTTGGAGACCGCTAGTTGTTTGGACCAGATTTGATCAAAGAGACAGAAGAGAAGGTTAAGTTGATTCGAGACAGACTGAAGGTAGCTCAGTCCAGGTAGAAGAGCTATGCAGACTCAAAACGCAAGGAGGTAGTCGATGAAATCAGAGACAGAGCATATCTTCGTGTGTCGCCACTACGAGGAGTTAAACGTTTTGGAGTTAAGGGAAAGTTAGCCCCATGATTTGTAGGACCATACCAAGTTTTGGAACGTATGGGAGAAGTAGCCTACAAGTTGGAGTTACCCAGAGGACTGTCAAGAGTTCATGATGTGTTTCACGTTTCCCAGTTGAAGAAGTGTAATGCTGAGATGGCCGATATTCCTCTGAGAGATACGGTGCCCCTGGAAGCAATTCAGTTCGATACTGATCTGACCTATGAGGAGAAACCAGTCAAGATTCTCGAGTTTGCCAGCCGAGTCACACGCAGCAAGGTTATGAAGTTTTGCAAAGTTTAGTGGAGCCACCATACCGAGGATGAAGCCACCTGGGAACGAGAGGATGATCTACGGAAAGACCACCCAGACCTATTTTATAGCCAACCCGAATCTCGAGGGCGAGATTCACCTTAGCAATGACAATGATAATGATGTAGAGATTGAACCTGCTGTTGATCTTGATAACCCACAATCAAAGAATCAACGTTATGATAAGGGATACTTTGTTGCTAGGAAGCATGGTAAAGAAATAGAAACATGGGTTCAGAAACCCATGCCTTTTCCTCCTAAACCATCCAAGAAAAAGGATGATGAGGATTTTGAGTGCTTTGCTGAAATGATTAGACCTATCTTTTTGCGTATGCGTTTGATTGATATGCTTAAAATGGATCCTTATGCTGAGTATATGAAAGATATTGTTACTAATAAAAAAAGACACCAAAAGCTGAAATTTCCACCATGCTTGCTAATTATACCTATAAGGGTGGAATACCAAAGAAACTTGGAGATCCCGGAGTACCAACTATACCATGCTCCATTAAAAGAAACTATGTTAAAACTGCTTTATGTGATCTTGGAGCTGGTGTTAGCGTTATGCCTCTCTCTTTATATCATAGACTTGATTTGAATAAGTTGACACCTACTGAAATATCTTTACAAATGGCTGATAAATCAACTGCTATACCTGTCGGTATTTGTGAGGATGTGCCCGTTGTGGTTGCAAACGTTACTATTTTAACGGACTTTGTTATTCTTGATATTCCCGAGGACGATAGTATGTCCATTATTCTTGGAAGACCCTTCTTGAATACTGTAGGGGCTGTTATTGATTGCAATAAAGGCAATGTCACTTTTCATGTTAATGGTAATGAGCATACGGTACACTTTCCGAGGAAACAACCTCAAGTCCACAGTATCAATTCTATTGGAAAATTTTCAACGATTACTATTGGATGTTTTGAATTTCCTCTTCCTACTGTCAAGAAGAAATATGATATTCTTATTGTTGGGGATGTGCATATCCCTGTTGAGGTAACCTAGTGTTATTCAAAATTTCTCCAGTTTCATGTTATTCGAAATGAGTTTGTTAACAAGACCTGATCAACCTTGTTAGTGGATTCCTTTTGATGAGCATGAGACGGATGAATTTAGGAAACACAACTTTCTGTACCCTCTTTTTACTTTCTGTTATTTATATTAAATAAAGCAAAAATAGTATTTTCTGTCTGTTTTCTGAATTCTCCTTGCAATAAAAAATACCCCAAAATAAAAGTTCTCCAAATGCCCTGAAAATGAAATATGATTTTTTCTAGAATTTTTGAGGATTTTAGGCACTGAGAACACAACAGGGGGAGCAGCCACGTGCCCATGAGGGTGGAGGGCGCACCCACCCCCTGGGTGCGCCCCCTGTCTCGTGGACCCCACGTGGGTCCCCTCCACTTATCCTTGTACCCACACACTTCGTCTTGCTCCAGAAAAAATCACTAGCCAGCTCAAACCCGAGTTCTTGCTCATCTTGCTGCCATTTTCGATCTCCTTGCTCAAAGCTCCATTCACAAAACTGCTTTGGGGGATTGTTCTTCGGTATGTGACTCCTCCAATGGTCCAATTAGTTTTTGTTCTAGTGCTTTATTCATTGCAAATTTTTGCTGCTTAGGTGACCCTGTTCTTGAGCTTGCATGTAAAATTTATGTGGTCAAAAGTAGTTTTAATGCATGATATAGCCTCTAGACACTTGTAGGAGTAGTTGCTATCAATTTTGTTGAGTTTGGTTCACTTTTATTTTAAGTTGCTAAAAATTTCAGAAAGTTTTTCACAGGAAGAAATATGTTTAGGAAAATGTACCAAGGTGGTTCCTCAAGGAAGCAAGGACCCAAGCCCGCAATACACGAGCCGGACAATGAACTACCAAGGATGCTCAAGTGCAGCCTTGTGCATGGCCGTCAGAGGACTTCATGGTTCGAGCAGGAATCAAGGAGGAATTTCACGCATATGCGCGTAACGCTGATCTTGAGAGCTTCGAGGCAGATACGTGTCGTCAGTACTACTACCTCACTGATTCCTTTGTGAGAAGGTTTGAATTTACATCATCACGCAATTCTCAAATTGTCCTGTTTGATCTTTATGATAAATCTTATACCATGGACTTAGAAGATTTTAATACTGCTTGTTGAGACGTCTCCAACATATCTATAATTTTTTATTGTTCCATGCTATATTATATCCTGTTTTGGACATTACTGGGCTTTATTATACACTTTTATATTATTTTTGGGACTAACCTATTAACCGGAGGCCCAGCCCAGAACTGTTGTTTTTTGCCTATTTCAGAGTTTCGCAGAAAAAGAATATCAAATGGAGTCCAAACGGAATGAAACCTTCGAGAACGTGATTTTCGGAATGAACATGATCCAGAGGACTTGGA
>NC_041388.1:254449569-254463666 GCF_002162155.2 Triticum dicoccoides
GCGCCCTCCACCCTCGTGGGGCCCACGTTGCTCCACCGACGTACTTCTTCCTCCTATATATACCTACGTACCCCCAAACTACCAGATGCGGAGCCAAAACCCTAATTCCACCGCCGTAACTTTCTGTACCCGTGAGATCCCATCTTGGGGCCCTTTCCGGAGCTCCGCCGAAGGGGGTATCGATCACGGAGGGCTTCTACATCAACACCATAGCCTCTCCGATGAAGTGTGAGTAGTTTACTTCAGACCTTCGGGTCCATAGTTATTCGCTAGATGGCTTCTTCTCTCTTTTTGGATCTCAATACAAAGTTCTCCCCCTCTCTTGTGGAGATCTGTTCGATGTAATCTTCTTTTGCGGTGTGTTTGTTGAGACCGTTGAATTGTGGGTTTATGATCAAGTCTATCTATGAACAATATTTGAATCTTCTCTGAATTCTTTTATGTACGATTGGTAATCTTGGCAAGTCTCTTCGAATTATCAGTTTGGTTTGGCCTACTAGAGTGATCTTTCTTGCAATGGGAGAAGTGCTTAGCTTTGGGTTCAATCTTGCGGTGTCCTTTCCCAGTGACAGTAGGGGCAGCAAGGCACGTATTGTATTGTTGCCATCGAGGATAACAAGATGGGGTTTATTTCATATTGCATGAGTTTATCCCTCTACATCATGTCATCTTGCTTAAAGCGTTACTCTGTTCTTTTGAACTTAATACTCTAGATGCATGCTGGATAGCGGTCGATGTGTGGAGTAATAGTAGTAGATGCAGGCAGGAGTCGGTCTACTTGTCTTGGACGTGATGCCTATATACATGATCATACCTAGATACTCTCATAACTATGCTCAATTCTGTCAATTGCTCAACAGTAATTTGTTTACCCACCGTAATACTTATGCTCCCGAGAGAAGCCACTAGTGAAACATGTGGCCCCCGGGTCTATTCTCCATCATATTAATCTTCCTTCAACAAGCTATTTCCTTTTCTGTTTTTATTTTCCTTTATTTACTTTGCATCTTTATCATAAAAATACCAAAAATATTATCTTATCATATCTATCAGATCTCACTTTCGTAAGTGACCGTGAAGGGATTGCCAGCCCCTTTATTACGTTGGTTGCGAGGATTTTATTTGTTTGTGTAGGTGCGAGGGACTCGCGCGTGGCCTCCTACTGGATTGATACCTTGGTTCTCAAAAACCGAGGGAAATACTTATGCTACTTTGCTGCATCACCCTTTCCTCTTCAAGGGAAAACCAACGCAGTGCTCAAGAGGTAGCAAGAAGGATTTCTGGCGCCGTTGTCAGGGAGTCTACGCAAAATTCAACATACCAAGTACCCATCACAAACCCTTATCTCCCGCATTACATTATTTGCCATTTTCCTCTCGTTTTCCTCTCCCCCACTTCACCCTTGCCGTTTTATTCGCCCTCTCTCTCCGTCCTCCTTCTCTTTCTCTATTTGCCTCTTTTTGCCCGTCTCTTGTTTGCTTGTGTGTTGGATTGCTTGCTTGTCGTTATGGCTAGTCCCTTATCTTCCCCTTTGTCTCCCGAGTTTGAGGTTCTTCACTTCAAACAAAGACAAGGAGAAAACTTAAAAGATGCTTGGTTTAGAATGATGGGGTTTTATCGTAATTGCACCCTAGAGGTGAATTTTGGAATTCTGCTTCGCAACTTTTATGTTGGATTGAATTTGTCTCATAGACAACTCTTGGATTCCGTTGCCAAAGGCAATTTTATTGAAATTGATCCCAGTATTGTGCATGAAATTATAGAGGGTATAGTGGGAACACTACCCCAACAAAAGGGGCATCATCATACCCAAGAAGAAACGCAAGTTTTTGAGAAAATTTGCGAAGTAACCAAGATTTTACTAAAATCTCTTGAACCTCTTAAGAGTGTTAGCTGGAATCTCCATCGCATGAATATGTTGATTACCCTTTCCAATAACCGTTTGGATTCTTTATATCTCAAATTTTCCGAATATGAGGGGAAACGTAAGGAACCTCCCGGATTCGAGCATAACTCTCCAAAAAAATTAAAGACCCAAAGTGATATTACCTAGATCTATCCTTGCTTTTATGCCTAGCTAGGGGCGTTAAACGATAGCGCTTGTTGGGAGGCTGCCCAATTTTATTTTTATTACTTGCTTTTTGCTCCTGTTGAGTAATAAATAATTTATCTAGCCTCTGTTTTCATTGTGTTTTTTTGTTTAATTAGTATTTGTGCCAAGTAGAACCGTTGGGAATACTTGGGGAAAGTCTTTTTAATCTTGCTGTAAAAAACAGAAACTTTAGTGCTCACAAGAATTGCTGCCAATTTTATTTGGAAAGTGCTATTTAGTTAATTATTTTTGCAGATGATTAATAGATAAATTCCTCACGTCCAGAAATTTATTTTAGAATTTTTGGGGTTCCAGAACTTGCGTTAGCTAAAGATTAATACAGACTGTTCTGTTTTTGACAGATTCTATATTTCATGTGTTGTTTGCTTATTTTGATGAATATATGGCTAGTAAAATAGTTTATAAACCATAGAGAAGTTGGAATACAGTAGGTTTAACACCAATATAAATAAAGAATGAGTTCATTACACTACCTTGATGTGGTGTTTTGTTTTCTTTCGCTAACGGAGCTCACGAGATATTCTACTTTAAGTTTTGTGTTGTGAAGTTTTCAAGTTTTGGGTGAAAGATTTGATGGATTATGGAACAAGGAGTGGCAAGAGCCTAAGCTTGGGTAAGCCCATTGCACCCCAAGATAATCTAAGGACACCTAAAATCCCAATCTTGGGGATGCCCCGGAAGGCATCCCCTCTTTCGTCTACTTCCATCGGTAACTTTACTTGGAGCTATATTTTTATTTACCACATGATATGTGTTTTCCTTGGAGCGTCTTGTATTATTTGAGTCTTTATTTGTTAGTTTTACACAACCATCCTTGCTGTACACACCCTTTGAGACAGACACACATGATTCGGAAATTGTTAGAATACTCTATGTGCTTCCCTTATATCTTTTGAGTTATATAGTTTTTGCTCTAGTGCTTCACTTATATCTTTTAGGGCACGGTGGTGGATTTGTTTTATAGAAACTATTGTTCTCTCATGCTTCACTTATATTATTTTGGGAGTCCTACAAAACAGCGTGGTAATTTGCTTTAATTATGTTAGGCATTCAAGATTAATAAAAAAATTCTTATGAGTGTGTTGAATACTATGAGAAGTTTGATACTTGATAATTGTTTTGAGATATGGAAATGGTGATATTAGAGTCGTGCTAGTTGAGTAGTTGTGAATTTGAGAAATGCTTGTGTTGAAGTTTGTGATTCTCGTAGCATGCACGTATGGTGAACCGTTATGTGAAGAAGTTGGAGCATGATTTATTTATTGATTGTCTTCCTTATGAGTGGCGGTCGGGGACGAGCGATGGTCTTTTCCTACCAATCTACCCCCCTAGGAGCATGTGCGTAGTACTTTGCTTCGATAACTAATAGATTTTTGCAATAAGTATGTGAGTTCTTTATGACTAATGTTGAGTCCATTGATTATACGAACTCTCACCCTTCCACCATTGCTAGCCTCTCTAATAACGCGCAACTTTCGCCCGTATCATACACCCACCATATACCTTCCTCAAAACAGCCACCATACCTACCTATCATGGCATTTCCATAGCCATTCCGAGATATATTGCCATGCAACTTTCCACCTTTCCGTTTACTATGACACGCTCCATCATTGTCATATTGCTTTGCATGATCATGTAGTTGACATTTTAGTTGTGGCAAAGCCACTATTCATAATTCTTTCGTACAAGTCACTCATGCATCATTGCTCTCCCGGTATACCGCCGGAGGCATTCATATAGAGTCATACCTTGTTCTAGTATCGAGTTGTAATCATTGAGTTGTAAATAAATAGAAGTGTGATGATCATCATTCATAGAGTATTGTCCCAAAAAAAGAAAGGCCAAAAAAGGAAAGCCCAAAAAAAATATATAAATGGACAATACTACTCTCCTTTTTCCACAATTGTGCTTCGAAGTAGCACCATGATCTTCATGACAGAGAGTCTCCTATGTTATCACTTTCATATACTAGTGCGAATTTTTCATTATTGAACTTGGCTTGTATATTCCAATAATGGGCTTCCTCAAAATGCCCTAGGTCTTCGTGAGCAAGCAAGTTGGATGCACACCCACTTAGTTCTTTTTGTTGAGCTTTCATATACTTATATCTCTAATGCATCCATTGCATGGCAATCCCTACTCACTCACATTGATATCTATTAATGGGCATCTCCATAGCCCGTTGATACGCCTAGTTGATGTGAGACTATCTTCTCCCTTTTTGTCTCCTCCACAACCACCATTCTATTCCACCTAAAGTGCTATGTCCATGGCTCACGCTCATGTATTGCATGAAGATTGAAAATTTTTTAGAACACCAAAAGTATGAAACAATTGCTTGGCTTGTCATCGGGGTTGTGCATGATTTAAATACTTTGTGTGGTGAAGATGGAGCATAGCCAGACTATATGATTTTGTAGGGATAACTTTCTTTGGCCATGTTATTTTGAAGAGACATAATTGCTTAGTTAGTATGCTTGAAGTATTATTATTTCTATGTCAACATTGAACTTTTGTCTTGAATCTTTTGGATCTGAATATTCATACCACAATTAAGAGAATTACATTGAAATTATACCAAGTAGCATTCCACATCAAAAATTCTATTTTTATCATTTACCTACTCGAGGACGAGCAGGAATTAAGCTTGGGGATGCTTGATATGTCTCCAACGTACCTATAATTTTTTATTGTTCCATGCTATATTATATCCTATTTTGAACATTATTGGGCTTTATTATACACTTTTATATTATTTTTGGGACTAATCTATTAACCGGAGGCCCAGCCCAGAATTGCTGTTTTTTGCCTATTTCAGAGTTTCGCAGAAAAAGAATATCAAACGGAGTCCAAACGGAATGAAACCTTCGGGAACGTGATTTTCGGAACGAACATGATCCATAGGAGTAACTCCCAAGGTATTTTCGGAATGTGATTTTCGGAACGAACATGATTTTCGGAATGAATATAATCAATGCGTAGAAGTAACTCCCAAGGGTTTGATAGTAACAGGGCAATAGGTTCTACCTCAATAACTACTTCCCAACCACAAGTTAATGACATCCTAATCATGCAATGTTTGAGGATTGGAACTAATGCATAAAAACTGGGTATGAAAATAGTATGATCAATGTGTTACTTGCCTTGCTGACGATCCGCGAAACCTAGGGACTCGTAGTAACACACTTCACACTCCGAGAATTCTATCGCAAACAAACAATAGCATACATAAGCAACAAGCAAAGATGCACAAGCAAAACTCAAATAAGAGAGGTTGACCAGAAAGTTCAACTTAAGAACTCCGGTTCGCAAAAAGAATCAAAACAAACGGAGCAACGAAACTCAAATGGCGAAAGAAACAAGATCCGTTTACTAATCTGGACTAAGGTCAAATTTTACAGTACCAAAATCTTGTTTAAGTTGATTAAACAGAAATAGGGTCTCGAGACGAAGATCTAGGCGCTTGAATCGCCTGATTCCGACTAACGAGCAAAAGATAAACAAAAACTAAGATCGGATCAGAAATCTCGATCGAAAATAATCGCAGAAAAATCCGATAAAAGAAAACTGACGAACAGACTAATGAACGAGCGTTCGTTAGCTGTAACTAACGGGCGAAAACCATTTTTTTAAAGAAACGTACGAACGAACGTCCACTAATTAGAAGAACCGAAAAAACCGGCGAACCGATCTAAAAAAAGAACTAGGGTTTCTAAAAAAACCAAACGGTTTTTAAAAAAACGGCGGCGGATCGGCGCGGTACCTCGACGAGGTGGTTCCGACGAGGCGGGGTCGGGCGGCGGGGCGGCGGCTCACGGGGCGGCGGGCTCCGCGGCGGCGCGGGCGGCAAGCGGCGGCGGTGGGGCGCTGCAGCGGCGGCGACGAGGCGCGGGCGGCGGGAGGCGGCGCGGCTTGGGGCGGCGGCGGTGGTTGTGGTGGTGGGGCTCGGGCGGTGCGTATATAAAGGGGGCGGGGTAGGCGGCTTGGGGATGGGCCAAGGAGGCGGCGGTGGAGTCCGAGTCGGTGGCGGCACGCGCGCGAGGAAGGCGGCGGCCCGGCGGTTGGGCCGGCGGCCCGGCTGGGTTTCGGCCCAGTCGGCTGAAACTTTTATTTAAAACAATTTCGCCGACAGAAATAAAATCCTAGAAAATAAAATAAAAATCTAAAAAGTGCCAAAACAAATTTTCACCGCCTAAATAAAATATTTAGGACGAGATGAACATTTTCTTGGCCCTAAAATGCAATTTTGAAAACGTGCAATTTTTCTAATGCAAATAAAATCAAATAAATGATTTTAATATTTTTCCTCCAATATTTCAATTATTTTGGAGAATTCATATTATCTCCTCTCATATATTTTTAATATCAAATATTTTTCGGAGAGAAATAATTAAAATCAAAAATCCTCGTTTCATTATTTGATAAAATCAAATATGAAAACTGGGAAATCCTCAACTCTCTCCGAGGGTCCTTGAGTTGCTTAGGGTTTCGAGGATTGCAGAACAAAAATGCAATAAAATATGATATGCATGAATGACCTATGTATAACATTCCAAATTGAAAATTTGGGATGTTACAAACCTACCCCCCCTTAAGATGAATCTCGCCCTCGAGATTCGGGTTGGCTAGAAAATAGGTGTGGGTGGTCTTTGCGGAGATCATCCTCTCGTTCCCAGGTGGCTTCATCCTCGGTATGGTGGCCCCACTGAACCTTGCAAAACTTAATAACCTTGCTGTGGGTGACTCGGCTGGCAAACTCAAGAATCTTAACCCGCTTCTCCTCATAAGTCAAATCACTGTCCAACTGAATCGCCTCCAAGGGTACTGTATCTCTTAACGGTATATCGGCCATCTCAGCATGACACTTCTTCAGCTGTGAAACTTGAAATACATCGTGAACTCCTGACAATCCCTCAGGTAATTCCAACTTGTAGGCAACTTCACCCATCCGTTCCAAAACACGATACAGTCCTACGAATCTCGGGGCTAACTTTCCCTTAACTCCAAAATGTTTCACTCCTCGCAAGGGGGATACTCGCAGATATGCTCTATCTCCAATTTCATAGGTTACCTCCTTGCGTTTCGAGTCTGCGTAACTCTTCTTCCTAGACTGAGCAATCTTCAGTCTATCACGAATCAGTTTAACCTTCTCCTCAGACTCCTTGATCAAGTCTGGTCCAAACAACCGTCGGTCTCCTACCTCATCCCACATCAACGGTGTTCTGCACCTACGACCATACAGGGCTTCAAACGGTGCCATCTTCAAATTGGCTTGGTAGCTATTGTTGTATGAGAACTCTGCATAGGGCAAATTGTCATCCCAGCTAGATCCATAATCTAGCGCACAGGCTCTCAACATGTCCTCCAAAATCTGATTGACTCTCTCAGTCAGTCCATCTGTCTGCGGGTGAAACATTGTGCTAAACTCCAATCTTGTTCCCAAAGTCTGGTGTAACTGATGCCAAAACATTGAAGTAAACTGTGTTCCTCTGTCTGATACAATGGTCCTCGGAACTCCATGCAGACATACGATCCTAGACATATATATCTTGGCCAACTTCACACTTGTATAGGTGGTTTTCACTGGGATAAAGTGAGCCACTTTGGTCAAGCGATCAACCACTACCCATATAGAATCATATCCTGCTTTGGTTCTAGGCAATCCGGTGATAAAGTCTGTGCCAAGTTTATCCCACTTCCATTCGGGTATCGGCATAGGCTGTAACAATCCTGCTGACTTCTGATGCTCTGCTTTTACTCTTTGACATACATCACATATGGCTACAAACTCGGCAATATCCTTCTTCATACCAGTCCACCAGAAACGTTCCTTCAAATCCAAATACATCTTGGTGTTTCCGGGGTGTATCGAGTATGGAGAGTCATGAGCCTCCTGAAGTATTAACTTCCCGATCTCTGGATTATTGGGCACATAAACTCGGTCCTCAAACCATAAGGTATCGTGCTCATCCTCACGAAAACCTTTGGCCTTTCCTTTGCTCATCTTCTCCTTTATCTTGGTAATCTCTTTGTCACCCTTCTGAGCTTCTCGAATCTTGCCCAACAATGTAGACTGAACCTCCATTATTGCAACGAAACCTCTTGGAACAATCTCCAATCGAAGTTCCATGATATCCTCTGCTAACTTCTTCGGCAATCCCTTACTTTCAAGGACATTGGCATAACTCTTCCGGCTCAAAGCGTCTGCTACGACATTGGCATAGTCCTTTATAAGCTCCAACCATCTTCTGTGCCTAAGGTTCAGTTCCTTCTGTGTGAAGATGTACTTCAAACTCTTATGATCCGTGTACACATCACAACCGTTTCCAATAAGGTAATGTCCCCAAGTCTTCAACTCATGCACTACGGCTGCTAGCTCCAAATCATGCGTGGCATAGTTCAACTCATGAGGTTTTAGTTGTCGTGAGGCATATGAAACAACTCTTCCGTCCTGCATAAGCACACATCCAAGTCCTAAGCGAGAGGCGTCGCAATACACTTGGAACTCCTTATGTATATCTGGTAGTGTTAGCATTGGGGCTGTAGTCAAACGTTTCTTCAACTCCTGGAAACTTGCCTCGCAATCTTTTGTCCATTTAAACTTAGTATCTTTCTTCAATAGTTCAGTCATTGGCTTCGCAATCTTGGAAAAATTCTCAATGAATCTCCGGAATATCCTGCGAGTCCAAGGAAGCTGCGGATCTCGCCAACTGAAGTGGGTGTCAACCATTCAGTGACTGACTGAACCTTGCTGGGGTCTACTGCTATACCGTCTCCTGGTATAACATGTCCAAGGAATCCGACTTCCTTCAACCAAAACTCGCATTTGCTGAACTTAGCATACAACTGGTGTTCCCTGAGTTTTTCGAGAACTAAGCGCAAATGCTCCTTGTGCTCCTCTTCATTCTTCGAGTATACCATAATATCATCAATAAACACCACAACAAACTTGTCCAAATACTCCATGAACACCTTGTTCATCATGCTCATGAAATAGGCAGGGGCGTTAGTCAGTCCAAACGACATGACCATATACTCGTATAATCCATACCACATGGTGAACGCTCTCTTTGGTATATCCTTCTCTTGAATCTTCAAGTGATGATATCCCGATCGTAGATTGATCTTCGAAAACACTTTAGCTCCTTGCAGCTGATCAAACAGATCATTGATCATCGGCAGTTGATACTTGTTCTTAATTGTCACTTCATTCAAAGCTCGATAATCAACAACCATCCTTAGGGACTTATCCTTCTTCTCAACCAAAAGTACTGGGGCTCCCCAAGGTGACGAACTTCTTCGAATGTAGCCTTTCTCCAATAAATCCTTGATCTGTTTCTTAATTTCCTCCAAATCATTTGCGGGCATCCGATAGGGTCTCTTGGATATTGGCCCTGTACCTGGCAATAGCTCTATCAGAAACTCAATGTCTCGATCCAGTGGCATGCCTGATAACTCCTCTGGAAAAACATCTAGGTAATCCTTCACTACATGCACTTCCTCCTGAACAACTCCCGTGAGGGCATTCACTTGGCTCCTCCTAGGCACATGCCTAGATACATACTTAATCCTTTTTCCCTCCGGGGTGGTGAGATAAATCGACTTACTAGAACAGTCAATACTTCCTCCATACTTTGACATCCAGTCCATACCTAATATCACATCCAATCCTTGTGACTCCAAGATAATTAGGTCGGACGGAAAAACATGTGTGCCAATGGTTAGGGGTATCTGGTCGCACCATCGGCTAGCCATGTACTCTGCTCCTGGTGAACTCACTAGGAGAGGGGTCCTAAGGGTTTGGGTTGGTAGTTTAAACTTATCCACGAATCCCCTTGATATGTATGAATGCGATGCACCAGTATCGAAAAGAACAAGAGCGGTAAATGACTTAACCAAAAACTTACCTATTACCGCATCCGGCTGCTCTTCAACCTCCTCCACGTTAACGTGGTTCACTTGTCCTTTGTTGAATGGATTAGGCTTCTTCCCAGCGCTCCCATTTTCATTTCCATTCCTTCCTTCAGGGCAATCATTAGCATAGTGCCCTGTCTTCCCACACTTAAAGCAAGTAACTTGACTTAGATCTCTTTTGGCGGGTGTGGCTGGGTTGGAGCGGTTCTGATTGTTGTTAGCTCCGTTCCCATTTCCATTCTTAGCACCATTGTGGTTATGCGATCCTCCTCCAGTGTGGTTGTGACCGCCATGGTTATGAACAAGTCCTCCCGAGTTCGGAGTTAGGCAAGGCTTCTGCTGAGCTCCTGAGTTATACTTCCCTTGTCCGTACTTCCTCTTACGGTTTTGAATCTGCTGCTGCTTCCCTTCAATCATAAGAGCCTTATCTACCAACTCCTAGTAATTGTTGAAGGTTTCTACCATCAACTGCATGCTCATCTCATCATTCAGCCCTTCCATAAACTTCTCCTGCTTCGCAGCATCTGTGGCCACATCATCAGGGGCATAGCGAGATAACTTGCTAAACTCATCCACGTACTGAGCCACAGTACAGTTCCCCTGGCGTAAGTTGCAGAACTCCCGCTTCTTCATCTGCATAGCTCCAGTTGAGACATGGGCGGTGCGGAAATCTTGCTGGAACTGGTCCCATGTGACATTGGCTATGGGGAAAGTGGCCGTGTAATTCTCCCACCATGAGGCTGATGGTCCATCCAATTGATGTGCGGCAAAGCGCACCTTCTCAGCATCTGTGCAACCTGCGGTGGTCAACTCCCTTCCAATACGGCGTAGCCAATCATCCGCAACTATAGGCTCGGTGCTACTGGAAAACACCGACGGCTGTAACCTTAGAAAACGGGCTAGGTTGTCCACTGGTGGCGGGTTGTTGTTGTTGTTGTTGTTGTTGTTGTTGTTGTTGTTATTGTTGTTGCCCTGGTTCTGAACTAGCAATTGCATCAAGGCATTCTGCTGCTAGATCAACTGAGTGAGCTCCGATGGGAAAACAAAACCAGTGTCACGTCTCGGAGGCATCTGATGGGTTTAGATGGAAGAGATCAGAATAGAAAAGTGGTCTAATGAGAAAGCACTACCCATATGCACATGAGACAAACACAATCATTTCACTCAATCAATCAAGCAAGGGCATACAAGCGGTCTAGAACTACTGCAAAAGTGCTCAACTACTACTAAATACATGGGGGAATACTAATAATATATGGTGGTCATCTAGAAATTTTGATCGGTGGAAGACTCCATGATGTCTGCTCCAGCTTTGTCTTCAAAGTCATCATCACTAGGATCGGAATCGGTGTCGTCGATGATGATGTAGTTGTCCAGGCAAGTGGATCCGTCGTCTTCTACTCCCGGTGGTGGTCCTCCCATGAATACTCCGATCTTCTTAACTAGGTCGTCATTCTTCTCCAGTAGTGTCTTGATTTCCTCCTCATATCCATCGCATGTAAACTTGAGTTCTTCCTCCAGCTCGATGATCCTAGTCTTCGCCTTCTTCAAGTCCATCATGTCCGCGCACATCTGGTTCTCCTGACGTCAAATGTGCCGGTTTAACTCCTGGATGAAAGCTATAATGGATCTATCCTTCTTGGTGCAGCTTACTTCCCATTGCTCGTCTCGGCGCCCACATGTCTGGTAGATAGTGTCCTTGAGTTCCCTGTTGTAGACTTCTCCAATGCGTCCCATGGTAATGTGGGCTTCCATGCTCTTGCCTAGACTCCAGGTGGGTGCTTCGAAAGAAAATTCTATGGGTTTAGAAATTGGCGAGAACGTCCTTCCTGGAACTTGTACTTGAATCATCCAGCGCTCTTCTTCTGGTAAGGTGGCGTTGTACGTCCCGGTGAAGCTTGGTATTCCAATGTTCAAGTACCTAGTGACTTCCTTCAAGTGGCGCCCAAAAGGTGTCTCTTCATCCGGTTGTGCAAACTTGTTCTTCATCTCCGTCATCCTAAAGAGTAGAAAATGGAGAGGAGTCTGAAATGAGTAGAGAAGAGTGACCTATGGTTTATCTTAGTGGTCGTGTCCTACACTCAGCGTGGGCTCTGATACCATCTTGTAGCGACCCGACCTCAAATGGTCAAGTCTCTGTGCTTCAGTGTCATCCCTGGATCGGTAATGCTGACACACACAGTACTCGAAGGATTTATAACAGAGTAGCAATCACACACTTATTACATCGAATGTCTCAAGAGAGAACTTATTACAATAATATGGCTTAAGGCCATCTAATACGATAACAGCGGAAGCCTTGGAAGATAAAGTGAGTCCATCAACTCCAATGGCATAGCTGAGTTGTACGGCAACGACCTAACGAACCTTACTCCTCATCTGAAAAGTCTGCAACATAATATGTTGCAGCCCGAAAATGGGTTAGCACATGGAATATGCTGGCAATATAACACAGTAGAGCATGAACGGAATAATGCTATCACTACATGCATATTTGGCTGGTGGAAATCTCTATGGTTATAGTTTTTGCAAAAAGCCAATTTTTCCGTACAACAAAGGAATAGATTTTAATTTAACTATCATGGTGGTTGAAACATTGAGAAGGTACCCCCATCTCAATCCCAATTAAAGTAGTTAACAACCCAACAATATTAATTAAAAGTGATGAGATACATGTGATAACCCAAGTACTAGATACTCAAGATTGTCCATAACCGGGGACATGGCTAACCATGATTAGATTGTACACTCTGTAGAGGTTTGCGCACTTTTCCCCACAAGACTCGATCACCTCCGTTGGATTTCTCGCACTATATGGTGAGAAACGGATGACCGAGACAAAGTCTTTCAGAAACATTAACTCTCTACTCCGGGTAGACCATACCAAACCTACAAAACCCACTACCTTCTGATCCACCTCTTCAAGAGCTTCACGTAACTTACTCAACTATGCTAGAGCCCATAATAGCTTGTGGCTGCACAGAAGTTTCTAGCATGAATCATCTCAGTTCCCTTTGAGCCTGGGTGGCGTTCCTTAGGAAGATCACACGAGTACCCCGGGGTTTCCAAAAAAACAGACAACACTGGGTTCCCCTGGTGCCTCAATCCACCCAGATGTTTACTTAAGTTGCCACCTTAAGTTGAACCATTAATTAACAAACTCACATCTGTCATGGATTTCACTCAAACCCAAACCACATCTACGAGCATAGCAATATAATCAACGCGTAGAAGTAACTCCCAAAGGGTTTGATAGTAACAGGGCAATAGGTTCTACCTCAATAACTACTTCCCAACCCACAAGTTAATGACATCCTAATCATGCAATGTTTGAGGATTGGAACTAATGCATAAAAATTGGGTATGAAAAGAGTATGATCAATGTGTTACTTGCCTTGCTGACGACCCGCGAAACCTAGGGACTCGTAGTAACACGCTTCGCACTCTGGGAATTCTATCACAAACAAACAATAGCATACATAAGCAACAAGCAAAGATGCACAAGCAAAACTCAAATAAGAGAGGTTGACCAGAAAGTTCAACTTAAGAACTCCGGTTTGCAAAAAGAATCAAAACAAAGGAGCAATGAAACTCAAACGGCGAAAGAAACAAGATCCGTTTACTAATCTGGACTAAGGTCAAATTTTATAGTACCAAAATCTGGTTTAAGTTAATGAAACAGAAAGAGGGTCTCGAGACGAAGATCTAGGCGCTTGAATCGCCTGATTCCGACTAACGAGCGAAAAGATAAACAGAAACTAAGATTGGATCAAAATCGCGATCGAAAATAATCGCAGAAAAATCCGATAAAAGAAAACTGACGAACAGACTAACGAACGAGTGTTCGTTAGCTGTAACTAACGGGCAAAAACTTTTTGTTTAAACGAACGTATGGACGAATGTCCGCTAATTTGAAGAACTGGAAAAGAAAACGGCGAACCGATCTAAAAAACGAACTAGGGTTTCTAAAAAAACAGGCGGCGGATCGGCGCGGTACCTCGACGAGGTGGCTCCGGCGAGGCGGGGTCGGGCGGCGGGGCGGCAGCTCGCGGGGCGGCGGGGCTTGG
>NC_041388.1:254463934-254525598 GCF_002162155.2 Triticum dicoccoides
CGGCGCGGCTCGGGGCAGCTTGGGGCGGCGGCGGTGGGGCTCGGGCGGCGCGTATATAAAGGGGGCGGGGTGAGCGGCTTGGGGGAGGGGCCAAGGCGGCGGCGGCGGCGCGCGCGAGGAAGGCGGCGGCGCGGCGATTGGGTCGGCGGCCCGGATGGGTTTCGGCCCAGTCGGCTGGAACTTAAAAAATAATAATTTCACCGACAGAAATAAAATCCTAGAAAATAAAATAAAAATCTAAATATGCCAAAACAAATTTACACCGCCTAAATAAAATATTTAGGACGAGATGAACATTTTCTTGGCCCTAAAATGCAATTTTCAAAACGTGCAATATTTCTAATGCAAATAAAATCCAAATAAAATCAAATAAATGATTTTAATATTTTTCCTCCAATATTTCAATTATTTTGGAGAAGTCATATTATCTCCTCTCATATATTTTTAATATGAAATATTTTTCAGAGAGAAATAATTAAAATCAAAAATCCTCGTTTCATTATTTGATAAAATCAAATATGAAAACCGGGAAATCCCCAACTCTCTCTGAGGGTCCTTGAGTTGCTTAGGGTTTCGAGGATTGCAGAACGAAAATGCAATAAAATATGATATGCATGAATGACCTATGTATAACATTCCAAATTGAAAATTTGGGATGTTACAGTGGAGTAATAGTAGTAGATGCAGGCAGGAGTCGGTCTACTTGTCTCGGACGTGATGCCTATATACATGATCATACCTAGATACTCTCATAACTATGCTCAATTATTTCAATTGCTCAACAGTAATTTTTTTACACACCGTAATACTTATGCTCTCGAGACAAGCCACTAGTGAAACCTATGGCCCCCGGGTCTATTCTCCATCATATTAATCTTCCTTCAAAAGTTATTTCCTTTATTGTTTTTATTTTGCTTTATTTACTTTGCATCTTTATCATAAAAATACCAAAAATATTATCTTATTATAACTATCAGATCTCACTTTCGTAAGTGACCGTGAAGGGATTGACAACCCCTTTTATTGCGTTGGTTGCGAGGATTTTATTTGTTTGTGTAGGTGTGAGGGACTCGCGCATGGCCTCCTACTGGATTGATGCCTTGGTTCTCAAAAAACGGAGGGAAATACTTACGCTACTTTGCTGCATCACCCTTTCCTCTTCAAGGGAAAACCAACGCAGTGCTCAAGAGTTAGCACTTTAAACTCCCACAGTGGGGTAATGTTAGTGAACCTCGTAAATCCGAATATAAATATTTTCATGGTAGTATCATTGTGGGGGAATCTTGGGAAATAACACAAGCTACCATAGGGAGCATTCATTTTCCTGGCATACATTATTTTGCTCTCTTCATAGGTAGATGCATTCATGGTAAGGATGAAGCATGTCACATGTGTGTTCCTGGCCTAAGTGTTCTCAAGAGTGCTGTGTTAGGAGATATACAATATAACTTGGGGGCATTGTTGCATGTAAGTTGCATAATAATAGAATTAATGGTGATTTCTTTGGTGGAATTTATGCAACCCGTTTAGCTGATTTTCTTGAGGTACCCATACATGGATATGACATTGAGTTGCCTCCTACTTATTTAGATTATAATGATATGGTTCGTCATCAGGTTGTTGAGAGGAACGATTAGTCCCTCCAGTACCGACTAATATTTGACACACGACACACCTATCATGTTGCTCTCCCTGCTCCTGCTTTCTTTGACTTTCAGGCAAAAAGGAGATATGTTATAACCAGGGAGGAGGCTGACGAGTACGAGAGGAGGACGGGGGCAGCTCGCCTCCAGGCTGCCGCTCTTCAGGCAGTAGCTGATGCATCTCAGTAAGACCCTAGCTTCAACTTCGGATATCCACCAGGCCATCCATGGGCATAGACCAACTTAGGCCAGAAGCCTAAGCTTGGGGGAGTACGTATTTCACACCAACATTACATTCATGTTCACACACTCATGCCAATT
This sequence comes from Triticum dicoccoides, assembly GCF_002162155.2. NCBI lineage: Eukaryota > Viridiplantae > Streptophyta > Magnoliopsida > Poales > Poaceae > Triticum > Triticum dicoccoides. The sequence continues at coordinate 254,465,899 of NC_041388.1, forward strand.
GTCCGTGCTCATAATGTTTCATTGTATCATCCATGCTAGTTTATTTATTTTTAAGCTTTCTTCTTGTGTGTTTGAAAAGCCTTAAGAAAAACCCCCAAAAAAATTAGTTGTAGCTTTTAGCTAGTTTACTTTCCATGCCTGTAGTAGTAGTAATTAAAAATAAAACCCAAAAAGATTTCTCGTTCTTCTTCTGCTTGTTGGGAGCTTTCCCGTGTAAATAGTTTTGTTTCTTTTCTTTGAGGGTCGAGAGGAGAAGACCATGATGAAAATGTTAAATGGCTCTTATATGCATTATTGTTGATTTAACCAAGAGCCATATTACCTTGTCTTCTCCTATGGATTGAATGCTTGCAGATTCCAGCTTAGTCTAATGCACATGCACTATTATTATTATCCACACTATTCGGTCGTGCAAGTGAAAGGCAATAATGACGATATATGATGAACTGGTCGAGATAAGAAAAGCTGGTATGAACTTGACCTCTCTTGTTTTTGTAAATATGATTAGTTCATCGTTCCTGATTCAGCCTATTATGAATGAAACATGTTTGCAATGACAATTAGAGATTATAGTTGCTTATGCCATGCTTAATTAGCTAGGAGTTTATAATGGTTTACCTTGCTGTCAACATGCTATTAAAATGGTTGTGATGTGGTATGATGGGGTGGTATACTCCTTTGAACGATTCGAGTGGCTTGACTTGGCACATGTTCACGCATGTAGTTGAAACAAAATCAGCATAGCCTCTATAATATTTATGGTCATGGTAAATTATATCCTAGTCATGCTTGCATTCGGTGTTGATTAATTTTAATGCAAGTTCATGACTGTTGTTGCTCTCTAGCTAGTCGCTTCCCAGTCTCTTTCTAGCCTTCACTTGTACTAAGGGGAATACTGCTTGTGCATCCAATTCCATAAACCCCAAAGTTATTCCATATGAGTCCACCATACCTAGCTATATACAGTATCTACCTGCCGTTCCAAGTAAATTTGTATGTGCCAAACTCTAAACCTTTAAATAAACATTATGTTTTGTATGCTCGAATAGCTCATGTATCAAATAGGGTTGTCTGTATCTTCCATGCTAGGCGGGTTATTCTCAAAAGGAGTGGACTCCGCTCCTCATTCACGAGAAAATGGCTGGTCACAGGGATGCCCAGTCCCATGCTCAAATCAAATCAAAATAATTGCAAACAAAACTCCCCCGGGATTGTTGTTAGTTGGAGGCACCCGTTGTTTCGGGCAAGCCATGGATTGATGCTTGTTGGTGGTGGGGGAGTATAAACTTTACCATTCTGCTTGGGAACCTCCTATAATGTGTGTAGCATGGAAGATATCGAGATCTCTCGGTTGTTATGTTGACAATGAAAGTATACTGCTCAAAATATTATTCATCTCTATTTCAAAATCAAGCTTTGGCACCTCTACAAATCCCTGCTTCCCTCTGCGAAGGGCTTATCCATTTACTTTTATGTTGAGTCATCATCCTCTTATTAAAAAGCACCAGTTAGAGAGCACCGCTGTCATTTGCATGTATTACTGTTAGTTTACATTGAGTATGACTTGACTGGATCTCTTTTACCATGAATTACAATGTCTAGTCAGTCCTTGATCTTTAAAGTTGCTCTGCATTTATGTTTTGCGGTCTCAGAAAGGGCTAGCGAGATACCATCTTGTTATATCATATTATGATTGTTTTGAGAAAGTCTTGTCATCCGAGATTTATTATTATTGCTCGCTAGTTGATTATGCCATTGATATGAGTAAACATGAGACCTAAATTTATTGTGAATATGGTTAGTTCATAATCTTTGCTGAAAACTTGAATGCTGGCTTTACATATTTACAACAATAAAAGAAAACAGAGTTTGTAAAAGTTATTCTTTATCACTTTCAGTTTATCAACTGAATTGCTTGATGTCAGAGTCAAAACCGGCGGATCTCGGGTAGGGGGTCCCAAACTGTGCGTCTAGGCCGGATGGTAACAGGAGGCAAGGGACACGAAGTTTTACCCAGGTTCGGGCCCTCTCGATGGAGGTAAAACCCTATGTCCTGCTTGATTAATATTGATGATATGGGTAGTACAAGAGTAGATCTACCACGAGATCAGAGAGGCTAAACCCTAGAAGCTAGCCTATGGTATGATTGTTGATGTGTATGTTGTCCTACAGACTAAAACCCTCCAGTTTATATAGACACCGAAGAGGGTTAGGGTTACATAGAGTCGGTTACAATGGTAGGAGATCTGAATATCCGTATCGCCAAGCTTGCCTTCCACGCCAAGGAAAGTCCCTTCCGGATACGGGACGGAGTCTTCAATCTTGTATCTTCATAGTCCAGGAGTCCGGCTGAAGGTATAGTTCGGCTATCCGAACACCCCCTAATCCAGGACTCCCTCAGTAGCCCCTGAACCTGGCTTCAATGACGACGAGTCCGGCGCGCAAATTGTCTTCGGCATTGCAAGACGGGTTCCTCCTCCAAGTACTTCATAGAAGATTTTGAACACAAAGGTAGTGTCCGGCTCTGCAAAATAAGTTTCCATATATTGCCACAGAGAGAATAATATTTACACAAATCTAATCTGCTGACGTATTCTGTAGTGTGACATCACACCACGGCCAAGCTTTTATTCGAACCGTTTTACTGTCCCATCTTAGTGCGTTATGCGAGGCGGTTTCCTTGGCACATCTTGTCAGAGCAGAGATCGTGTCCCCTTATTCCGGGATTCTCATCAATACGGGCGTGGGTAACCCAACCGCGCCTTTGATTACGGTGCTTGGGAGATATGCGAGTTTTACTAGGCTGGCGGGGACACGTAGTTGTGTCCACCCATATAAGGGGATAAGAATCCACCTTTTTACCTACGCTTTCTTCCTCCTTCGCCTATCCATTCTTGCGCACTCGAGCTCCAGCGCCCAAGTCCGCACTCCCCACCTCAACCTTCTCCAGCCATGTCCGGAGTGGGAGGCAAGTGGATGGTCTCCTCCGTCATGGAGGGACATATCAAAAAGCTGAGGAAGGCTGGATACTTGTCTAACGACATTGTGTACCGGCTTCCCGAAAAGGGGCAGCTCATCCCCACCCCAAGGCCCCATGAGAGGGTAGTGTTCCTCCCCCATTTCCTCCGCGGACTGGGCTTCCCACTCCACCCATTTGTCCGGGGGCTCATGTTCTACTACGGCCTGGATTTCCACGATCTGGCCCCGAATTTTATACTCAACATCTCGGCATTTATCATCGTGTGCGAGGCTTTCCTCCGCATCCACCCCCATTTCGGCCTATGGCTCAAGACCTTCAACGTCAAGCCGAAGGTGGTGCGCGACAACCAAGCGGAGTGTGGAGGAGCCATGGTGGGAAAGATGGCCAACATCCTATGGCTCGAGGGCTCCTTTGTGGAGACCCTGAAGGGGTGGCAATCGGGGTGGTTTTACATCACCGAGCCGCGCGACGCCGAATGGGTCGCACCCCCTGAGTTCCGGTCTGGACCCCCAACGCGGCTCACGTCCTGGAAAGAGACGGGCCTGTCGTGGGGTAAAAAAGGAGCTGACCGGACTCCAAACATGCATCAAAACCCTGGTGGACAGGAAGCTCAAACTTGTCAACGTAGTCCACGTTATGCTCATCCGCTTGATCCTCCCGTGTCAACAACGGGCTTTCAACCTGTGGGAGTTCGACCCGGTGCGGCACCAAACTTTGAGCAGGCTCTTCGACACGACGTACGAAGATGCCTGGAAGGTGCTTTTCAAGGGCGCCGTGGCTCCCGCATCCGCTACTGAGGATCGCGGATTCAGTGCACAGCGTCACGCTCTTGCGGTAAGCCGTCTTTTTCCTTTTACAGGGTATCAGTGTTTCATAGTTTGACTCCATGCGAGATCTAAGCTCCCTTTCCGTTGACAGGATTGGTAGGTGACGTCCAGACAGATCAACTGTCCGGCTCCTTTGCCCGAACGCCCAGCGGACGCTCAATTAGCGAAGCTGCTGGTTCCGGCACCCTATGTGGTGCCGAAGAAGAAGGCCAAGAAGAAGGCCACGGGGACTCAAAAGAGTGCCCGACGCCCGGAGGTGTCGGATTCATCATCCGACGAATCTGAGACGCACTCCTCCCACGAAGATGAGGAGGAGGAAGAAGAGACCCCTCCCCCTCCAGCGGGGGAAGGGAAGAAAAGGAAGGCCGCCCCAACTGGGGAAGCCGAAGGGTCCAAGAAGGGAAAAACCCATCCTCCGGACTACTCCAACAACACTGATGACGACGAAGAAGAGTGGCCGCCCAGGGCCAAGCCCCTGGCGAAATCATAAGTATCCGGATACTGGAGTGATTCCATAGTATTCGTTTATTGTACGACTTTCCCTTATGTCGAATGTGTTTATGCAGCCCTCCCAAAGACCGGCTCGACGCATCGTCGAGCGGCTCACTGGACTCATCGGAGGTGAACTCGCTTCCGACGGCTTCCTACCCCCGCCCTACGGACGACACCGAAGTGTTGTCCCAACAGGTTCCACTTCGGGAGGAGGTGGTCCTGGAGGCGCCGCAAGGCGACCTCCCGGACTCCAGGAGTAAAGGGGATGAAACCCCCCAGGGCTCCAAGTCCGGCCCTAGGCCGGACACCGCTCCGGAACCTTCAAAGGTTCCAGAGTCCGGCGGGGGACCTCCTTCCAAGAGGAGCAAGCCCACCACGCCGGCGACCTCCGTCCAACCGGAGGCGCCGGACAATCTGCTGGAGGCACTCCAAGGCGCCTCCATCGACGAGGGGCACCGCACCATTATGAGTGCGGTGGTCCAGAAGGTTCAGTCCGCCAAGAGCGGACTGACTGAAGCTTGTACAAGCCTTTTAACAGGCTTTGAGGTAAGTAAAGAATGTGTAAATAACATTACCGCATAGACAGTAGCCCCTGATGCTCTGTTTGGCGTTCAGAAATAAAAGCCGAATAGAGGATCAAGTAAAAATCGCACGAGTCTAAAAAGAGTCGATATGCGTGTGCAGGCTTCCCTGCTGGCGTCCGCCGCACTGACTGCGGAGGTGGACGTGCTAAATCAGGACCTCGAGCGGTCCGAGCAAGAGCTCGGACGTGCCAAGAAGCAGCTCGAGAACAATGAAGGTAAGAAATACCTTGTTTAAATTAAACATATATATATAAAAAGGTGCAATTGCAAAAATGACAGGATTATCGTGGCTATTGTAGGGGCCACGTCTGAGGTGGCGACCCTGAAGCAAGCGCTGCTCAAGGCCAAGAAGAGATCGGCTGCGGAGCGCATTGAGCGAGAAAAGTATGAGGCCGAGGTTGGCAAGGTGCGGCAAGAGCTCTAGGCTCTCATGGAAAAACATGAGAGTTTGGAGCGTGACTCAAGGATGCAAGCGTCCGAGCTTGCGGCGGCTACTGAAAGTGCCAAGTCTGCCAAGGCCGAATCCCAGAAGACCCTCCAGGAGTTGGATGAGGTGAAGAAGATAGCAGAGGGTAAGGCATTCTTTATGCAAAGTAAACACATAAGCTTGAGTTACTTGTTACTTACCCGAATCCAAAGTTCTCCAGGCGCGTTCGCAGATCTTCCTCGGAGTATAGCTGATGCCGCCGCATTCTATCGAGCCGAGGAGGGCAGCTCGACAGAGAAGGTGTTCTGGTCTCAATACCCTGAGGCCGGACACCCCGTTCCCCTGAGCGACCAGTTGAAGCAACTGGTCGAGCTCCACAAGGCGGCCGAACAGGCCATGAAGGGCCTCATAGTTCAGCTGTGTCCTGGAGAGGCTCAGCCTGGGAGCTATTTCGGGCTGGTGCGGCGGCTGGTGGAGGCCTGTCCAAGGCTCAAAGTCATCAAGCGCTCCGTCTGCATTGAAGGTGCCCGTAGGGCCCTTGCCCGTGCGAAGGTGCACTGGGGCAAGCTGGATGCTGAGAAGCTTGTGAAGGACGGGCCACCGTCGGGGAAAGAGCATCGCAAGCCCGAAAATTATTATAAGGATGTTCTGAAGGGTGCCCGTCTTGTGGCGGATGAATGTTCTATGGATGTAATTTTTGAGTAAAACTCACTCGTTTTGTCCTGTGCGCTGAAAACTTGTTCATGTGCGCTTAAGCAATGCTGTTTCAATTTAAAATATTACCTTCTGTGTGGCTGTTTATCAATTCTGAGAGACGGTGAGTCGTCGGCTTCTGCCCCCGTGCCGCTAGTGCTGGGGTGTTCGGGGATAAACCTGAGCACTCTTTTTCCCATGTTTGGGTCCTTCGAGGGAGGCACTCAGCCCAACGAACGAGGCAATCGGACTATAATGTGTGAACACTCTCACTTAGCCATAGAATTCTATAGTTTTAAATTTCAGCGAAGCCCCTGGTATTCGGAAGACCAAGTTCGGGGCGCTATCCACGCCTTGGCCGGACAGAGCCGGCTCCTCGCCCTAAGCGACATAAGTCTTTAAGGACTCGAAAAGACCTCTCAAACAGCGACCAGCTCTCGCCTCATCATGGCGGTCAGTTTTAGCTTTCTCCACTGAGGTGCTCGACCCAGCTCAACCGGGGCACAATCGCAGTGGTTCTCCTAGTGCTACCTTAGCCGATATAGCGGAACGTAAGGCACCAAAACATAGGAGCCGGGCAAACCCAACTATTGACCCAAGACATGATTCGGAGCCGATGCATATAATGCTATAAGTTCGGGGCGCCGCACTTGTTAAAGTGTTCGGACTTCTCACACCATGTTGAGGGGTACTGAAGCCCCTGGCGTATTTTGGCCGTACCAAAGTGTACGGGTGCAACATGTCATTAAGGAACATATATAAATATAAAAAAAGAGTAATGCAAAAATAGACAAAAGCTATTCATTTTTTATTAAAAAGAGCTGCGATCAAAGCAGAGCGATACAAATAATGCGATAAGCAAAAGGTTGGACTATGTAACATGTCAGCTCAAGGGGCAAGCTGTGGAATAATATGCGGAACAGGTATACTGCTCGTGATAGAGACCACCTGGGAGTTCCATAATGCGGCGTGGCTTGTCTGCTTCCCTGATTCTTGCATCGTTTGTGCGGCAATTGAACTGCCGAACAGGCCTTCCGAAGAGTGGAGTCCTGAAAGTAAGAGAAAATTAAAAAATCGGCAGCCCCTGGTGCGGTTTAAGCCGTGTTTCGGGCATGCCGTGATGGTGCCCCTCCCCTGTGCCCATGGTATCTCTAGAGCGTAGTTATGTACGCGAAGTACTGCGTCGCCTTTTTGCGAGGGTTGGGGTTGGGGCCGCATTGTTACGCCTGCTCGGATCGTGCCAGGCGGTCTTATTGTAGGTTACTCCGGGTGTGCTTGACGGTGTTCGGTCGTTTACTGGCCGGACTGGAGAACTGCCTGGAGAGGCTGCTTTGTACTTCCGCTGCAAGGGCCGCCGTGTGCTCATCCGTTCGGAGGGAGCGTTCGGTGTTTCCATTGACCGTAATTACTCCTCGAGGGCCTGACATCTTGAGCTTAAGGTATGCGTAATGCGGTACCGCATTGAACTTGGCGAATGCGGTTCGCCCGAGCAGTGCGTGATAGCCACTGCGAAACGGGACTATGTCGAAGATTAACTCCTCGATTCAGAAATTATCCGGAGATCCGAAGACCACTTCAAGTGTGACTGAGCCTGTACAGTTGGCCTCTACACCTGGTATTACGCCTTTAAAGGTCATTTTGGTGGGCTTAATCCTCGAGGGATCTATGCCCATTTTCCGCACTGTATCCTGGTAAAGCAGGTTCAGGCTGTTGCCGTCGTCCATAAGGACTCTAGTGAGATGAAATTCGTCAATAATTGGGTCTAGAACCAATGCGGCGAAGCCGCCGTGATGGGTGCTAGTGCGGTGGTCCCTTCGATCAAAGGTGATCGGGCAGGAGGACCATGGGTTGAACTTTGGGACGACTGGCTCTATCACGTATAAGTCCCTTAACGTGCGCTTCCGCTCCCTCTTGGGGATGTGGGTTGCGTATATCATGTTCACCGTCCGCACTTGTGGGGGAAAACCCTTCTGTCCACTGTTGTTCGGCGTCGTCTTCGTTTTCGGTGTTTAACTTGCCTGCCTGCTTGAACACCCAACAATCCCTGTTGGTGTGATTGGCCGGCTTTTCGGGGGTGCCACGTATCTGGCATAAGCGGTCGAGTATTCGGTCCAAACTGGACGGGCCCCTAGGATTCCTTTTGAATGGCTTTTTCCGCTGACCGGATTTAGGGCCTCTGAATCCGGCATTAACTGCCGTATCATCTGCATTGTCGCTGTTAATGCGGCGCTTCTGCTTGTGGCCACGTGACCTGCCACTACTGTCCCTGGTGTCCGAATTACCAGGGTTCTTGGTTATATTGTTGCTACGAGCAAGCCAGCCGTCTTCTCCCGCGCAAAAGCGGGTCATGAGTGTCGTGAGTGCTTCCATAGATTTTGGCTTTTCCTGTCCAAGGTGCCGGGCCAGCCACTCATCACGGATATTGTGCTTGAAGGCTGCTAGGGCCTCAGTGTCCGGATAGTCGACTATTTGATTTTTCTTGGTTAGGAACCGTTTCCAGAATTTCCTGGCCGATTCATCTGGCTGCTGAATTACGTGACTTAGGTCATCGGCGTCTGGGGGTCGCACTTACGTGCCCTGGAAATTGTCGAGGAATGCGGCTTCCAGGTCCTCCCAACAACTGATTGATCCTGTTGGCAAGCTGTTAAGCCAATGCCGAGCTGGTCCTTTAAGCTTGAGTGGGAGGTATTTGATGGCGTGGAAATCATCGCCGCGGGCCATGTGGATATGAAGGAGATAATCCTCAATCCATACCGCAGGATCTGTTGTGCCATCATATGATTCGATGTTTACAGGTTTGAAACCCTCGGGGATTTGATGATCCATTATTTCATTTGTGAAGCAGAGTGGGTGTGCGGCGCCTCTGTACTGGGCTATATCATGACGTAGCTCCAGTGAGCCTTGTCTACTGTGTTCAGCCCTGCTGAATTTGTGGCCGGCGTGACGGATACCGTCTCGAGCTGTGGGGCTCCCACGCGATCCGTAGATCGATCTTGTTTGTTTAGCCTTGTCCTCCAACATATCTCGTAAGTCCGGCGCATATTCCCGTGCCTTGGTACGGGGTGCGGCTTGAGTGGAGGGCCGAGAGGCCTCTCTGTCACGGCCACGAGGTGGCCGGTCGGCCGCATCAAGTGCTTCCTCCTCTAATTGGGGTAGCAACCTACGCTTTGGGTAGCTCTTGGAGGGGCGTTCGAGTTTATGCTCTTCGGCCGCAAGGACTTCAGTCCATCTGTCGACTAGCAAATCTTGACCAGCTCTAAGCCGTTACTGTTTTTTCTTGAGGCTTCTTGCCGTGGCCATAAGCCTGCGTTGAAAACGCTTTTGCTCGATGGGATCCTCTGGCACAACAAATTTGTCATCGTCGAGGCTTGCCTCGTCTTCGGAGGGAGGCATATAATTATCGTCCTCGACCTCTCTGTCTGCCGCTCTCTCATGAGGGCTGGTTTCTCCATCCTCCTGTGCTAAATCTTGCTGGAGGGGGTTTTCTTCGGCGCTTTCCGGAGTATTATTATCTCCCGTACTGGAATCGTCGTGTTTTTTTTGGCGGGATTTTGAGCGGCGCCGCTGACGCCGGCGCTTAGGCTGTTTCTTGGAGGGGTCATCCTCCGCTGTTCCGTCGTCATCTCCCTCTTTTGGGGTGTCCACCATGTATATGTCATATGACGAGGTGGCTTTCCAGGGCCTAATAGGCGCTGGTTCTTCATCATCTCCTTCATCGGCGTCCATATCGTCGATGTCTTCGGAGTCGAAGTCGAGCATGTCGGTTAAGTTGTCGACAGTGGCTACAAAGTGGGTGGTGGGTGGGCTTTGAATTTCTTCATCGTCCGAATCCCAACCCTGTTGGCCGCAGTCCGGCCAGGGCTCTCCCGATAAAGAGAGAGACTTCAGTGACTTCAGAATATCGCCAAGAGGCGAGTGCTGAAAGATGTTCACGGCAGTGAACTCCATGATCGGCGCCCAATCAGATTCGATTGGCAGGGGCGCGGAGTGTTCGGAGTCCAGAGAGGAGTCCGGCTCCTTGGAGTCACGAGTCTCACAGAGTACGGGGCTGGCGTTCGGCTCAATCGCAGTTGGGATCGCAGCCCCCGAGGCGGCGTCCAACCGCCCATCCTCGATCGGCGTAGTTGGCTCCGAATCAAGGATCGGAGCCGATGCGGGTGCGGCCTCCAGGGCACTGTTCGGCGGCAGAGCTAGATCATGCTCGTCGGGACAGTGCGGCGCGCTCGGTAGTGGCTCGAATCCGTCGAAGATCAAGTCCCCGCAGATGTCATCCGTGTAGTTTAAACTTCCGAATCTGACCTGACGGCCAGGGGCGTAGCTTTTGATCTGCTCTAGATGGCCAAGTGAATTTGCCCGCAGTGCGAAGCTGCCGAAGACGAAGATCTGTCCGGGGAGGAAGGTCTCACCCTGGACTGCATCGCTGTTGAAGATCGTCGGAGTCATCGAGCCTGACGGCGACGACACAGAGGAACTCTCAATGAAAGCACCAATGTCGGTGTCAAAACCGGCGGATCTCGGGTAGGGGGTCCCGAACTGTGCGTCTAGGCCGGATGGTAACAGGAGGCAAGGGAAACGAAGTTTTACCCAGGTTCGGGCCCTCTCGATGGAGGTAAAACACTACGTCCTGCTTGATTAATATTGATGATATGGGTAGTACAAGAGTAGATCTACCACGAGATCAGAGAGGCTAAACCGTAGAAGCTAGCCTATGGTATGATTGTTGATGTGTATGTTGTCCTACGGACTAAAACCCTCCGGTTTATATCAACACCGGAGAGGGTTAGGGTTACATAGAGTCAGTTACAATGGTAGGAGATCTGAATATCCGTATCGCCAAGCTTGCCTTCCACGCCAAGGAAAGTCCCTTCCGGATACGGGACGGAGTCTTCAATCTTGTATCTTCATAGTCCAGGAGTCCGGCTGAAGGTATAGTCTGGCTATCCGAACACCCCTAATCCAGGACTCCCTCACTTGAGGACAAGCAAAGGTTTAAGCTTGGGGGAGTTGATACGTCTTCAACGTATCTACTTTTCCAAACACTTTTTCCCTTGTTTTGGACTCTAACTTGCATGATTTGAATGGAACTAACCCGGACTGACGTTGTTTTCAGCAGAATTGCCATGGTGTTATTTTTGTGCAGAAATAAAAGTTCTCGGAATGAGCTGAAAATCAACGGAGATTATTTTTGGAATATATAAAAATACTGGCGAAAAGATCCACATCATGGGGCCCACACCCTATCCACGAGGGTGGGGGCGTGCCTACCCCCCTAGGTGCGCCCCTGCCTCGTGCCCCCCCCCATGCTCCACCGACGTCCATATTGACTCCATATATTCACTTTCAGGGAGAAAAAATCAGAGAGAAGGATTCATCGCGTTTTACGATACAGAGCCGCCGCCAAGCCCTAAACTCTCTTGGGAGGGCTGATCTGGAGTCCGTTCGGGGCTCCGGAGAGGGGAATCCGTCGCCATCGTCATCATCAACCTTCCTCTATCACCAATTTCATGATGCTCACCACCGTGTGTGAGTAATCCCATCGTAGGCTTGCTGGACGGTGATGGGTTGGATGAGATTTATCATGTAATCGAGTTAGTTTTGTTAGGGTTTGATCCCTAGTATCCACTATGTTCTGAGATTGATGTTGCTATGACTTTGCTATGCTTAATGCTTATCACTAGGTCCCGAGTGCCATGATTTCAGATCTGAACATGTTATGTTTTCATGAATATATGTGAGTTCGCGATCCCATCTTGCAAGTCTATAGTCACCTATTATGTGTTATGATCCATTAACCCCTAAGTGACAAAAATCGGGATACTTACCGGTGATGACCGTATGTTGAGGAGTTCATGTATTCACTATGTGTTAATGCTTTGGTCCGGTACTCTATTAAAAGGAGGCCTTAATATCCCTTAGTTTCCAATAGGACCCCGCTGCCACAGGAGGGTAGGACAAAAGATGTCATGCAAGTTCTTTTCCATAAGCACGTATGACTATATTTGGAATACATGCCTACATTACATTGATGAACTGGAGCTAGTTCTTTGTCACCCTATGTTGTAACTGTTGTGTGATTGATCGCATCTGACATAATTCTCCATCACCGATCCAATGCCTATGAGATTTTCATATATTGTTCCTCGCTTATTTACTTTTCCGTTGCTACTGTTACAATCACTATAAAACCAAAACTGCTACCGTTACTTTTGCCATTGTTACCACTACTATCATATTACTTTGCTACTAAATACTTTGCTACAGATATTAAGTTTCCAGGTGTGATTGAATTGACAACTCAGCAGCTAATACTTGAGAATATTCTTTGGCTCCCCTTGTGTCAAATCAATAAATTTGGGTTGAATACTCTACCCTCGAAAACTGTTGCGATCCCCTATACTTGTGGGTTATCAATCTCCTAGATAGATCTTGCATGATCGTAGGATTTTTTTTGAAATACTATGTTCCCCAATAGTGGCATCCGAGCTAGGTCTATGTGTAGATGTTATATGCACGAGTAGAACACAAAGGAGTTGTCGCCGTGCGTATATACATATTGCTTGCCGTCACTAGTTGTTTCTTGATTCAGCAGTATTGTTGGATGAAGCGGCCCGGACCGACATTACATGACCGCGTTCATGAGACCGGTTCTACCGACGTGCTTTGCACACATGTGGCTGGCGGGTGTCAGTTTCTCCAACTTTAGTTGAATCGGATTCAATGAACAGGGTTCTTTCTGAAGATCAAAAAGCAATCACTATACCGCATTTTGGGTTTTGATGCATAGGTAAGAATGGTTCTTGCTAGAAGCTCATACCAGCCACGTAAAACTTGCAACAACAAAGTAGAGGACGTCTAACTTGTTTTTGCAGGGCGTGTTGTGATGTGATATGGTCAAGACGTGATTATATAAATTATTGTATGAGATTATCATGTTTTGTAACACAGTTATCGGCAACTGGTAGGAGCCATATGGTTGTCGCTTTATTGTAGGAAATGCAATCGCCATGTAATTGCTTTACTTTATCACTAAGCGGTAGAGATAGTCATAGAAGCAATAGTTGGCGAGAGGAAAACGATGCTACGATGGAGATCAAGGTGTCAAGCCGGTGACGATGGTGATCATGATGATGCTTTGGAGATGGAGATCAAAGGCACAAGATGATGATGGCCATATCATATCACTTATTTGATTGCATGTGATGTTTATCCTTTATGCATCTTATTTTGCTTAGTATGGTGGTAGCATTATAAGATGATATCCCACTAAATTTCAAGGTATAAGTGTTCTCCCTGAGTATGCACCATTGCTACAGTTCATCATGCCGAGACACCACGTGATGATCGGGTGTGATAAGCTCTACGTTCACATACAACAGGTGCAAGCTAGTTTTGCACACGCGGAATACTTGGGTTAAACTTGACGAGCCTAGCATATGCAGATATGCCCTCGGAACACTAAGACCGAAAGGTCGAGCGTGAATCATATAGTAGATATGATCAACATAGTGATGTTCACCATTCAAAATTACTCCATCTCACGTGATGATCGGACATGGTTTAGTTGATATGGATCACGTGGTCACTTAGATGATTAGAGGGATGTCTATCTAAGTGGGAGTTCTTAAGTAATATGATTAATTGAACTTAAATTTATCATGAACTTAGTCCTGATAGTATTTGCATATCTATGTTGTAGATCAATTGCTCGTGTATAGCTTCCCCGTTTTATATGATATGTTCCTAGAGAAAACTATGTTGAAAGATGTTAGTAGCAATGATGCGGACTAGCTCCGTGATCGGAGGATTATCCTCATTGCTGCGCAGAAGAATTATGTCCTTGATGCACCGCTAGGTGACAAACCTATTGCAGGAGTAGAGGCAGATGTTATGAACATTTAGCAAGCTCGGTATGATGACTACTTGATAGTTTAGTGTGCCATGCTTTACAGCTTAGAACAGGGACTTCAAAAACGTTTTGAACGCCACGGAGCATATAATATGTTCCAAGAGTTGAAATTAGTATTTCAGACTCATGTCTGTGTCGAGAGGTATGAAACCTCTGACAGTACTTTGCCTACAAGATGGAGGAGAATAGCTGAACCAGTGAGCATGTGCTCAGATTGTCTGGGTACTACAATTGCTTGAATCAAGTGGGAGTTAATCTTCCAGGTAAGATAGTGATTGACAAAGTTCACTAGTCACTATCACCAAGTTACTGGAACTTAGTGATGAACTATAATATGCAAGGGATGACATAAAACGATTCCTGAGCTCTTCACGATGCTGAAATCGGCGAAGGTAGAAATCAAGAAAAACATCAAGTGTTGATGGTTGACAAGACCACTAGTTTCAAGTAAAAGGGCAAGATAAATAAAGGGAACTTCAAGAAGAATGGCAAGCAAGTTGCCACTCCCGTGAAGAAGCCCAAAGCTAGACCCAAGCCTGAAACTGAGTGCTTCTACTGCAAAGCAAATGGTCACTGGAAGCGAAACTGCCCCAAATACTTGGCGGATAAGAAGGATGGCAAAGTGAACAAAAGTATATATGATATACATGTTATTGATGTGTACTTTACTAGTGTTCATAGTAGCCCCTGGGTATTTAATACTAGTTCAGTTGCTATGATTAGTAACTTGAAACATGAGTTACAAAATGAACATAGAATAGTTGAGGGCAAGGTGACGATGTGTGTTGGAAGTAATTCCAATGTTGATAAGATCACCATCGCACACTCCCTTTACCTTCGGGATTAGTGTTGAACCTAAAATAAATGTTATTTGGTGTTTGCGTTGAGCATAATATGATTAGATCATATTTATTGCAATACGGTTATTCATTTAAGTCAAAGAATAATTGTTATTCTGTTTACATGAATAAAAGCTTCTATGGTCATACACCCAAGGTGAATGGTTTATTGAATCTCGATCGTAGTAATACACATATTCATAGTATTGAAGCCAAAAGATATAAGTTTAATAATGATAGTGCAACTTATTTGTGGCACTGCCATTTAGGTCATATTGGTGTAAAGCGCATGAAGAAACTCCATGCTGATGGGCTTTTGGAATCACTTGATTATGAATCACTTGATGCTTGTGAACCATGCCTCATGGGCGAGATGACTAAGACTCCGTTCTCCGAAACAATGGAACATGCAACAGACTTATTAGAAATAATACATACTGATGTATGCGGTCTGATGAGTGTTGATGCTCGTGGCGGGTATCGTTATTTTCTGACCTTCACAGATGATTTAAGCAGATATGGGTATATCTACTTAAATGAAACACAAGTCTGAAACATTTGAAAAGTTCAGAGAAATTCAGAGTGAAGTTATGAATCACCGTAACAAGAAAATAAAGTTTCTACGATCTGATCGCGGAGTCAAATATTTTAGTTACGAGTTTGGCCTTCATTTAAAAACAATGTGTAATAAGTTTCACAACTCATGCCACCTGGAACACCACGGAGTAATGGTGTGTCCGAACGTCGTAACCGTACTTTATTAGATATGGTGCGATCTATGATGTCTCTTACCGATTTACCACTATCGTTTTGGGTTATGCATTAGAGACAGCTGCATTCACGTTAAATAGGGCACCGTCTAAAATCCATTGAGACGACACTGTATGAACTGTGGTTTAGCAAGAAACCTAAGCTGTCGTTTCTTAAAGTTTAGGGTTGCGATGCTTTTGTGAAAAAGTTTCAGCCTGATAAGCTCAAACCCAAATCGTAGAAGTGCGTCCTCATAGGATACCCAAAAGAAACTATTGGGTACACCTTCTATCACATATCTAAAGACAAGATCTTTTGTTGCTAAGAGTGGATCCTTTCTAGAGAAGGAGTTTCTGTCGAAAGAAGTGAGTGGGAGGAAAGTAAAACTTGATGAGGTAATTGTACCTTCTCTCGAATTGGAAAGTAGCTCATCACTGAAATCAGTTCCAGTGATGCCTACACCAATTAGTGAGGAAGTTAATGATGATGATCATGAAACTTCAGATCAAGTTACTACCGAACCTCGTAGGTCAACCAGAGTACGTTCCGCACCAGAGTGGCACGGTAATCCTGTTCTGGAAGTCATGTTACTAGACCTTGACGAACCTACGAACTATGAGGAAGCGATGATGAGCCCAGATTCCGCGAAATGGCTTAAGGCCATGAAATCTGAGATGGGATCCATGTATGAGAACAAACTATGGAGTTTGATTGACTTGCCCGATGATCGGTGAGCCATTCAGAATAAATGGATCTTCAAGAGGAAGACAGTCACCGATAGTAGTGTTACTATCTACAAATCTTGAGTTGTCGCAAAAGGTTTTTGACAAGTTCAAGGTGTTGACTACGATGAGAGTTTCTCACTCGTATCTATGCTTAAAGTCTATCCAAATCATGTTAGCAGTTGCCGCATTTTATGAAATCTGGCAAATTCATATCAAAACTACATTCCTTAATGGATTTATTAAAGAAGAGTTGCATATGATGCAACCAGAAGGTTTTGTCAATCCTAAAGGTGCTAACAAAGTGTGCAAGCTCCAACGATCCATCTATGGACTGGTGCAAGCATCTCAGAGTTGGAATATATATGCTTCGACGAGTTGATCAAAGCATATAATTTTATACATACTTTTGGAGAACCCTGTATTTACAAGAAAGTGAGTGGGAGCTCTGTAGCATTTCTGATATTATATGTGGATGACATATTGTTGATCGGAAATGATGCTGAATTTCTAGATAGCTGATAACTCCCTTTTGCATCATGCTTTTATATCGATATTTATTGCATTATGGGTTGTTATTACACATTATGTCACAATGCTTATGCCTATTCTCTCTTATTTTACAAGGTTTACATAAAGAGGGAGAATGCTGGCAGCTGGGATTCTGGGCTGGAAAAGGAGCAAATATTAGAGACCTATTCTGCACAGCTCCAAAAGTCTTGAAACTTCATGGAAGTCATTTTCAGAATATATATTAAAAATACTGAGCGCAAGAAGTTCCAGAGGGGGGCCACACCCTGCCCACGAGGGTGGGGGCGCACACTACCCCCGGGGCGCGCCACCCTGCCTCATGGCCCCCCTGGTGGACCTCCGATGCCCATCTTCTACAATATGGAGTCTTTCGATGAGGAAAAAATCATAAGCCAGCTTTCGGGACGAGACTCCGCCGCCACGAGGCAGAACCTTGGCGGAACCAATCTACGGCTCTGGCGGAGCTGTTCTGCCGGGGAAACTTCCCTCTGGGAGGGGGAAATCATCGCCATCGTCATCACCAACGATCCTCTCATCGGGAGGGGGTCAATCTCCATCAACATCTTCACCAACACCATCTCCTCTCAAACCCTAGTTCATCTCTTGTATCCAATTCTTGTCTTTAAGTCCGCGATTGGTACCTGTGGGTTGCTAGTACTGTTAATTACTCCTTGTAGTTGATGCTAGTTGGTTTATTTGGTGGAAGATCATATTTTCAGATCCTATATGCATATTAATACCCCTCTGATTATGAACATGAATATGCTTTGTGAGTAGTTGTGTTTGTTCCTAAGGACATGGGAGAAGCCTTGCTATTAGTAGTCATGTGAATTTGGTATTCGTTCGATATTTTGATGAGATGTATGTTGTCTCTCCTCTAGTGGTGTTATGTGAACGTCGACTACATGACACTTCACCGTTATTTGGGCCTAGAGGAAGGCATTGGAAAGTAATAAGTAGATTATGGGTTGCTAGAGTGACAGAAGCTTAAACCCTAGTTTATGCGTTGCTTCCTAAGGGGCTGATTTGGATCCATATGTTTCATGCTATGGTTTGGTTTACCTTAATACTTTTGTTGTAGTTGCGGATGCTTGCAATAGAGGTTAATCATAAGTGGGATTCTTGTCCAAGTAAGGGCAGTACCCAAGCACTGGTCCACCCGCATACCAAATTATCAAAGTAACGAACGTGAATCATATGAATGTGATGAAAACTAGCTTGACGATAATTCCCCTGTGTCCTCGGGAGCGCTTTTCTCTATATAAGAATTTGTCCAAGCTTGTCCGTTGCTACAAAAAGGATTGGGTCACCTTGCTGCACTTTATTTACTTTTGTTACTTGTTGCTCATTACCAATTATCTTATCACAAAACTATCTGTTACCTATAATTTCAGTGCTCGCAGAGAATACCTTGCTGAAAACCGCTTATCATTTCCTTCTGCTCCTCGTTGGGTTCGACACTCTTACTTATCGAAAGGACTACGATTGATCCCCTATACTTGTGGGTCATCAAGACTCTTTTCCGGCGCCGTTGCCGGGGAGTGAAGCGCCTTTGGTAGGTGGAATTTGGTAAGGGAAAATTTATATAGTGTGCTGAAATTTACTGTCACTTGTTACTATGGAAAGTAATCCTCTGAGGGGCTTGTTCGGGTATCTTCACCCCGACTAGTACATCAAAGAGTTGCTCCTCAACCTATTGAACCTATTGAAAATGAAAATGTCTACTTTGAGATTCCTTCAGGTATGATAGAAAAACTGCTAGCTAACCCTTTTGCAGGAGATGGAACATTACATCCCGATGAGCACCTAATATATGTGGATGAAGTTTGTGGATTATTTAAGCTTTTAGGTGTGCCCGATGATGTTATTAAGAAGAAGGTCTTCCCTTTATCTTTGGAGGGAGACGCATTGATATGGTATAGGCTATGTGATGATATGGGATCATGGAACTATAAACGATTGAAATTGGAATTTCATCAGAAGTTTCATCCTATGCATCTTGTTCATCGTGATCACAATTATATATATAATTTTTGGCCTCGTGAAGGAGAAAGCATCACTCAAGCTTGGGGGAGGCTTAAATCAATGTTCTATTCATGCCCCAATCATGAGCTTCCAAGAGAAATAATTATTCAAAATTTATATGCTCGGCTTTCTGATAATAATCGCACCATGCTCGATACTTCTTGTGATGGCTCTTTTATGATGAAGACTATTGAATTCAAATGGGATTTATTGGAAAGAATTAAACGCAACTCTGAAGATTGGGACCTCGATGAAGGTAAGGAGTCAGGTATGACACCTAAGTTTGATTGTGTTAAATCTTTTATGGATACCAATGTTTTCCGTAAATTTAGCACTAAATATGGACTTCACTCTGAAATAGTAGCTTCTTTCTGTCAATCTTTTGCTACTCATGTTGATCTCCCTAGGGAGAAGTGGTTTAAATATCATCCTCACATAGAAGTAAAAGGAGCTGCACCTATTAAAGTTGAAGAAAAGACTCTCACTTATAATGATCCTATTGTTCCTACTGCTTATGTTGAGAAACCACATTTTCCTGTTAGGATAAAAGATCATGGTAAAGCTTCAACTATGGTTCGTAAAAGCAATATTAGAACTTATACACCTCCTGAGAAAATTAAAGTTGAACCTAATATTGTT
This sequence comes from Triticum dicoccoides, assembly GCF_002162155.2. Classification (NCBI taxonomy): domain Eukaryota; kingdom Viridiplantae; phylum Streptophyta; class Magnoliopsida; order Poales; family Poaceae; genus Triticum; species Triticum dicoccoides. Next base: position 254,485,314 of record NC_041388.1, read on the forward strand.
ACTGTTAAAGATCTCTTATCTGATAATATTGATGGGCATGTTATTTATTTCTGTGATGAGACTGCTAGAATTGCTAAACCTTGTGCTAAAGATAAACATAGACCCGTGGTAGTCATGCCTGTTATTTCTGTTAAAATAGGAGATCATTGTTATCATGGCTTATGTGATATGGGTGCCAGTGCTAGTGCTATACCTCATGACTTATACAAAGAAATTATGCATGATATTGCACCTGCTGAGCTAGAAGATATTGATGTCACAATTAAACTTTCCAATAGAGATACTATTTCACCAATTGGAATTGTTAGAGATGTTGAAGTCTTGTGTGGGAAAACTAAATATCCTGCTGATTTTCTTGTTATTGGTTCCCCACAAGATAGCTTTTGTCCCATTATATTTGGTAGACCCTTCTTGAACACAGTTAATGCTAAGATTGATTGCGAAAAGGATGTTGTTACTATTGGTTTAGGTGATATGTCTCATGAATTTAATTTCTCTAAATTCCTTAGACAACACCGTGAAGAGGAATTGCCTAGTAAAGATGAAATTATTGGTCTTGCTTCTATTGTCGTGCCTCCAAGTGATCCTTTAGAACAATATTTGCTAGACCATGAAAATGATATGTTTATGAATGGAAGAAGGGAAATAGATGTGTTCTTTAAACAGGAACCCATCCTGAAACACAATTTGCCTGTCGAAATCCTAGGGGATCCTCCTCCACCCAAGGGTGATCCCATGTTTGAGCTCAAACTGTTACCCGGTACTCTTAAATATGCTTATCTTGATGAGAAAAAGATATATCCTGTTATTATTAGTGCTAACCTTTCAGAGCATGAAGAAGATAGATTATTGAAAACTCTGAAGAAGCACCGTGCTGCTATTGGATATACTCTCAATGATCTTAAGGGCATTAGTCCCACACTATGTCAACACAAAATAAATTTGGAGAAAGATGCCAAACCAGTTCGTGATCGCCAACGACGGCTGAATCCTAAGATGAAAGAAGTGGTAAAAAAGGAAATACTAAAGCTCCTTGAGGCAGGTATAATTTATCCCGTTGCTGATAGTCAGTGGGTAAGTCCTGTCCATTGTGTCCCTAAAAAGGGAGGTATTACTGTTGTTCCTAATGATAAAGAATAATTACAGGTTATAGGATGGTAATTGATTTCCATAAATTAAATAAGGGTACTAAAAAAGATCATTATCCCTTACCTTTTATTGATCAAATTCTAGAAAGATTATCCAAACATACACATTTTTGCTTTCTAGATGGTTATTCTGGTTTCTCTCAAATACCTGTGTCAGCTGATGATCAATCTAAGACCACTTTTACTTGCCCGTTCGGTACTTTTGCTTATAGATGTGTGCCTTTTGGTTTATGTAATGCACTTGCTACCTTCCAAAGATGCATCATGGCTATATTCTCTAACTTTTGTGAAAAGACTTGTGAGGTTTTCATGGACGATTTCTCCGTCCATGGATCCACTTTTGATGATTGCTTAAGCAACCTTGATCGAGCTTTGTAGATATGTGAAGAAACTAACCTTGTCTTGAATTGGGAGAAGTGCCACTTTATGGTTAACGAAGGCATTGTCTTGGGGCATAAAGTTTCTGAAAGAGGCATTGAGGTTGATAAAGCTAAAGTTGATGCTATTGAAAAGATGCCGTGTCCCAAGGACATCAAAGATATAAGAAGTTTCCTTGGTCATGCCGATTTTTATAGGAGGTTCATTAAGGACTTCTCAAAAATTTCCCGGCCTCTGACTAATTTATTACAAAAAGATATACCATTTGTTTTTTATGATGATTGCGTAGAAGCATTTGAAATACTTAAGAAAGCATTAATCTCTGCACCTATTGTTCAGCCACCTGATTGGAATTTACCCTTTGAAATTATGTGTGATGCTAGTGATTATGCTATAGGTGCTATTCTAGGGCAAAGAGTTGATAAGAAATTAACTGTTATTCAATATGCTGGTAAAACTCTAGACAATGCTCAGAGAAATTATGCTACTACTAAAAAAGAATTTTTAGCAGTTGTATTTGCTTGTGATAAGTTCAGACCTTATATAGTTGATTCTAAAGTAACTATTCACACTGATCATGCTGCTATTAAATATCTGATGGAAAAGAAAGATGCTAAACCTAGACTTATTAGATGGGTTCTCTTGCTACAAGAATTTGATTTGCATATTATTGATAGAAAGGGAGCTAAGAACCCCGTTGCAGACAACTTGTCTAGGTTAGAAAATGTTCTTGATGACCCACTACCTATTGATGATAGCTTTCCTGATGAACAATTAAATGTCATAAATGCTTCTCGTACTGCTCCATGGTATGCTGATTATACTAATTATATTGTTTCTAAATTTATACCACCTAGTTTCACATCCCAGCAAAAGAAAAAGTTTTTCTATGACTTAAGACATTACTTCTGGGATGATCCACATCTTTATAAACAAGGATTAGATGGTGTTATTAGACGTTGTGTACCCGAGCATGAAGACGAACAGATCCTACGCAAGTGTCACTCCGAGGCTTATGGAGGACACCATGCTGGAGATAGAACTGCACACAAGGTATTGCAATCCGGTTTTTATTGGCCTACTCTCTTCAAGGATGCCCGTAAGTTTGTCTTGTCTTTTGATGAATGTCAAAGAATTGGTAATATTAGTAGACGTCAAGAAATGCCTATGGATTATTCACTTGTTATTGAACCATTTGATGTTTGGGGTTTTGATTATATGGTACCTTTTCCTGCCTCCAATGGATACACACATATTTTAGTTGTTGTTGATTACGTTACTAAGTGGGTAGAAGCTATTCCAACTAGTAGTGCTGATCATAACACCTCTATTAAGATGCTTAAAGAAGTTATTTTTCCAAGGTTTGGAGTCCCTAGATATTTAATGACTGATGGTGGTTCACATTTTATTCATGGTGCTTTCCATAAAATGCTTGCTAAATATGATGTTAATCATAGAATTGCATCTCCTTATCACCCACAGTCTAGTGGTCAAGTAGAATTGAGCAATAGAGAACTCAAATTAATTTTGCAAAAGACTGTTAATAGATCTAGAAAGAATTGGTCCAAGAAACTTGATGATGCATTATGGGCCTATAGAACTGCATATAAAAATCCTATGGGTATGTCTCTGTATAAAATGGTTTATGGAAAAGCATGTCACTTAGCTCTCGAACTAGAACATAAGGCTTATTGGGCTACTAAAGAACTCAATTATGATTTCAAACTTGCCGGTGAGAAAAGGTTATTTGACATTAGCTCACTCGATGAATGGAGAACCCAAGCCTACGAGAATGCCAAGTTATTTAAAGAAAAAGTTAAAAGATGGCATGACAAAAGAATACAGAATCGTGAGTTTAATGTAGGTGATTATGTATTGCTATACAACTCTCGTTTAAGATTTTTTGCAGGAAAACTTCTATCTAAATGGGAAGGTCCTTACGTTATCGAGGAGGTCTATCGTTCCGGTGCCATAAAAATCAACAACTTCGAAGGCACAAATCCGAAGGTGGTGAATGGTCAAAGAATTAAACATTATATCTCAGGTAATCCTATAAATGTTGAAACCAATGTTATTGAAACCGTAACCCCGGAGGAATACGTAAGGGACACTTTCTGGAACGTTTCAGACTTCGAAAAGGAATATGTATGTGATACGATAAGTAAACCGACTCCAAAACAGTTCTAATGGCAATTTTTCTCCGATTTGGAATATTTAGAAAAACAGAAAAATAAGAAGCTGTCTAGGAAGGACACGAGGGCTCCACAAGGGTGGAGGGCGCGCCCTACCCCTCTGGGCGCGCCCCCTGCCTCGTGGGCACCTCGTGTGCTCTCCGGACTCCGTTTTCTTGTAATATACGTATTTTGGTCGGTAAAAATTCATTATATAATCCCTCGAGGGTTTTGACTCCTGTATCACGCAAATATCTCTTATCTTTGTTTCGAGCTGTTTATCTGACAGATCTAGGACGTCATCTCATCCTCAAGTGCCCCCAAGGACAAGTTCTTCGAGAAGGTCATCAACCCCTACCTCGCGGAGGGGCTGCAACACCCTCAAACCATTGAGATGCGTGAGGGGTTGTTGCACATCCGCGATGTTGAGGGACCAAGGAGGACCGGAAGCATGGAAACAAGGCTCGAGGCAATGGAGCAACAAGTTTTCAGGTGCCAGGAGATGGTGGAGCGTGGACTTGAATCCAATCACATTATGATCACGGAGTTAACCAACAACCACAAGCTGGATGCCAAGGACATTGGGGAGGCCATCTTCAAGCTTCACGAGAAAACCGAGCACCTCCAAGCCCAAATCTATGACCTGCAAAACCAAAACTGTGAGTATGAGTATAGATTCAAGAGGATGAGTTTGGCTGCAGATTTGAGGATTCAAGAGACTCGGTCATCCTTCTATGATGGAGAGCCTATGCCTTGGAAGAAGGACGACAAGCCTACATCATCAACAACTCCACCCTCTCCACCAACAAAGAAGAATTGAGTATCTGGTATGGGCACTCCCCTTGGCAACTGCCAAGTTTGGGGGAGTGCCCCGGTATCGTATCACCATCACTTTTATCTTTACCGTTTTTCTTAGTTCGATCCTTTTGATAATATCTTGATCTAGTAGAATAAAGTTTTAGTATGATCTAGTTGTGATTTTGCTTTATGATCCTTCTATGTAATCGAGTCCGTGAGCTATATATAATAAAGATTAGTGTTGAGTCAAGGGCTTGATTATTTTGCCATAATCTTGAGTGAATAAAAGAAAAGAGAAAGAATAAAAAGAAACAAAGAGATCACATGGATCTTATGGAGAGTAATGAGCTCACATAGAAAGAAGTATGATGAATAAAAGTTGTTGAGACTTGACAAACATAGTTTTAGTCATCGTTGGAATTAATAGGCAGCAATAAAGAAATAGATGTCTTCACATATAAATATACTATCTTGGACATCTTTTATGATTGTGAGCACTCATTAAAATATGACATGCTAAATAGTTGAGGTTGGACAAAGAAGACAACGTAATGGGTTATGTTTTCTTACATCTGAGATAAATTATATTGTCATGGATCATCCAACATGATTGAGCTTGCCTTTCCCCCTCATGCTAGCCAAATTGTTTGCACCAAGTAGAGATACTACTTGTGCTTCCAAACACCCTTAAACCAGTTTTGCGATGAGAGTCCACCATAGCTACCTATGGATTGAGTAAGATCCCTCAAGTAAGTTGTCATTGGTGCCAGCAATAAAAATTGCCCTCTAAATATGTATGACTTATTAGTGTGGGAGAAAATAAGCTTTATACGATCCTGTGATACAGAAGAAATAAAAGCGACAGACTGCATAATAAAGGTCCATATCACAAGCGGCAATATAAAGTGACGTTCTTTCGCATTAAGATTTTGTGCATCCAACCATAAAAGCGCATGACAACCTCTGCTTCCCTCTGCGAAGGGCCTATCTTTTACTTTTATCTCCTACCTTGTGTATCGATATTTATTGCATTATGGGCTGTTATTACACATTATGTCACAATGCTTATGCATATTCTCTCTTATTTTACAAGGTTAACATAAAGAGGGAGAATGCCGGCAGCTAGGATTCTGGGCTGGAAAAGGAGCAAATATTAGAGACCTATTCTGCATAGCTCCAAAAGTCCTGAAACTTCATGGAAGTCATTTTCAGAGTATATAAAAAATACTGAGCGCAAGAAGTTCTAGAGTGGGGCCACACCCTTCTCACGAGGGTGGGGGCGCGCCCTACCCCCCTGGGTGTGCCCCCTGCCTCGTAGGCCCCTTGGTGGCCCTCCGATGCCCATCTTCTACTATATGGAGTCTTTCGATGAGGAAAAAAATCATAAGCCAGCTTCGGGACGAGACTCCGCCGCCACGAGGCGGAACCTTGGCAGAACCAATCTAGGGCTACAGCGGAGCTATTCTGCCGGGGAAACTTCCCTGCGGGAGGGGGAAATCATCGCCATCGTCATCACCAACGATCCTCTCATCGGGAGGGGGTCAATCTCCATCAACATCTTCACCAGCACCATCTCCTCTCAAACCTTAGTTCATCTCTTATATCCAATTCGTGTCTTTAAGTCCAGGATTGGTACCTGTGGGTTGCTAGTAGTGTTAATTACTCCTTGTAGTTGATGCTAGTTGGTTTATTTGGTGGAAGATCATATGTTCAGATCCCATATGCATATTATTACTGAAAGTGCTAGTTATCGACTAGAGGGGGGGTGAATAGGCGATTTTTATGAAAGTCTTCAAAACATGGAAGTTTCGAAGACAAACGATAGAAATGAACCTATTAACAGCGGAAGGTAGACTACATTAGGCAAGCCATAGTCCATTATACAATGAAGTGAAAGCATGAAGACTAATAGCAGCTAGGCAGTATGGATCAGGATGGAAGATAGTATGAAGCCAATCAGAACAAACAATCACACAGTGAAGACAAACAGATAATGCAAGCAGGCAATGACATCACAAGGACCAACTGTAAATAAAGAGAAGGAAATGATAGAACCAGTTGCTTGGTGAAGACAAGGGATTTGTTGGACCAGTCCCAGTTGCTGTGACAACTGTACGTCTGGTTAGGGAGGCTAAGATTCAACTCAGAAGACCGCGTCTTCACCTTATTCCCCTTGAGCTAAGGACACCCAGTCCTCGCCCAGTCACTCAGGTAAGTATTCAAGGTAGACTTCCAAACCTTCACAGACTTCATTCACCGGCGATCCACAATGACTCTTGGATGCTCAGAACATGATGCCTAACCGGCTAGAGGATTCACAGTCCTCAAGTGTAACAAGTCTTCAGATCACACTGATAGGAAGACTTTAGTGATGCCTAACACTCTTTCACTCTGGGTATCTAAGCCTTTGTCCTCGCAAGGATTTCTCTCTCAAAGGCTTCGAGGTGGGTTGCTCTCAAACGACAAAAGTCGTGCACTAACTCTGAGCAGCCACCAATTTATGGTGTAGGGGTGGGCTATTTATAGCCACTAGGCAACCCAACCTGATTTGTCCAAAATGACCCTGGGTCACTAAGGAACTGACACATGTTCCAATGGTCAGATTTCGAACACACGCAGCAACTTTACTTGGGCTACAAGTAAAGTTGACTCATCCAGCTCTGGATAAGATTTGCTCTCATTGTCTTCGCTCGAAGACATAGGATTTTGGTTAAGCATCACTTCAGTCACTCTGACTTTGTTCACTAGGACCCCACTTAATAGTACGGTGGTTCCTATGACTCAACAAAGAAGAAAAGGAAACAACGAAACAACGAAGTCTTCGCCCTCCATAGTCTTCACGCGATGTCTTTTCTTGTCATAGTCTTCAATGTGAATATCTTCACATACCACCTTTGTCTTCAATGTCTTCATACATTTTTAGGGGTCATCTCCGGTAGGTAAACCGAATCAATGAGGGACTACTACCTATGTTATCCTGCAATTCTCACAAACACATTAGTCCCTCAACCAGGTTTGTCGTCAATACTCCAAAACCAACTAGGGGTGGCACTAGATGCACTTACAATCTCCCCCTTTTTGGTGATTGATGACAAACTGGTTGAAGTTTTCAACGGGGATAAAAGTATGTGAAATTGTAAAGAATTTAGGTATTGTCTTCGTAAGTAGCAGAAAGGCTCCCCCTGAAGATGTGCATATAAGTATTTTGCTTTTGAATGCAAATGCACATGGCAGGTTGTACTTGCAGAGCTCCTCTTCTACTTATGAAGACAATTTATCATGCATGAAAGAATATAGCGAAGATAATGACATGCATAATGAAAAATGGACATATGCAAAGTGACTTCGTGCGGGATTTATCATCGCACATGCAGAATTTATCATCGCATCACAGAATAGCAAACAAGTAGCAAACGGCCATCAAGTTTAAGTGTTACAACTCAAAGAACCAAATGTATCAAAAGCGAGAGTTGTAAACACTAGGCAAAATATAAAGCAAACGCCCATTTGGACCCTCTTGAAGACTATCAACTCATATGCTTCTCCCCCTTTTGTCAGTAAGGACCAAAAAGGTTTGAAGACATAGAGCCTCTACTCATTCCCAGAAGGACTAGGAGAAGATGCAGGGTCGGCGTTGGTGTTTGGCAGTGCAGAAGAACTTGGTGCAGTGTCAAGATGCGCTGAAGTTGGAGGTGGTGAAGTAGCATCATCTTGATCATCTATGACTCTGGCATTCACTGTTGCAGCTGAGGAGGAATAGTCAGAGTGTTCAAGAGACGGAGTTCAACACAAGACATCATTCCTTGGAGGAGTGGAGTCAAACTTGAATTTTTTTAATGAAGCCGTCGTATTGAAGATCTGCTTCAGCACTAAGCAATGTCAAACTCTTACATGACCTCTGGCAGGTTTCATGTGTAACAAAGGCATTCATGGTGGCAAGATTGCGAATGCGATTAACATCCACCAAGAGGCTTTGCATCTGACGCTTAAGCCAATCATGATGCTTGTCATGTTTCTGATGTAGAGAGACGAGAAGCTCTTGGTCATTGAGAACACGAGATCGCTTCCGAGGCCTTTGAGCAATGGTGCTTTCAGTGGCTTCAGTTTGGGTGGGAGGGGCACGTGTATTACCAGCCAAGGGATAAACATGAGAAATGGCCTGAACTCCTTCAATGGGCTATGAGAAGCTTTGGTGATCAGCATTGTGAAGAGTAACAGTGTAGCGACCAGACCTCAAACAGTCTGATCTCTGTGCTCCGGTGTCATCCCTGGATAAGTAATACTGACACCACACAGTACTCGGAGGATTTATAGCAGAGTAGCAATCACACACTTATTACATCGAGTGTCTCCATAGAGAACTTATTACAATAAATATGGCTTAAGGCCATCTAAATACGATAACAGCGGAAGGCTTGGAAGATAAGTGAGTCCATCAACTCCAACGACATCACTGAGTATAGAACCACGACCTAAAAACTCCTTAATCGTCATCTGAAAAGTCTGCAACATTAACGTTGCAGCCCGAAAACGGGTCAGCACATGGAATATGCTGGCAAGGTAACACATAGAGAGTAATGGAATGAACAGCTATACTATATGCATATTTGGCTGGTGGAAATCTCTATGGTTACAGTTTTGCGTAAAGCCAATTTTTCCCTACTTCAAAGGAATAAAATTTAATTACTATCATGGTAGTTGTTAAACATTGAGAATGGTTGACAGCATTCTCAATCTCAATTAAAAATCATCATTAAACATAACCCAACAAAATTAATTTAGAGTAACATGTTGAGATTCACATGATAATCCAGGTACTAGATACTCGAGATGTCCATAACCAGGGACACGGCTAATCATGATTAGTTTATTACACTCTGCAGAGGTTTGCGCACTTTTCCCCACAAGACTCGATCGCCTCCGTTTGGTTTCTCGCACTACATGGTGTTTGAGAAGACGGATGACCGAGACATAGTCTTTCAGAAGCGCTAGCACCTTACGATCGGGTAGACCGTACCACCTACATCCCCTACATCTGCTAGTCTACCACTATAAGATTTCGCATGACTTAGTCAACTATGCTAGAGCCCATAATAGCTTGTGCCTGCACACGGAAGTTTCTAGTATGAATAGTCTCATGATCCCTTTGAGCCTGGGTGGCGGTCCGAAAGAAAACAGGCAAGTCCTGGAATACCCAGGTGTCTCAATCCACCCAGATGTGTGTTTAAGTTGCCACCTTAGATAAGCCATTAATTAACAAACTCACATCTGTCATGGATATCACTCACCCAATCCACGTCTACTAGCATAGCATGGCATAATAAGCAAACGTAGAAGTAACTCCCAAAGGTTTGATAATAAACAGGTAATAGATACTACCTCAACTACTTCCCATCCAACAATTTAATTAGATCCTAATCATGCAATGTGTGAGGATTGATCTAATGCAATAAAACTGGGTAGTGGGAAAATATGATCAAAGTGTTACTTGCCTTGCTGATGATCCGGGAAACCTAGAGATTCGAAGTAACAAGCGGCGCACTGCGGGTATTTATCGCAGACAAACAAACAAGCATACAATAAGTACTCATCTAATGCACGGGTAAAACGCAAATAAGAGATCTAACCAGAAGGTTCAACTTAAGAACTCCGGTTGGCAAAAAGAATCAAATCGAACGAAGCAATGAAAGTCAAACGGCGAAAGAAAACAACTTCGTTCTACTAATCTGGATCTAGGGCAATTTTTACAGTAGCAAAATCTTGTTTAAGTTGGTTAAACGGATAGAGGGTTTCGAGACGAAACTCCAGGCGCTTGAATCGCCTGATTCCGATAAACGAGCTAAAAGTTATACTAAAACAAAAATCGGATCAGGAATCGCGATCAGAAAAATCGCGGATTTAATCCGAGAAAAAGAAAAATGACGAACGCTCGCTAAATTAAATAAACCGAAAAACCGATCTGTTTAAAAAAACCGAAACTAAAAAAACCGATGGAAAAACCGACGGAAAAACCGAACGGTTTTTCAAAAATAAAATAAAAAAACGACGCGGAAATCGAGGCGGCGGCGGACCACGGGCGGCGGGTCAGCGGCGTCCGGCGGCGGGCGACGGCGGCGGGGCGGCGGCGGCGCGACGGGGTGGCGGCGGCGGCGCGGGTGGCGAGGCGCGGCGGCGGCGGCGGGGCGGCGGCGACGGCGGCGCGGGTGGCGGCGGGGCTGGGGCTAGGGTTCTGCCGGGGTGGGCTGGCTTATAAAGCCTAACGGGCCGGGAGTCCTAGTCGGACACGGCCCCTAGGTTGGTTCGTTTTTTTAATGTTACGTGCAGAAAAAAAATAAAAAGAAATATTAAACGGACTCCAAAAATTCCGAAATAAATTTTCACGGGCTTCTAAAATCAAGCCGCACAAGGTGAACATTTATTTGGGACCTAAATGCAATTTTAAAAAACACACATTTTTCCTATATTCAAATAAAACACCGAAAAACTCCGAAATAAAATCTTATTTGATTTTATTATTTGATCCTCAATATTTCTCTATTTTGGGAAAGTCATTTTATTCCCTCTCTCATATTTTTGTAATAGAAATAATTGATGATAAAATAAATAAAGTCAAATGATCCTATTCTCAAAATTTGAGAAAACTCAAATATGAAAATAACGAAACCCCCAACTCTCTCCGTGGGTCCTTGAGTTGCTTAGGATTTCTAGGATCAACCAAAATGCAAAATAAAATATGATATGCATAGATGATCTAATGTATAACATTCCAAATTGAAAATTTGGGATGTTACAAACATGCTCTTTGGCAGGCTCTGGGTAGATGGCTTCAACAGACAGATCAACCTCTGGCAAGAATATGAGATGATTGCATGCAGAAGGCTGATAGTTGATTGCAGAGTGAAGCTTGATTAGGCGCATTACCCATGGAGCGTAGAACTTGAGACCAAAGATGTCGGAGCCAGATGCAGCCAATTGCCTGATGAAAAAGTCTTGGGCATTGAAGTAGATGCCATTGAAGATATAGAAAACCAAAGTATTCATTGCTCCTTCAAGCTTCGCTGCAGAAGAATGTCCTTTGACAGGCCATAGAGTACGCCTAATGATATGATAAATGGTGCGGGGAAGATACTCGAGGTCTTCAACAAAGAATTCTGTTGGGTATTCAGCGTCGCGTGGCAGAGGCTTCATCATGCTCAACATTTGGCTCAAATTAGGCTCTGGCTTCTGGAATATGCTCTCCAAAGCATTATGGTGTAGTTGACAACCTGGTTCATAATGTTCGCCAGGAGTGGGCAGGGCTGTAAGCTCGATGATGTCTTGGGCTTTAGCTTCATCATGTACATCGCCCGTCATCCACTCAAGGATGCATGTCTTCGGATCCCCGTTGTAGCCACGAATGTGGAGGGTAGCATAGAATTGAAGCAGAAGCTCTTCATTCCAATGTTCTTTTGCTGTCACAAATGGGAGAAGACCAGCATCTTTGAAGCAGTCAAGGGCTTCTTCTAGGCAAGGCAGTCCAGCCATGGCTTCGCTGTCTAGACGCATATGAGGAAAGATTGTGCCCTTGATCATAGAGAACACAAGAATAGTAACTGCGTTGCTGATAGCTCCAGAACCGATCAGATGAAATTCTTGGCTTGGAATAGGGGTTCTTGGCACTATCAAATAAAGTGTTGTGCGCAATGAAGCCATTCGCATTGAACGATCCTGGTGAGGTTGCTGTACCTGGAAACCTGGGCAACCTTGGCTTCGGCTTCTGGACCTGAGGCCTGTGCTCAATATGATAGTCAAATTGTGGACCAGCAGCAGGTGGAGGAACCAGAATGGGCCATTTGACAGTGACCAGCTGACCATGATCATATGCTTGCTCGATGGTGTGTGGCCATGGAGGCGGTACAGGAGCAGTGGCAGTGGCATTGACTTCTGGCTGCAGATTTGCGTCAGGAGCAGCATTGGCTTCAGGTGCAATCACTTCTGGCACCACATTAACTTCAGGCGCCACAGTAGCTTCAGCCATGACAACGTCATTGGCTTCAGTATGGGTGTTGGTGGTCGCCTCAATATTATCAACCTCCACTCGAGTAGCTGGAGGGTTGGACACGTTCTCCTCGAGAACAACTTCAGGGTTGGTTGGGGTGTAGCAACACGTTCTTCTTCATTTCTTGGCTCTTCTTGTTCATCGGCTGATGCAGCCGGAATATCTTCAGCTGCTTTGGCTTCAGACTCGGGGATGTTCGCAGTAGGAGAGGCTTTAGGAAAGACTTGGCGTGAAATGGATTGGTGCTCTTCTCCTTCTAGAACACTTGATAGAGTGACATGTGGCATTGGTCCTTTGCGAAGCCTGTGGAACGCTGGCAACGCTTGTGAAGATGGAGTTGGTTGGGCCACAAAGTCATTGTCTTCAAGCACCAGAGTGCTGACTTGAGGTGGGGGAGTACGTGGTGATTCTTCTTAACGGGGGGAGTCTTGTGGGTGATCAGCCCATGAGTCATCCTGAGCAATTGGCGGCAATGGACGACCAATTCTGATGAGTTCGCTATTCGTGAGAACAGGCTATGATACCACATTGTGTTCGATCTGAGGAAGGACTTCATCATCTTCAACATTGTCTTGATGACCAATGTCTTTAGCTGCGGTGGGGTCAAGAGCTGGAATGTCTTCAGCTTCAGGAGCCTCTGTGGAAGCAGGCTCATGAACTATCAACTAGCGCTCACTATGTTCAGACGCAGGACGAGCCACTGAGATTGGCTCGACAACAAGGGGATCTATGGGAGCAGCCCAATCTTTCTTCTTTGTCTTTCTCTTTTTCGTCGGTGGAGCATCGTCAGTGGTGTGCTTGGTCTTGCGCTTGCGGGCTTCAGCTTCAGCTGCCCTTGTTTTCTTGAGCTCTGAAGCCACTATGGGGACCTTAGGCTTCGAGCCTGTCATACTGGCAGGGAAGACAATGTGAGGTTCTTCCTGCCTTGATGCTTCAGGTTGTGCCACAGCATGCTTCTTCTTCTTCTTGGCAGCCATTCTGGGGTCGATGCCTGGTCGCCCCAGAGCCTTGCGCTTTTCAGCTTCATTGTAGCCTTGAACACATTTGGCAGCCAGGTGTTTCATGCGCTCTCGAGAACCTTTAGCTTCTTCACATTTCTTGTGGAATGCCTCCTTGAGCTCATGCAGCATGACCTTGAAGTTTTGGACGTCTGCCATGTTGAGCTTGGCCATGAGCTTCTTGAACTGAGCCATTTCATAGTCAATCTTGTGCTTCAGCTCAACAATTCTCTGTGCAAGAGCCAGCTCAGGAGCAATGGTTCCATGGAAGGAGACGCTGAGGCCAATTGGGAGTTGAAGATCATCAAAACTGAGGTCTGGGCTGTCGAACCACTCATCAATGAACTTGTACAGGATCTCTACATCAAAGAGGGGAAGATCATTGAAGATTTCTGCCTCTTGCTTGCTCTTTATAAGCAGCTCAAGAGCATCATCACCAAGATCATCGTTGACAGATCAATGGCTTCGTTCTCATTCCTCAAAACGGCAGCAAGGGTCAATGCTTGACTAGTTGGTTGCATGGGCTTCTTCATCTTGTCAGACTTGGAGATGCGAGAGAGATCTTCGGACTGCACACTGGCTTCAGGAGGTGCAATGGCCAGAGGCTTCGCCCGTGAAACTTTTGGTGCAGAGGAGGGCTTTGAAGCCTTTGGTTTCTTTTGCTTCATGGGCTTCAGTGATGCAGGCGCTTCGTCGGAATCAGCGTCATCTGCAGAGTGATCCACAGTTGCCCCTTGAACCTGAATGTGAGTGATGAGACCTTCAAGGTTGTAGAAGGGCCCAACAATATTGGGTTCAGCATCACGTGTGTCGTCGGCACGAGGAGCAGAGGGACCGGGGTTGAAGTCTAACCCAAGCGACTTCTTGTTCTCTTTGGCAGAAGTTTTGGCAAACTGGAAGTTGCGCTTAAAGAGATTGTCTTCACGACACCATAACAGAGAGGATGGGTCGGCATTAGCAGGCTGAGGTCCACGGATCATGCAAGGGTAGAAGCCTTGAGCAATAGCTTCGGACTTCAACTTGGGCTGAAGACCTTTGTATATAATATCTCCCCAGGGGCCCTTGATGGCATTCTTTTCAGCATATTTGTTAGTGAAAAATTTGTACTTGAACCATTCCTCTGCCCAATGTCTTCGAATCCATTGGATTCGGTTCTTGCGTTCTCCATAGGTCTCTTCTGGATCTGACTTGTATAGCTCATAGAGATCCGGTGGCAGGTCCTTAGCAGTGTTTTCACGGCGCTGTCTGCCACCCTTCCTGACTGATTTTTCTATTGCCATGAAGTTTAGACTGAATGGCTTCAGAACTTGCAAAGGCTTCCTTCTGCTGGTCAGACATGAATTAGCTTCGGGAGAATTGATGTGATGTTGTAAGAACTCTGCAAATGAATGTAGACTATGAGAACCAAGGGATTCTCCCATGGACATGTACCTGTGACAGCATTAGAGATGCGAGGGAAGGGGAAGAGGTCATATGCATTCTTGGAAGATTTTGAAGATAAATCAGTTTAGAAGACATTGACCTCATAGTGCGAAGACATTCACTCATATGTAGAGAGTTGGTTCCAGATTTGTACGAATCCACGAATAAGTACAATTGAGGAATATAACTACTTTGTGAAGCATAAGTGAACATACTAGGCATGTTATGAGATGCAGAAAAGGATAGATTCAATTTGTTGGGACAGAAACCATGTGAGGTTGAAAAGGATGAATCTATCGGATCAAAAGGACTGTAAAAAAGAGCTTTTATTTACCACTCGAGGAACTGCTAGACGGAGTAGAAGATGAGGCCAAGCAGTTCGATCTTCCATGCCCTAACTTGGTGACGGAGGACACCTACGGCGACGGCGGAGAAGACGATGTCCGCGGTCAGCGTGAGGACGGCGTCGGTGAGGTCACGACAGCTAAGCGCTTCGTCGCTGATGTCATCGAGGGCTAGCGGTGGCGCTAGGGTTTGTGCGAGAAGGAGAAGTGGAAGAAGGGATAATGACTGGGGTGTGGCGTGTATTTATAAGGATAGGGACGACACAGCGTTATTATGCAGGTGCCCCTGGCGGTTCACATCTGAAGGACACATGGCAAACATGCAACACATTGGAGGTTGTTCCATGTTCCCATGCACGCCTGGATTGTCGGGTGGTCGTTCCCGCTTCTCCGGGTTTTAGGCCAAAAGGATTGAGCATTTAAATCAGATTTAATGTTTGTCTCTGTGTCTTCTGCTGACAAGGACGTAGAGAAGACATTCGACAGTTTCAATAGAATGCATATGATTTGGATAGATAGAGTTTGAGGCAGAAAGCATAGAGAGGTTAGGGTCCGATCACATTCACTTAGTTCAAAAGATTCAAACGAGAAGACATAGCTATAAGTGAATGTTGTAGAGGACAGAACACTAATATATGTATATATAAGAATACAACCAAATCAACATAGTGAAGATAAACATGAGGACATGTTGATATTTGAAGACAAACCAAATGCGAAGACATAGCAAATGTAACGCCATGAGACACACACTTCAAACAGAAGAATTTGGTGGTGGTGTTACCCACCGTATAGGAAGTATTAGACCCAGACACGGCGCACAATTATTGTGGCGCTCCAAAGTCAAATTCCGCGTTAATGTATTCACACTTAGAATGTAATTCTTCATTGATTGAAGATATACTTTACTTCGTGTGTTGCACATCTAAGTCATCAACATGCATAAGTGTTAGGATGTGTGCCTGATCACAGGACATTTGAGGATTCCAAGATATTTAGCTCACACCGCAACTTGCAGAACCTTTTCTCATCCAAGGGCTTTGTGAAGATATCTGCCAGTTGCTCTTCAGTGTTGACGTGTATGATATCAATATCTTCCTTCATGACATGATCTCTGAGGAAGTGATGACGAATTTCAATGTGCTTTGTCTTCGAGTGCTGAACTGGGTTGTTGGCAATCTTGATGGCGCTTTCATTGTCGTAGTAGAGTGGTACCTGTTTCAGATGGATGCCATAGTCCTTGAGTGTTTGCTTCATCCATAGAAGCTGAGCGCAGCAACATCCAGCAGCGATGTATTCAGATTTAGCAGTGGAGAGTTATACACAGTTCTGCTTCTTTGAAGACCAAAAGACAAGTGATCGTCCCAGAAAGTGACATGTGCCTGATGTAGACTTCCGATCTACCTTGTCACCAGCATAATCAGCATCCGAGAACCCAACTAGATCAAACTCTGAGCCCTTTGGATACCATAATCCTAATGTTGGGGTGTAAGCCAAATATCGAAGGATTCGCTTCACAGCTAAGTGATTCGATTCCTTTGGTGCCGCTTGGAATCGAGCACACATGCAAACACTAAGCATAATATCTGGCCTAGATGCACATAAATAAAGCAAAGAACCGATCATGGAGTAGTATACCTTTTGATCGAACTCTTTACCATTGGTGTCAGGACCCAGATGACTCTTGGTTGGCATTGGCGCCGTGTAACCTTTGCAGTCTTGCATTCCAAACATCTTCAGGCAATCTTTGAGGTATTTCTCTTGAGATATGAAGATGCCGTTGCGTTGTTGCCGTATTTGAAGACCAAGGAAGAACTTCAGATCACCCATCATGGACATTTGATATTGCTCTTGCATCATGTGTCCAAACTCATCACTATATTTTTGATTAGTGCAGCCAAAGATAATGTCATCCACATATATTTGGCACACAAATAGTTCACCATCATATGTCTTCGTGAAGAGTGTGGGATCCAGGGAACCAGGTTTGAAGCCTTTGCTCTTCAGGAAGTCTTTGAGTGTGTCATACCAAGCACGAGGGGCTTGTTTGAGGCCATACAGTGCCTTATTGAGTTTGTATACCATATCAGGGTATTTTGGATCTTCAAAACCAGGCGGTTGTGCAACATACACTTCTTCTTCAATCTTGCCATTGATAAAGGCACTCTTCACACCCATTTGATACAGAAGGATGTTATGATGATTTGCATAGGCTAGCAGTATGCGAATAGCTTCAATCCTAGCCACAGGAGCAAATGTTTCATCGAAGTCAAGTCCTTCAACTTGAGTGTATCCTTGAGCAATGAGACGAGCCTTGTTTCTGACAACTTGACCATGCTCATCTTGCTTGTTGCGATATATCCATTTAGTGCCTATGATATTGTGTTTACGAGGATCAGGACGCTTGACCAGTTCCCATACATTATTCAGCTCGAACTGTTGAAGCTCTTCTTGCATAGCTTGAATTCATTCAGGTCCCATGAAGGCTTCATCAACTTTCTTGGGTTCAGATATTGAGACAAATGCAAAGTGCATAAAGAAATTTGCTAGTTGTGTTGCCCTTGAACGAGTGAGTGGACCAGGTGCATTGATGCTATCAATTATCTTCTCAATCTGTACTTCATTTGCAACACGAGGATGAACTGGACGAAGATTTTGCTCTTGCTGATCATTGTCATCGTTTGGAGGATTGTCTTTAGGCTGAGCATTGTCTTCAGGTTGATTAGGTAAAGAAATGATAAGTTCCTCTTCAGGCTGTACTTCAGACGCTATGATTTCTCCAGTTCCCATAAGCTTGATGGATTCACTAGGTGGAATTTCATCTAGCACATTTGGCAGGTGCTCTCTTTGTGAGCCATTAGTCTCATCGAACCGCACATCCACAATTTCAACCACTTTATAGTGAAAGAGGTTGAAGACTCTATAGGAGTGCGAATCCTTTCTGTAACCAAGCATAAAACCTTCATGTGCTTTCGGTGCAAATTTTGAAGTGTGATGTGGATCCTTGATCCAGCACCTAGCACCAAATACTCTGAAGTAACTGACATTTGGCTTCTTACGAGTGAGGAGTTCATATGATGTTTTCTTCAGAAGCTTGTGAAGATCAACACGGTTGATGACATGGCATGCAGTATCAATAGCTTCATGCCAGAACTTTCTTGGTGTCTTGTATTCATCGAGCATCGTCCGAGTCATCTCAACGAGTGTATTGTTCTTGCATTCCATGATGCCATTATGTTGCGGCGTGTATGGAGCTGACAACTCATGAGTGATGCCCAATGTATCAAGATAAGTGCCGAGGCCGGTGTTCTTGAATTCAGTGCCATTGTCACTTCTGATGTGCTTGATCTTGACGCCATAGTTGTTCATGGCTCGATTGGCAAAGCGTCTGAAGACATCCTGCACTCCAGTCTTGTAGAGGATTATGTGTACCCATGTATATCTTGAATAATCATCAACAATGATGAAGCCATAGAGACAAGAAGTAGTACTTAGAGTAGAGTAGTGAGTAGGGCCGAAGAGGTCCATGTGTAGCAGTTCGAAGGGTTGAGTCATTGTCATGATTGTCTTCGACGGATGCTTAGCCCTAGTCATCTTTCCAGCTTCGCAGGCACCGCATAAATGATCCTACTTGAACTTGATGCCCTCGATGCCTATGACGTGCTTCTTCTTTGCGAGAGTATGCAATTTCCTCATGCCAGCAGGCCCTAGCCTCCGATGCTAGAGCCAGCACTCTGAAGCTTTTGCAAGAAGACATACGGCAAGCTGTGGTCCTGCTGAGAAATCTACCATATACAAATCATCTTTGCGATACCCTTCAAAGACTGGAGACTTGTCAGATTCCATCAGAACAAGGCAACAATATTTTCCAAATATCACAATCATGTTCAAGTCACAAAGCATTGAGACAGACATTAAGTTGAAACCAAGGGATTCAACAAACATCACTTTATCCATGTGCTGATCCTTTGAGATTGCAACTCTACCTAGACCCAATACTCTGATTTTACTAGTATCAGCAAATGTGATGTGACTACTGTCAGATGGACGAAAGGTTGAGTCCATGAGAAGACTTCGTTCGCCAGTCATGTGATTAGTACATCCACTATCAATAATCCATTCTGAAGCAGCTGGTGTCATACCCTATAGTGTAGTTAGGGGGATAGGCTTCACGAAGATCATTGTGAAGCATAAACATTTGACGAGTAAGTGGATTATTAAAGCTTAGATCGAGGTTAGGACTGATAGGACGAATGGCAAGCGACTCATGAACAAAATACATAATAAGACCATTTGGGCATTTGATCTTGCGCCCTACAATATGTTTTAGGTCCCTAGCAACAGCATCAGACGCCTTTGATTTCCGGCTGGAGACCTTTCCCTGAAAAAGAAAGTTAATTCTTCTTAACCACCCACATCTTCAGGGGTGGCTTAGAAGCAATGAGTCTAAGTGCAGCATCTGAGAACTTTGGCTTTGGAGCCCTAGCAAATAGCCTTGCAGGAGGTGAATAGTACTCATATGAATAAGCAGAATAGTTCTTAGTTTTATAAACATAGCGGTTTGAAGAAACACGCTCATATTCATAAGTCTGAGTATGGTTTCCCTGCAAAACATTGGTGTTAGGGTGAATCAGGTGAGTCCTCTATCTGTATGAAGCCTTTGGACCATATGAAGACTTTGGTCTGGGATTTGTCTTCTTCCCAGGCGGTGTCATGATGACATTCACCGGAAGATTCTCAAGACAACTTTTGGGAACCCAGATCTTCTTCATAGGTGGCCCATCCCTGCAGTTAGTACCAATATACCTGGCAAACACTTCACCATTCTGATTTCTTAAACAGTTTATAGTTTGTATCAAAGGATTCAGCAACAATAATAGGGTTAGCACAACTGAAGCCAGATAAGGTGGATGGATCCACTGAAGGTCCCTTTATAGCAACCCATGTGGTCTTGGGGTACTTCTTAGGCTTCTAGTAGGAGCCATCAACATTCATTTTCCTCTCAAACCCAACACCCTCTTTCCTAGGGTTTTGGTTCAGAATCTGCTTTTTGAGGACATCACACAGTGTCTGATGCCCTTTGAGACTTTTGTACATCCCCGTTTCAAGCAATGTCTTCAACCTAGCATTTTCATCAGCAATAGTAGCGGTATCCTCAGTAGAGGGTTAGTTACCACATCAGCAGTTGAAGATATTGCAACAATAGCAGCAGTAGAACATTCAGCAACAGAAGTAGCGTTATCACGCTCAAGGCATTTTAGACATGGTGGTTCAAAACCTTCCTGAGCGGGACTGATCTATTGAGCAGGAAGTGACTCGTTTTCCTTTTCAAGATCTTCATGAACCGCACTCAATTTCTCAAGTTCTTGCTTCCTTTGAAGATAATCATAGGAAAGCTTTTCATGAGTTGTTGAGAGCATTTCATGACGACTTTCAAGTTCCTCATACTTAACATCAAGATTTTTTATGTCTTCAATTAAGGACTGAGATCGAGTCATTTCAGCGTCCAGCAGGTCATCGCTTTTGCCTAACAGTTTTTGAATATGTTCCATAGATTTCTGTTGTTCAGTTGCAATTTTAGCAAGTGTTTTGTAGCTGGGTTTGGAATCACAATCAGGGTCATATTCACTGGATGTTTGATAGTGAGCATTGCGTGAGCTTACCTTGGCACCGCGTGCCATGAAGCAATAGGTGGGAGCGGAGTCGTCCTTGTCATTAGCATCAGCGTTGGTGACAAATTCATTGTCTTCAGTGTTGAAGATGGACTTGGCAACGTAGGCTGTAGCCAGACTTGCAACGCCAGAGTCGGACTCCTCCTCAGATTCCACCTCCGCCTCCTCAGACGCAGACTCCTCTTCTGAATCCATTTCCTTGCGAACAAACGCACGAGCCTTGCCAGATGAGCTCTTCTTGTGTGATGAAGACTTCGAGGAAGACTTGGAAGAAGACTTGGAAGAAGACTTTGAGTATTTCTTCTTCTTGTCATCAGAATCATATTCCTTGCTCTTCTTCTTGTTGTTCTCATTGTCCCACTACGGACACTCAGAGATGTAGTGACCAGGTTTCTTGCACTTGTGGCATGTTCTCTTCTTGTAATCATGGGTAGAGGCTTCATCATTTCTTGAGCCGGATCGAGAAGACTTTCTGAAACCTTTCTTCCTGGTGAATTTCTGGAACTTCTTCACAAGCATAGCAAGCTCCTTTCCAATGTCTTCAGGATCATCAGAACTGCAGTCAGATTCTTCTTCATAAGAGGAAATAGCTTTTGCCTTCAAAGCACGAGTTCGACCATAGTTGGGATCATAGATCTATCTTTTCTCAATAAGGTTAAACTCATGTGTGTTGAGCCTTTCAAGTATGTCAGACGGATCGAGTGTCTTGAAGTCAGGGCATTCTTGAATCATCAGGGCTAGGGTTTCAAATGAGCTGTCAAGAGATCTCAGGAGCGTCTTGACGATTTCATGCTTGGTGATCTCAGTAGCGCCGAGAGGTTGAAGCTCATTTGATCAGTGAGGCGATCAAACGTGAGCTGAACATTCTCATTGTCATTTCTCTTGAAGCGGTTGAAGAGGTTGCGAAGAACACTGATCCTTTGATCTCTCTGGGTTGAAACGCCTTCGTTGACCTTGGAGAGCCAGTCCCAGACTAGCTTCGATGTTTCCAGAGCACTCACACGGCCATACTGTCCATTGGTCAGATGACCACAAATGATGTTCTTGGCAGTAGAATCCAGTTGAACGAACTTCTTGACATCAGCAGCGGTGACACCTTCACCAGCCTTGGGAACGCCATTCTTGATGACATACCAGAGGTCGACATCAATGGCTTCAAGATACATGCGCATCTTATTCTTCCAGTAGGGATATTCAGTTCCATCGAAGATGGGGCAAGCAGCGGAGACTTTGATTATCCCTGCAGTCGACATAGCTAAAACTCCAGGTGGTTAAACTGAATCACACAGAACAAGGGAGTACCTTGCTCTGATACCAATTGAAAGTGCTAGTTATCGACTAGAGGGGGGTGAATAGGCGATTTTTATGAAAGTCTTCAAAACATGGAAGTTTCAAAGACAAACGATAGAAATGAACCTATTAACATGCAGCGGAAGGTAGACTACACTAGGCAAGCCATAGCCAAGTATACAATGAAGTGAAAACACGAAGACTAATAGCAGCTAGGCAGTATGGATCAGGATGGAAGATAGTATGAAGCCAATCGGAACAAACAGTCACAAAGTGAAGACAAACAGATAATGCAAGCAGGCAATGACTTCACAAGGACCAACTGTAAATAAAGAGAAGGAAAGGATAGAACCAGTTGCTTGGTGAAGACAAGGGATTTGTTGGACCAGTTCCAGTTGCTGTGACAACTGTACGTCTGGTTAGGGAGGCTGAGATTCAACTCAGAAGACCGCGTCTTCACCTTATTCCCCTTGAGCTAAGGACACCTAGTCCTCGCCCAATCACTCAGGTAAGTCTTCAAGGTAGACTTCCAAACCTTCACAGACTTCGTTCACCGGCAATCCAGAATGACTCTTGGATGCTCAGAACGCGACGCCTAACCGGCTGGAGGATTCACAGTCCTCAAGTGTAACAAGTCTTCAGATCACACAGACAGGAAGACTTCAATGATGCCTAACACTCTTTGGCTCTGAGTGTTTAGGGCTTTGTCCTTGCAAGGATTTCTCTCTCAAAGGCTTCGAGGTGGGTTGCTCTCAAACGACAAAATCCATGCACTAACTCTGAGAAGCTACCAATTATGGTGTAGGGCTGGGCTATTTATAGCCACTAGGCAACCCGACCTGATTTGTCCGAAATGACCCTGGGTCACTAAGGAACTGACACGTGTTCCAATGGTCAGATTTCAAACACACACGGCAACTTTACTTGGGCTACAAGTAAAGCTGACTCATGCAGCTCTGGATAAGATTTTCTCTCATTGTCTTCGCTCGAAGACATAGGATTTTGGTTAAGCATCACTTCAGTCACTCTGACTTTGTTCACTGGGACCCCACTTAACAGTACGGTGGTTCATATGACTCAACAAAGAAGAAAAGGAAACAACGAAACAACTAAGTCTTCGCACTCCATAGTCTTCACGCGATGTCTTTTCTTGTCATAGTCTTCAATGTGAATATCTTCACATACCACCTTTGTCTTCAATGTCTTCATACATTTTTAAGGGTCATCTCCTGTAGGTAAACCGAATCAATGAGGGACTACTACCTGTGTTATCCTGCAATTCTCACAACACATTAGTCCCTCAACCAGGTTTGTCGTCAATACTCCAAAACCAACTAGGGGTGGCACTAGATGCACTTACAAATACCCCTCTAATTATGAACATGAATATGCTTTGTGAGTAGTTACATTTGTTCCTGAGGACATGGGAAAAGTCTTGCTATTAGTAGTCATGTGAATTTGGTATTCGTTCGATATTTTGATGAGATGTATGTTGTCTCTCCTCTAGTGGTGTTATGTGAACGTCGACTACATGACACTTCACCATTATTTGGGCCTAGAGGAAGGCATTGGGAAGTAACAAGTAGATGATGGGTTGCTAGAGTGACAAAAGCTTAAACCCTAGTTTATGTGTTGCTTCGTAAGTGGCTGATTTGGATCCATATGTTTCATGCTATGGTTAGGTTTACCTTAATACTTTTGTTGTAGTTGCAGATGCTTGCAATAGAGGTTAATCATAATTGGGATGCTTTTCCAAGTAAGGGCAGTACCCAAGCACCGGTCCACCCACATACCAAATTATCAAAGTGCCGAACGTGAATCATATGAACGTGATGAAAACTAGCTTGACGATAATTGCCATGTGTCCTCGGGAGCGCTTTTCTCTATATAAGAATTTGTCCAGGCTTGTCCTTTGCTACAAAAAGGATTGGGCCACCTTGCTGCACTTTATTTACTTTTGTTACTTGTTGCTCGTTACCAATTATCTTATCACAAAACTATCTGTTACCTATAATTTCAGTGCTTGCAGAGAATACCTTGCTGAAAACCGCTTATAATTTCCTTCTGCTCCCCATTGAGTTCGACACTCTTACTTATCGAAAGGACTATGATAGATCCCCTATACTTGTGGGTCATCAATAGCATAAAAGGATACTTAAATAAGAATTTTTAATGAAAGACCTCGGTGAAGCTGCTTACATATTGGGCATCAAGATCTATAGAGATAGATCAAGACGCTTGATAAATTTTTCAATGAGTACATACCTTGACAAGTTTTTGAAGTAATTCAAAATGGAACAGTCAAAGAAGGAGTTGTTTCCTGTGTTGCAAGGTGTGAAGTTGAGTAAAAGAATCAAAACCCGACCACAGCAAAAAATAGAAAGAGAATGAAAAGTCATTCCCTATGCCTCAGTCATAGGTTCTATAAAGTATGATATGTTGTGTACCAGACCTATTGTATACCTTAGCATGATTTTGGCAAGGGGGTACAATAGTGATCTAGGAGTAGATCACTGGACAGCGGTCAAAATTATCCTTAGAGGACTAAGGAAATATTTCTCGGTTATGGAGGTAATAAAAGAGTTCACCGTAAAGAGTTACGTCAATGCAAGCTTTTGACACCGATCTAGATGACTCTAAGTCTCGATCTAGATACATATTGAAAGTGGGAGCAATTAGCTAGACTAGCTCCGTGCAGAGTATTGTAGACATAGAAATTTGCAAAATACATACGGATCTGAATGTTGCAGACCCCTATACTAAACTTCTCTCACAAGCAAAACATGATCACTCTTTGGGTGTTGATTGAACTAGATTATTGAATCTAGTAAACCCTTTGGGTATTAGTCACATGAAGATGTGAACTAATCACATAAAGATGTGAACTGTTGGTGTGAAATCACATGACGATGTGAACTAGATTATTGACTCTAGTGCAAGTGGGAGACTGAAGGAAATATGCCCTAGAGGCAACAATAAAGTTGTTATTTATATTTCCTTATATCATGATAAATGTTTATTATTCATGCTAGAATTGTATTAACTGGAAACTTAGTACATTGTGTGAATACATAGACAAACAAAGTGTCCCTAGTATGCCTCTACTTGACTACCTCGTTAATCAAAGATGGTTAAGTTTCCTAGCCATAGACATGTGTTGTCATTTGATGGACGGGATCGCATCATTAGAGAATGATGTGATGGGCAAGACCCATCCGTTAGCTTAGCACTATGATTGTTTAGTTTATTGTTATTGCTTTCTTCATGACTTATACATGTTCCTCAGACTATGAGATTATGCAACTCCCGAATACCGGAGGAACACCTTGTGTGCTATCAAATGTCACAACATAACTGGGTGATTATAAAGATGCTCTACAGGTGTTTCCGATGGTGTTTGTTGAGTTGGCATATATCGATATTAGGATTTGTCACTCCGTGTATCGAAGAGGTATCTTTGGGCCCTCTCGGTAATGCACATCACTATGAGCCTTGCAAGCAATGTGACTAATGATTTAGTCATGAGATGTTGCATTACGGAATGAGTAAAGAGACTTGCCGGTAATGAGATTGAACTAGGTATGATGATACCACCGATCGAATCTCGGGCAAGTAACATACCGATGACAAAGGGAACAAACATATGTTGTTATGCGGTTTGACCGATAAAGATCTTCATAGAATATGTAGGAACCAATATGAGCATCCAGGTTCCGCTATTGGTTATTAACCAGAGATGAGTCTCGGTCATGTCTACATAGGTCTTGAACCCGTAGGGTCCGCACGCTTAACGTTCCATGATGATATGTATTATGAGTTATGTGATTTGATGTACCGAAAATAGTTCGGGGTCCCGAATGTGATCACGGACATGACGAGGAGTCTCTAAATGGTCGAGACATAAAGATTGATATATTGGAAGGCTATGTTTGGACACCGGAAAGGTTTCGGATAGGTTCAGGCATTTTCCGGAGTACCGGGGGGTTACCGGAACCCCCCGAGGAGTTAATGAGCCTTAATGGGCCATAGTGGGAGAGAGGAGGAGGCGGCCAAGTGGGAGGCGCGTGCCCCCCAAGCCCAATCCGAATTGGGAAGGGGGTCAGCCCCCCTTTCCTTCTCTCCCTCTCCCTCTTCCTTCTTCTCCTACTCCAACTAGGGAAGGGGGGAACCTACTCCTACTAGGAGTAGGAATCCCCCCTTGGGGCGCGCCATAAAAGGCCGGCCCTCCCCTCCTCCACTCCTTTATATATGGGGGAGGGGCACCCCATAGACACACAAGTTGATCTTAGCCATGTGCGGTGCCCCCCTCCACAAATTTCCACCTCGATCATATTGTCGTAGTGCTTAGGCGAAGCCCTGCGCCGGTAACTTCATCATCACCGTCAACACGCCATCGTGCTGACGAAAATCTCCCTCAGCCTCAGCTGGATCTAGAGTTCGAGGGACGTCATCGAGCTGAACGTGTGCAGATCGCGGAGGTGCCGTACGTTCGGTACTTGATCGGTTGGATCGCGAAGACGTTCGACTACATCAACCGCGTTACTTAACGCTTCCGCTTTCGGTCTATGAGGGTACGTGGACACACTCTCCCCTCTCGTTGCTATGCATCTCATAGATAGATCTTGCATGATCGTAGGAATTTTTTTGAAATACTACCACTGGTGCGCGTCGGTCCTAAACAAACGGTTTTTAACCCCTTTCCGCGACGGCATCTGGAACCGTCGCCAAGTGAGTGTGGGCGATAGGGGGGTCCTTCCCACATGACCCAGAAACCGTCGGGGATATGCCCTCCGGGCACACACGTTCGGCAAAATGAGGTCGTGTGCGACCGGCGAGCGCTCAAATACGGAAATACGTACAGTACAGCTAAAAAATACATTTATACGGTGAAATTATTTTCGGTCGCAAGTACATCCCACACAGTCAGTCCCCGCTAAACGTTTCTGTTCGTATGTACATCCTACACAGTCTCTCCAAGGAAAATGTTTCCATTCACAGGTACATCACACACAATTTTTCCCAATAAATCGTTTGTGATAGCGTTGCCATTGTACACGGTCTAAATAATTTTATCATTTGCATTATTGAATGCATCACACACGATGCGTAGAAAGAAATTGTGTGGCAAAGGTTGTCCATCACACACACTTTTTATGTGATAAACGTGTGCGCAAGGTGACCTAACACAAACAGTTTTCAAGAGAAAGTCGTGTGTGAAGTGGAGATTGATTGCACACGTAGTGGATCCTAGAAACATTTCTGATCTCCATGTATATTGTAGACGTTTTGCTTTCGCAAACCGTGTGCAGTGTAATCCCTACTTAATCCATAATTAATCCAATTAATCCCTAATTTAAAATCACATGTTATGAATTTGGAAGTAGGCAATCACTTATTTCATATCCAACCATGTTTATTACAAATATAGGTTCAACCACGAATCCATGATTCAATGCACATGTACACATACTAAAGAACTACAGAAGCACCAAGTAAAGAATGATGAATCACAGTTGTACTAAAGACTGTAAAGAGAAAGGCGAAAGACATTCTGGTTGTTGGAGAAGGTGAAGCGGAATGTCCATATTGTGCCTTCCTCCATGCGTAAGGCGCGCATGACTTTGGGCCAACCCCTTGTGATGGCTGCCCGTCCATCCTTCACTGTCTTCATTAGGACTTCTCGATGCTCATTGTAATCTGGATGAAATACTTTAACCTTCATTGCGTGTGCACCAATAATGTACTTTGCGAGGTAATCTTGAGTGAACTGCTTCGGGAACCACTGGGAACGAAAAAGATTCAGACATTGTTGTCTAAAAACTCATTATGGGTAGTAAAAAGAGAAGGCTGCAGAGTTTGTAGTTACCATCCTACAGCTCATTGTTGTGTTGGATAGAGCATAAACAAATAATTTGCTTGCCACCATTCGTATCTTTTTTCTAATAATCCTTATCAGTTTCCTCACATGATGCTTGTTCATCAATATCTCATTGCTCCATACGCAAAAAGGTCGATGCGTGGATCCTTGCCAAGGGCATATGTACCTACAAGCAACAAGTCAATATTAGAAGCTAACTAGTGTCTAGGCCTGCATCTATATGCACTACCTTATGGAACGACGGGGGGAGTACAAGCCGAGGGATGAAGCTAAACTTGGCGGAAATTGGTGGCCACTCCTGTTGTTGTCCTGCATAAGTAGTGGAAAGGCATGATAAGTACAGCAATCTTAACATCAAAGAAATATAGCAAAGGTAAACAACATCATCTCCAAATGATAGCTTGAATGTGTTGGTTTCAGCATGCTGTTAAAGCATATATAAAATGGAAGGCAATGCTACCGACAGTAGGCTTAGCAGCCATGAAATATTGCAATTCAAACTGGTATTGTTGAAAATGAATAGAACGTAGGTAATGCTTAAACATCGCACTGGATAAATGTGTAAAACTGAAATAAAGGGCATGTGTTAACTACACCAGGAATAACTAGAACCAAATATAGCCGTTCAAACTGGTATTGATGTAGTCGAGCGGCACAGTTCTGACTTGCACATAATGAACCACACATTGTGAATGACTGAAATGAACAAGGCATAAATGACCGGTATAACAACCAAATATAGCCATTGAAAACTAGACAGAGTCTCACTGCAACCAACCTAACAAGCAAATACAGATAAACAGGGCATATGCTTGAAAACTGGACAAATGCTCACTCCAACCAACCTAACAAGCAGATAAACATAAATAAGGCATCTGCTGGATAACTGGAGAAATGCTAAAAAAGCAACCTAACAACCAAATACATATAAACAAGGCATCTGCTTGATAACTGGATAAATGCTAAAAAAGCAACCTAAGAACCAAATACAAATAAACAAGGCATCTGCTTGATAACTGGACAAATACTCACAGCAACCAAAGTAAGAACCAAATACAGATAAACAAGGCGTCTGCTCGATAAATGAAAAATGCTCACTCCAACCAACCTAACAACCAAATACAGATAAACAAGGCACCTACTCACTATAAACAACCAAATATAGCCATTCGTGAAACTAAAGTGGACAATTCATACTTAAACATCACATAGACCTATTGAACAAAACATTTTTGCATAACTGAAATAATTAAACACGGGACAGTTAAAGCACCACATGGCAAATGCTACTACAACAAAGGGTACGGGTTGGCAAGCTAGAAAAGGTAATATTTGCTGATAGAATGTTGCCTCACATTTCATGGACAGGATCCTTCCAGTTGGAAGAGCACAAAACCATGGTGCACTCTCTGATGTCACAGATGGGTTGTTTCACCTTGGAAGAACCTTCGTGGGTGCCCTCCTCGTGGTCATGGTCGTGGTCGATGAGATCTGACTTGGCAATTGAGGATCCCAAGCCACTACCATAGAACGTGTCCTTCAGAAGTGACAAAATGGGCTTGATGTCGTATAAAGCTCGCAAATCCTTGACCGCTTGGCCGAGGAGACCAACGGCAAGGCCGTCGAAGAGATCGACCGCGGTTGAACCAGAGGGGTTGGGGATGGACCACTTAACCTGTGACATGGCCTGCGTGAAGCCGTCGGTGTGGACGAGCTTGATGTCGTAGCCAGCTTTCCCGAGATACAGTAATATGCTAGCCCGCTGACATGAAGCCTTCGGCATGGCAATGTAGTCAACATCTTCGCCGGCTTCCGAGGCGACGTGTTGCTCCGGAATCGACAGGTCGGGACAAACGGCGGCCACCTCACCAACGTCCGCCGGAGAGGCCATGATAAACCTCTTCTTGGCCGAACGCTGATACATGGTCAAGGTTAGGCTGCGACATTCTGGAGCAGGGGATGTGGATCTGGCGGGGAGGGACACCGCAGGCCTCATCTAAAAACTCAGGGGAGTGCGGCAACGGTATGTGAATTGATGGATAACCTGAACTTTATTATCTAAGCTAGGAGGAACGGGCAGACCAGCAGGGTTGGCAACGGCGCCGGCAATGGCCGCGAGCTAGGGTTCGAAGGGGGGAGGGGCGGGTTGGGGACTGTGGAGGGGGTGGTGTTTGAGCATACGCTGCGGCTACTGAAAATTTTAGTAATGGTGGGTGGAGATGGTGGTGGACGAGGGAGGGCGACGGTTCAAATGCCTCGGCTGCTAAAATTTTACTATAAGGTCGGTGTTGGAGGAGTGTGGGCGACGGTTGAAGTATGGCGGCTACTAAAATTTGGGTAAAGAAATTGATGCAGGGCGGGAGTGCCCAAGACCGCGTACGGTCCAATAACAATATGCGTGTATGATAATAAGGAAAAGTGGCGCGGATCCGCCAATTTTTTGCAACGCTCAAGGTGGGTAATTTGTTTTTTATATTTCTAGCTAATTGGTCTATCGCACACGGTTCGTCCTAATCTCCACATAAACTTACCCGCCTTTAGCTTCCACAGGTGGTGGTTTTACAGCGCACTTGCATCGCACACTGTTAAGCCAATACATCCACCCTTTGCTTGCACTTGCGCGGTCGTGGTGATTTCAGCGCACTTGCATCGCACACGATTGAGCTAGTACCTCCACCCTTTCCTTGCGCTTGCGCGGTCGTGGTGATTTCAGCTCACTTGCATCGGACACGGTTGAGCCAGTACCTCCACCTTAATTTTCTCGCGCTTGCGCGGTCGTGGTGATTCACATCACACTTGTATCGCACACGGTTTAGAGATTATACCCCTTGTTCGTTGAGGATCATCAGAATCTTTGCAGCAAAAAATAACGTTAGGGAGGGTCAAAAGACAGCCACACCAGTCTTGATAACCCACAAGTATAGGGGATCACAACAGTTTTTGATAAGTAAGAGTGTCGAACCCAATGAGGAGCTAAAGGTAGAACAAATATTCCCTCAAGTTCTATCGACCACCGATACAACTCTACGCATGCTTGACGTTCGCTTTACCTAGAACAAGTATGAAACTAGAAGTACTTTGTAGGTGTTGTTGAATAGGTTTGCAAGGTAATAAAGAGCGCGTAAATAAAAAGTAGGGGCTGTTTAGATAAAGACACAACTAAATTAGTTTTAGTAGAGAGCTTTTTGTTATGAGAAAGTTATTTGTCCCTAGGCAACCGACAACTAGAACGGTAATCATTGTTGCAATTTTATTTGAGGGAGAGGCATAAGCTAACATACTTTCTCTACTTGGATCATATGCACTTATGATTGTAACTCTAGCAAGCATCCGCAACTACTAAAGATCATTAAGGTAAAACCCAACCATAGCATTAAAGTATCAAGTCCTCTTTATCACATACGCAAACAACCTACTTACTCGGGTTTGTGCTTCTGTCACTCATGCCACCCACCATAAGCAAATCATGAACATATTGCAAACCCTACAGCGGGAATCCCTCATGCTTGCGCGACACGGGGAGCACCATAGGACAACACCAATAATAAAACATGCAACTCAAACCAATCACGATCATCAATTAACCCATAGGACAAAACGGATCTACTCGAACATCATAGGATAGCCATACATCATTGGGAAATAATATATAGCGTTGAGCACCATGTTTAAGTAGAGATTACAGAGGGTAAAAGAGGGGTTACACCGCTGCATAGAGGGGGAAGAGTTGGTGATGATGGCGGTGAAGTTGTTGGTGAAGATTGCGGTGATGACGATGGCCCCGGCGGTGTTCCGGTGCCACCGGAAGCGAGGGGGAGAGAGCCCCCCTCCTTCTTCTTCTTCCTTGACCTCCTCCCTAGATGGGAGAAGGGTTTCCCCTCTGGTCCTTGGTCTCCATGGCATGGGAGGGGGGAGAGCCCCTCCGAGATTGGATCTGTCTCTCTGTCTCTATCTATTTCTGCGTTCTCAGATTCTGCCCTTTCACCGTTTGTTATATTCCCGGAGATCCGTTACTCCGATTGGGCTGAAATTTTAACACAATCTCTATCCGGATATTAGCTTTCTTGTGGCGAAATAAGGGCACCGCCTTACTGAAGGAAATATGCCCTAGAGGCAATAATAAAGTTATTATTTATTTCCTTATATCATGATAAATGTTTATTATTCATGCTAGAATTGTATTAACCGGAAACATAATACTTGTGTGAATACATAGACAAACAAAGTGTCACTAGTATGCCTCTACTTGACTAGCTCGTTAATCAAAGATGGTTATGTTTCCTGACCATAAACAAAAGAGTTGTTATTTGATTAACGGGATCCCATCATTAGGCGAATGATGTGATTGACATGACCCATTCCATTAGCTTAGCACCCGATCATTTAGTATGTTGCTATTGCTTTCTTCATGACTTATACATGTTCCTATAACTATGAGATTATGCAACTCCCGTTTACCGGAGGAACACTTTGCGTACTACCAAACGTCACAACATAACTGGGTGATTATAAAGGAGTACTACAGGTGTCTCCAAAAGTACATGTTGGGTTGGCGTATTTCGAGATTAGGTTTTGTCACTCCGATTGTCGGAGAGGTATCTCTGGGCCCTCTCGGTAATGCACATCACTTAAGCCTTGCAAGCATTGCAACTAATGAGTTAGTTGTGGGATGATGTATTACAGAACGAGTAAAGAGACTTGCCAGTAACGAGATTGAACTAGGTATTGGAATACCGACGATCGAATCTCGGGCAAGCAACATACCGATGACAAAGGGAACAACGTATGTTATTATGCGGTCTGACCGATAAAGATCTTTGTAGAATATGTAGGAGCCAATATGGGCATCCAGGTCCCGCTATTGGTTATTGACCGGAGACGTGTCTCGGTCATGTCTACATTGTTCTCGAACCCGTAGGGTCCGCACGCTTAAGGATACGATGACAGTTATATTATGAGTTTACGTATTTTGATGTGCCGAAGGTTGTTCGGAGTCCCGGATGTGATCACGGACATGACGAGGAGTCTCGAAATGGTCGAGACGTAAAGATTGATATATTGGAAGCCTATGTTTGGACATCGGAAGTGTTCCGGGTGAAATCGGGATTTTACCGGAGTACCGGGAAGGTTACCGGAACCCCCCGGGAGCTAAATGGGCCATGATGGGCCTTAGTGGAAAAGAGAAGAGGCAGCCCTACATGGGCTGTGCGCCTCCCCCTTCCCCTAGTCCTATTAGGACTAGGAGAGGTGGCCGGCCCCCTCTCTCTCTTTTCCCCCTCCGCGAATCCTATTCCAACTAGGATTGGGGGGGGGGGGGAATCCTACTCCCAGAGGGAGTAGGACTCTCCTGGCGCGCCACACCTTGGTCGGCCAGCCTCCCCCCTCTAGTACTTTATATACTGAGGCAGAGGCACCCTAGAACACACAAGTTGATCCACGTGTTCTATTCCTTAGCCGTGTGCGGTGCCCCCAGCCACCATAATCCTCGATAATACTGTAGCGGAGTTTAGGCGAAGCCCTGCTGCTGTAGTACATCAGGATCGTCATCACGCCGTCGTGCTGACGAAATTCTTCCCCGACACTTTGCTGGATCGGAGTCCGGGGATCGTCATCGAGCTGAACGTGTGCTCGAACTCGAAGGTGCCGTAGTTTCGGTGCTTGATTGGTTGGATCGTGAAGACGTACGACCACTTCCTCTATGTCGTGTCAACGCTTCCGCAGTCGGTCTGTGTGGGTACGTAGACAACACTCTCCCCTCTCATTGCTATGCATCACCTGATCTTGCGTGTGCGTAGGAAATTTTCGAAATTACTATAAAACCCAACAGTGGCATCCGAGCCTAGGTTATTTATGTTGATGTTATATGCACGAGTAGAACACAAGTGAGTTGTGGGCGATATAAGTCATATTGCCTACCAGCGTGTCATGCTTTGGTTCGGCGGCATTGTTGGACGAGACGACCCGGACCAACATTACGCGTACGCTTATGCGAGACCGGTTCCCCCGACGTGCTTTGCACATAGGTGGCTTGCGGGCGACTGTCTCTCCAACTTTAGTTGAACCAAGTATGGCTACGCCTGGTCCTTGCGAAGGTTAAAACAGAGTCTATTTGACAAACTATCGTTGTGTTTTTGATGCGTAGGTAAGATTGGTTCTTGCTTAAGCCCGTAGCAGCCACATAAAAACTTGCAACAACAAAGTAGAGGACGTCTAACTTGTTTTTGCAAGGCATGTTGTGATGTGATATGGTCAAAACGTGATGAGATATAAGTTGTTGTATGAGATGATCATGTTTTGTTGAAGTCATCGGCAACTGGCAAAAGCCTTATGGTTGTCTCTTTATTACATAAGATGCAAGCGCCAAATAATTGCTTTACTTTATCGCTATGCGATAGCAATAGTTGCAAGAGCAATAGTTGGCGAGACGACCGTGTGATGACACATTGATATAGATCAAGATGATGGAGATCATGGTGTCATGCCGGTGACGATAGAGATCATGACAGTACTTTGGAGATGGAGATCAAAGGCGCAAGATGATGATGGCCATATCATGTCACATATTTTGATTGCATATGATGTTTATCTTTTATACATCTTATTTTGCTTAGTTTGACGGTAGCATTTTAAGATGATCTCTCACTAATTATCAAGAAGTGTTCTCCCTGAGTATGCACCATTGCGAAAGTTCTTCGTGCTGAGACACCACGTGATGATCGGGTGTGATAGGCTCTACGTTCAAATACAACGGGTGCAAAACAGTTGCACACGTGGAATACTCAGGTTATACTTGACGAGCCAAGCATATACAGATATGGCCTCGGAACACGGAGACCGAAAGGTCGAGCGTGAATCATATAGTAGATATGATCAACATAGTGATGTTCACCAATGAAACTACTCCATCTCACGTGATGATCGGACATGGTTTAGTTGATTTGGATCACGTGATCACTTAGAGGATTAGAGGGATGTCTATCTAAGTGGGAGTTCTTCAGTAATATGATTAATTGAACTTAAATTTATCATGAACTTAGTCTTGGTAGTATTTTGCAAATCATGTTGTAGATCAATAGCTCGCGTTGTTGCTTCCCTGTGTTTATTTTGATATGTTCCTAGAGAAAATTATGTTGAAAGATGTTAGTAGCAAAGATGCGGATTGGATCCGTGATCTGAGGTTTATCCTCATTGCTGCACAGAAGAATTATGTCCTTGATGCACCGCTAGGTGACGGACCTATTGCAGGAGCAGATGTAGACGTTATGAACGTTTGGCTAGCTCAATATGATGACTACTTGATAGTTTAGTGCACCATGCTTAATGGCTTAGAATTGGGACTTCAAAGATGTTTTGAACGTCATGGAACATATGAGATGTTCCAGGAGTTGAAGTTAATATTTCAAGCAAATACCCGAGTTGAGAGATATGAAGTCTCCAACAAGTTCTATAGCTAAAAGATGGAGGAGAATCGCTCAACTAGTGAGCATGTGCTCAGATTGTCTGGGTACTACAATCACTTGAATCAAGTGGGAGTTAATCTTCCAGATAAGATAGTGATTGACAGAATTCTCTAGTCACCATCACCAAGTTAGTAGAACTTCGTGATGAACTATAGTATGCAAGGGATGACGAAAACGAATCCCGAGCTTTTCATGATGATGAAATCGATGAAGGTAGAAATCAAGAAAGAGCATCAAGTGTTGATGGTAGACAAGACCACTAGTTTAAATAAAAGGGCAAAGGGAAGAAGGGGAACTTTAAGAAGAACAGCAAGCAAGTTGCTGCTCAAGTGAAGAAGCCCAAGTCTGGTCCTAAGCCTGAGACTAAGTGTTTCTACTACAAAGGGACTGGTCACTGGAAGCGGAACTACCCCAAGTGATTGGCAGATAAGAAGGATGGCAAAGTGAACATAAGTATATTTGATATACATGTTATTGATGTGTACTTTACTAGTGTTTATAGCAACCCCTCAGTATTTGATACTAGTTCAGTTGCTAAGATTAGTAACTCGAAACGGGAGTTGCAGAATAAACAGAGACTAGTTAAGGGTGAAGTGATGATGTGTGTTGGAAGTGGTTCCAAGATTGATATGATCATCATCACACACTCCCTATACTTTCGGGATTAGTATTGAACCTGAATAAGTGTTATTTGGTGTTTGCGTAAAGCATGAATATGATTTGATCATGTTTATTGTAATACAGTTATTCATTTAAGTAAGAGAATAAATTGTTGTTCTGTTTAAATGAATAAAACCTTATATGGTTGCACACCCAATGAAAATAGTTCGTTGGATCTCGATCGTAGTGATACACATAATCATAATATTGAAACCAAAAGATGCAAAGTTAATAATGATAGTGCAACTTATTTGTAGCACTGCCGTTTAGGTCATATTGGTGTAAAGCGCATGAAGAAACTCCATGTTGATGGGATTTTGGAATCACTTGATTATGAATCACTTGATGCTTGCGAACCATGCCT
Source organism: Triticum dicoccoides (assembly GCF_002162155.2). Lineage (NCBI taxonomy): Eukaryota > Viridiplantae > Streptophyta > Magnoliopsida > Poales > Poaceae > Triticum > Triticum dicoccoides. The sequence goes on from NC_041388.1 coordinate 254,521,935, forward strand.
CATGGGCAAGATGACTAAGACTCCGTTCTCCGGAGCGAGCAACTGACTTATTGGAAATAATACATACTGATGTATGCGGTCCGATGAGTGTTAAGGCTCACGGCAAGTATCGTTATTTTCTGAACTTCACAGATGATTTCAGCAGATATGGGTATATCTACTTGATGAAACATAAGTCTGAAACATTTGAAAAGTTCAAAGGATTTCAGAGTGAAGTGGAAAATCATCGTGACAAGAAAATAAAGTTTCTACGATCTGATCGCGGAGACAAATATTTGAGTTACGAGTTTGGTCTTCAATTAAAACAATGTGGAATAGTTTCACAAACTCATGCCATATGGAACACCACAGCATAATTGTGTGTTCGAACGTCATAACCGTACTTTATTGGATATAGTGCAATCTATGATGTCTCTTACCGATCTACCACTATCGTTTTGGGGTTATACATTAGAGACAACTGCATTCACGTTAAATAGGGCACCATCTAAATCCGTTGAGACGACACCGTGTGAACTATGGTTTGGCAAGAAACCAAAGTTGTCGTTTCTTAAAGTTTGGGACTGCGATGCTTATGTGAAAAAGTTTCAACATGATAAGCTCGAAGCCAAATCGGAGAAGTATGTCTTCATAGGATACCCAAAGGAGACTGTTGGGTACACCTTCTATCACAAATCCGAAGGCAAGACTTTTGTTGCTAAATTCGGAGTTTTTCTAGAGAAGGAGTTTCTCTCGAAAGAAGTAAGTGGGAGGAAAGTAGAACTTGATGAGGTAACTGTACCTGCTCCCTTATTGGAAAGTAGTTCATCACAGAAATCTGTTCCTGTGACTACTACACCAATTAGTGAGGAAGCTAATGATGATGATCATGTAACTTCAGATCAAGTTACTACCAAATCTCGTAGGTAAACCAGAGTGAGATCCACACCAGAGTGGTACGGTAATCCTGTTCTGGAAGTCATGTTACAAGACCATGACGAACTTGCGAACTATGAGGAAGCGATGATGAGCCCAGATTCCGCGAAATGGTTTGAGGCCATGAAATCTGAGATATGATCCATGTATGAGAAGAAAGTATGGACTTTGATGGATTTGCCCGATGATCGGCAAGCCATAGAAAATAAATGGATCTTCAAGAGGAAGACGGACGCTGATAGTAGTGTTACTATCTACAAAGCTAGAATTGTCGCAAAAGGTTTTTGACAAAGTTCAAGGTGTTGACTACGATGAGAGTTTCTCACTCGTATCCATGCTTAAGTCTGTCCGAATCATGTTAGCAATTGCCGCATTTTATGAAATCTGGCAAATGGATAAACAAAACTGCATTCCTTAATAGATTTATTAAAGAAGAGTTGTATATGATACAACCAGAAGGTTTTGTCAATCCTAAAGGTGCTAACAAAATATGCAAGTTCCAACGATCCATCTATGGACTGGTGCAAGCATCTCGGAGTTGGAATATACGCTTTGATAAGTTGATCAAAGCATATAAGTTTTATACATACTTGCGGTGAAGCCTGTATTTACAAGAAAGTGAGTGGGAGCACTACATCATTTCTGATAAGTATATGTGTATGACATATTGTTGATCGGAAATAATGTAGAATTATTCTGCAAAGCATAAAGGAGTGTTTGAAAGGAGTTTTTCAAAGAAAGACCTCGGTAAAGCTGCTTACATATTGAGTATCAAGATCTATAGAGATAGATCAAGATGCTTGATAAGTTTTTCAATGAGTACATACCTTGACAAGATTTTGAAGTAGTTCAAAATGGAACAGTCAAAGAAAAAGTTTCTTGCCTGTGTTACAAGGTGTGAAGTTGAGTAAGACTCAAAGCCCGACCACGACAGAAGATAGAAAGAGAATGAAAGTCATTCCCTATGCCTCAGCCATAGGTTCTATAAAGTATGCCATGCTGTGTACCAGATCTATTGTATACCCTACACTGTGTTAAGCAAGGGAGTACAATAGTGATCTAAGAGTAGATCACTGGACAGCGGTCAAAATTATCCTTAGTGGAATAAGGAAATATTTCTCAATTATGGAGGTGACAAAAAGGTTCGTCGTAAAAAGTTACGTCGATGCAAGCTTTGACACAAGATCTGGATGACTCTAAGTCTCGATCTAGATACATATTGAAAGTGGGGGCAATAAGCTAGAGTAGCTCCGTGCAGAGCATTGTTGGCATAGAAATTCGCAAAATACTTACGGATCTGAATGTGACAGACCCGTTGACTAAAATGATCTCACAAGCAAAACATGATCACACCTTAGTACTCTTTGGGTGTTAATCACATAGCGATGTGAACTAGATTATTACCTCTAGTAAACCCTTTGGGTGTTGATCACATATCGATGTGAACTATGGGTATTAATCACATGGTGATGTGAACTATTGTTGTTAAATCACATGGCGATGTGAACTAGATTATTGACTCTAGTGCAAGTGGGAGACTGAAGGAAATATGCCCTAGAGGCAATAATAAAGTTATTATTTATCTCCTTATATCATGATAAATGTTTATTATTCATGCTAGAATTGTATTAACCGGAAACATAACACTTGTGTGAATACATAGACAAACAAAGTGTCACTAGTATGCCTCTACTTGACTAGCTCGTTAATCGAAGATGGTTATGTTTCCTGACCATAAACAAAAGAGTTGTTATTTGATTAACGGGATCACATCATTAGGAGAATGATGTGATTGACATGACCCATTCCATTAGCTTAGCACCCGATCGTTTAGTATGTTGCTATTGCTTTCTTCATGACTTATACATGTTCCTATAACTATGAGATTATGCAACTCCCGTTTACCGGAGGAACACTTGGGTACTACCAAACGTCACAACATAACTGGGTGATTATAAATGAGTACTACAGGTGTCTCCAAAGGTACATGTTGGGTTGGCGTATTTCGAGATTAGGTTTTGTCACTCCGATTGTCGGAGAGGTATCTCTGGGCCCTCTCGGTAATGCACATCACTTAAGCCTTGCAAGCATTGCAACTAATGAGTTAGTTGCGGGATGATGTATTACAGAATGAGTAAAGAGACTTGCCAGTAACGAGATTGAACTAGGTATTGGAATACCGATGATCGAATCTCGGGCAAGTAACATACCGATGACAAAGGGAACAACGTATGTTGTTATGCGGTCTGACCGATAAAGATCTTCGTAGAATATGTAGGAGCCAATATGGGCATCCAGGTCCCGCTATTGGTTATTGACCGGAGACGTGTCTCGGTCATGTCAACATTGTTCTCGAACCCGTAGGGTCCGCACGCTTAAGGATACGATGACAGTTATATTATGAGTTTATGCATTTTGATGTACCGAAGGTTGTTCGGAGTCCCGGATGTGATCACGGACATGACGAGGAGTCTCGAAATGGTCGAGACGTAAAGATTGATATATTGGAAGCCTATGTTTGGACATCGGAAGTGTTCCGGGTGAAATCGGGATTTTACCGGAGTACCGGGAAGGTTACCGGAACCCCCCGGGAGCTAAATGGGCCATGATGGGCCTTAGTGGAAAAGAGAAGAGGCAGCCCTACATGGGCTGTGCGCCTCCCCCTTCCCCTAGTCCTATTAGGACTAGGAGAGGTGGCCGGCTCCCTCTCTCTCTTTTCCCCCTCCGCGAATCCTATTCCAACTAGGAT
>NC_041388.1:254525907-254527815 GCF_002162155.2 Triticum dicoccoides
CCTACTCCCAGAGGGAGTAGGACTCTCCTGGCGCGCCCCACCTTGACCGGACAACCTCCCCCCTCTAGTCCTTTATATACTGAGGCAGAGGCACCCTAGAACACACAAGTTGATCCACGTGATCTATTCCTTAGCCGTGAGCGGTGCCCCCAGCCACCATAATCCTCGATAATACTGTAGCGGAGTTTAGGCGAAGCCCTGCTGCTGTAGTACATCAAGATCGTCACCACGCCGTCGTGCTGACGGAACTCTTCCCCGACACTTTGCTGGATCGGAGTCCGGGGATCGTCATCGAGCTGAACGTGTGCTCGAACTCGGAGGTGCCGTAGTTTCGGTGCTTGATCGGTTGGATCGTGAAGACGTACGACCACTTCCTCTACGTCGTGTCAATGCTTCCGCAGTCGGTCTGCGTGGGTACGTAGACAACACTCGCCCCTCTCGTTTCTATGCATCACATGATCTTGCGTGTGCGTAGGAAATTTTAAAATTACTACGAAACCCAACACTTACAAGGTGCCCACAAGGGTCAGGGGCGCGCCCAAGGGGGTGGGGAGCGCCCCCTGCCTCGTGCCTCCCTTGGGCACCGTCTCGCGTGGATTTTTCTTCCCAAAAATCATATATATTCCCAAAAAAATCTCCGTCAGTTTTTATCCTGTTTGGACTCCGTTTGATATGGATATTCTGTGAAACAAAAAACATGCAACAAACAGGAACTGGCACTGGGCATGGATCAATATGTTAGTCCCAAAATAGTATGAAAAGTTGCCAAAAGTATATGAAAGTTGTAGAATATTGGCATGGAACAATAAAAATAATAGATACGACGGAGACGTAGCAACCAGCATGTGGCCCAAATATATATGAGTGAAAAGGGTGGTATGTGATGTTCAAAATTCCAATGCACAACTTTGACCACGCGGGCCCATGGTTGGGCGCATCATTGAAGATCGATGAGAGGGGCCAGAAGTTAAGAACCACCTAGAAGTGGCCAAATATATGTACGAATATCGGGGATGTTTAAAACTTTAAATACACAATGCATAACTTTGGTGGCACCTGCCTCGCAAAGCACCCTAACAACCACCTAGCAAGGATATATATAATGACATAATGTTGTACCTAGCTAGGATGCTTGGCCCACCACCTCCCACTTAGTGTCAGCGGGGCGAATGCACGTAATGATCGATACTTTGGTCATACATGCATGTCGCCATGACCTACCATAAGATGGACCAATGAACCTTTCATTTGGTCAAATGACAGTTGTTGTTGTTGTTGTTGATAAACCGCTTGGGCCAATAGATTGAACCATAATAAACATCGCATGAGAGGGACCACAAAACCAACACCTCTTGCATGCGGCCCAAAATGATGTACGTTGGGAAGGGGTGATGTGTGTTTTCAAAATAGAATAATGTACAATTTAAATGTGGTGCCTACCTCTCGATACAGACAACAACCATGAAGGCAAGGTAGTTAAGGATGAGATATGTATGCAGGGTTTGATGTAGGTAAAACCAAGCAATCCGAGCATCTGGGAGGGAATCCTGACAACGCATGAGCTCAAGCTTTGGTCGACCGACATTTGACGGTGACCGGCCCTAACATGAACTAGGAGGAATCCATTCATGGCCAACACATACCCCTCATTATCGGTCAAAGGGATGATATATATACACTCGGGGAGCCAACAGACATCCGTGTCGTCACAAAAAACCGCACAAGGGAGACGTGGTCGATCAGAAGACCCCGTATACACTGCATGCAACCCGAAAATATGTATGGGTATGATGGTGTATGATGTGTTTAAATCCAAAATGCACAACTTCGATGGGCCATGCCAAGTACATTACAACCGAACACCGTACCCGACTCCAAGACTGGTTCAATACCTATGATATCAGTTTC